>NC_057799.1:476823298-477190691 GCF_018294505.1 Triticum aestivum
ATGATGGTGCTTTGGAGATGGAGATCAAAGGCACAAGATGATATGGCCATATCATATCACTTATATTGATTGCATGTGATGTTTATCTTTTATGCATCTTATTTTGCTTGGATCGACGGTAGCATTATAAGATGATATCTCACTAAATTTCAAGATAAAAGTGTTCTCCCTGAGTATGCACCGTTGCTACACTTCTTCGTGCTGAGACACCACGTGATGATCGGGTGTTATAAGCTCTAGGTTCACATACAACAGGTGCAAGCCAGTTTTGCACATGCGGAATACTCGGGTTAAACTTGACGAGCCTAGAATATGCAGATATGGCCTCGGAACACTGGAGACCGAAAGGTCGAGCGTGAATCATATAGTAGATATGATCAACATAGTGATGTTCACCATTGAAAACTACTCCATCTCACGTGATGATCGGACATGGTTTAGTTGATTTGGATCACGTGATCACTTAGATGCTTAGAGGGATGTCTATCTAAGTGGGAGTTCTTAAGTAATATGATTAATTGAACTTTAATTTATCATGAACTTAGTACCTGATAGTATTTTGCATGTCTATGTTGTTGTAGATAGATGGCCCGTGCATTTGTTCCATTGAATTTTAATGTGTTCCTTGAGAAAGCAAAGTTGAAAGATGATGATGGCAATTACACGGACTGGGTCCGTAACTTGAGGATTATCCTCATTGCTGCACAGAAGAATTAGGTCCTGGAAGCACCGCTGGGTGCCAGGCCTGCTGCACATGCAACTGACGACGTTAAGAACGTCCGGCAGAGCAAAGTTGATGACTACTCGATAGTTCAGTGTGTCGTGCTTTACGGCTTAGAACTGGGACTTCAACGACGTTTTGAACGTCATGGAGCATATGAGATGTTCCAGGAGTTGAAGTTAATATTTCAACAAATGCCCGGATTGAGAGATATGAAGTCTCCAATAAGTTCTACAGCTGCAAGATGGAGGAGAATAGTTCTGTCAGTGAACATATACTCAAAATGTCTGGGTATAATAATCACTTGATTCAACTGGGAGTTAATCTTCCTGATGATAGTGTCATTGACAGAATTCTTCAATCACTGCCACCAAGCTACAAGAGCTTTGTGATGAACTATAACATGCAAGGGATGGATAAGACAATTCCCGAGCTCTTCGCAGTGCTAAAGGCTGCGGAGGTAGAAATCAAGAAGGAGCATCAAGTGTTGATGGTCAACAAGACCACCAGTTTCAAGAAAAAGGGTAAAGGGAAGAAGGGGAACTTCAAGAAGAACGGCAAGCAAGTTGCTGCTCAAGTGAAGAAGCCCAAGTCTGGACCTAAGCCTGAGACTGAGTGCTTCTACCGCAAAGGGACTGGTCACTGGAAGTGGAACTGCCCCAAGTATTTGGCGGATAAGAAGGATGGCAAGGTGAACAAAGGTATATGTGATATACATGTTATTGATGCGTACCTTACTAATGCTCGCAGTAGCACCTGGGTATTTGATACTGGTTCTGTTGCTAATATTTGCAACTCGAAACAGGGGCTACAGATTAAGCAAAGATTGGCTAAGGACGAGGTGACGATGCGCGTGGGAAATGGTTCCAAAGTCGATGTGATCGCCGTCGGCACGCTACCTTTACCTCTACCTTCGGGATTAGTTTTAGACTTGAATAATTGATATTTGGTGCCAGCGTTGAGCATGAACATTATATCTGGATCTTGTTTGATGCGAGACGGTTATTCATTTAAATCAGAGAATAATGGTTGTTCTATTTATATGAGTAATATCTTTTATGGTCATGCACCCTTGAAGAGTGGTCTATTTATATTGAATCTCGGTAGTAGTGATACACATATTCATAATATTGAAGCCAAAAGATGCAGAGTTGATAATGATAGTGCAACTTATTTGTGGCACTTCCGTTTAGGTCATATTGGTGTAAAGTGCATGAAGAAACTCCATACTGATGGACTTTTGGAATCACTTGATTATGAATCACTTGGTACTTGCGAACCATGCCTCATGGGCAAGATGACTAAAACTCCGTTCTCCGGAACAATGGAGCGAGCAACGGATTTGTTGGAAATCATACATACTGATGTATGTGGTCCGATGAATATTGAGGCTCGCGGCGGGTATCATTATTCTCTCACCTTCACAGATGATTTGAGCAGATATGGGTATATCTACTTGATGAAACATAAGTCTGAAACATTTGAAAAGTTCAAAGAATTTCAGAGTGAAGTGGAAAATCATTGTAACAATAAAATAATGTTTCTACGATCCGATCGTGGAGGAGAATATTTGAGTTACGAGTTTGGTCTTCACTTGAAACAATGTGGAATAGTTTCACAACTCACGCCACCTGGAACACCACAGCGTAATGGTGTGTCCAAACGTCTTAACCGCACTTTATTAGATATGGTGCGATCTATGATGTCTCTTACTGATTTACCGCTATCGTTTTGGGGTTATGCTTTAGAGACGGCTGCATTCACGTTAAATAGGGCACCATCTAAATCCGTTGAGACGGCGCCTTATGAACTGTGGTTTGGCAAGAAACCAAAGTTGTCGTTTCTTAAAGTTTGGGGCTGCGATGCTTATGTGAAAAAGCTTCAACCTCATAAGCTCGAACCCAAATCGGAGAAATGTGTCTTCATAGGATACCCAAAGGAGACTGTTGGGTACACCTTGTATCACAGATCCGAAGGCAAGATATTCATTGCTAAGAATGGATCCTTTCTAGAGAAGGAGTTTCTCTCGAAAGAAGTGAGTGGGAGGAAAGTAGAACTTGATGAGGTAACTGTACCTGCTCCCTTATTGGAAAGTAGTTCATCACAGAAATCTGTTCCTGTGACTCCTACACCAATTAGTGAGGAAGCTAATGATGATGATCATGTAACTTCAGATCAAGTTGCTACCAACCTCGTAGGTCAACCAGAGTAAGATCCGCACCAGAGTGGTACGGTAATCCTGTTCTGGAGGTCATGTTACTTGACCATGACGAACCTACGAACTATGAGGAAGCGATGATGAGCCCAGATTCCGCGAAATGGCTTGAAGCCATGAAATCTGAGATGGGATCCATGTATGAGAACAAAGTGTGGACTTTGGTTGACTTGCCCGATGATCGGCAAGCCATCGACAATAAATGGATCTTCAAGAAGAAGACCGACGCTGACGGTAATGTTACTATCTACAAAGCTCAACTTGTTGCGAAAGGTTTTCGACAAGTTCAAGGAGTTGACTACGATGAGACCTTCTCACCCGTAGTGATGCTTAAGTCCGTCCGAATCATGTTAGCAATTACCGCATTTTATGATTATGAAATTTGGAAAATGGATGTAAAGACTGCATTCCTGAACGGATTTCTGGAAGAAGAGTTGTATATGATGCAACCTGAAGGTTTTATCGATCCAAAAGGTGCTAACAAAGTGTGCAAGCTCCAGCGATCCATCTATGGACTGGTGCAAGCATCTCGGAGTTGGAATAAACGTTTTGATAGTGTGATCAAAGCATATGGTTTTATACAGACTTTTGGAGAAGCCTGATTTACAAGAAAGTGAGTGGGAGCTCTGTAGCATTTCTAATATTATATGTGGATGACATATTGTTGATTGGAAAAGATATAGAATTTCCGGATAGCATAAAAGGATACTTGAATAAGAGTTTTTCAATGAAACACCTCGGTGAAGCTGCTTACATATTGGCATCAAGATCTATAGAGATAGATCAAGACGCTTAATTGGACTTTCACAAAGCACATACCTTGACAAAGTTTTGACGAAGTTCAAAATGGATCAAGCAAAGAAAGGGTTCTTGCCTGTGTTACAAGGTGTGAAGTTGAGTCAGACTCAATGCCTGACCACTGCAGAAGATAGAGAGAAAATTAAAGATGTTCCCTATGCTTCAGCCATAGGCTCTATTATGTATGCAATGTTGTGTATCAGACCTGATGTGTGCCTTGCTATTAGTTTAGCAGGGAGGTACCAAAGTTATCCAGGAGTGGATCACTGGACAGCGGTCAAGAACATCCTGAAATGCCTGAAAAGGACTAAGGATATGTTTCTCGTTTATGGAGGTGACAAAGAGCTCGTCGTAAATGGTTACGTCGATGCAAGCTTTGACACTGATCCGGATGACTCTAAGTCACAAACCGGATACGTGTTTATATTGAACGGTGGAGCTGTCAGTTGGTGCAGTTCTAAGCAAAGCGTTGTGGAGGGATCTACATGTGAAGCAGAGTACATAGTTGCTTTGGAAGCAGCAAATGAAGGAGTCTGGATGAAGGGGTTCATATCCAATCTAGGTGTCATACCTAGTGCATCGGGTCCAATGAAAATCTTTGTGACAATACTAAAGGTATTGCCTTGGTGAAAGAATCAAGATTTCACAAGAGAACCAAGCACATCAAGAGACGCTTCAATTCCATCCGCGATCTAGTCGAGGAGGGAGACATAGAAGTTTGCAAAATACATACGGATATGAATGTTGCAGACCCGTTGACTAAGGCTCTTTCACGAGCAAAACATGATCAGCACCAAGACTCCATGGGTGTTAGAAGCATTACTGTGTAATCTAGATTATTGACTCTAGTGCAAGTGGGAGACTGAAGGAAATATGCCCTAGAGGCAATAATAAAGTTGTTATTTATATTTCCTTATATCATAATAAATGCTTATTATTCATGCTAGAATTTTATTAACCGGAAACTTAGTACATGTGTGAATACATAGACAAACAGAGTGTCACTAGTATGCCTCTACTTGACTAGCTCGTTGAATCAAAGAAGGTTAAGTTTCCTAGCCATAGACATGAGTTGTCATTTGATTAACGGGATCACATCATTAGAGAATGATGTGATTGACTTGACCCATTCCGTTAGCTTAGCATCTGATCGTTTAGTATATTGCTATTGCTTTCTTCATGACTTATACATGTTCCTATGACTATGAGATTATGCAACTCCCGAATACCGGAGGAACATTTTGTGTGCTACCAAACGTCACAACGTAACTGGGTGATTATAAAGGTGCTCTACAGGTGTCTCCGATGGTACTTGTTGAGTTGGCATAGATCGAGATTAGGATTTGTCACTCCGATTGTCGGAGAGGTATCTCTGGGCCCTCTCGGTAATGCACATCACTACAAGCCTTGCAAGCAATGTGACTAAAGAGTTAGTTGCGGGATGATGCATTACAGAATGAGTAAAGAGACTTGCCAGTAATGAGATTGAACTAGGTATTGAGATACTGACGATCGAATCTCGGGCAAGTAACATACCGATGACAAAGGGAATAACGTATGTTGTTATGCGGTTTGACCGATAAAGATCTTCATAGAATATGTAGGAGCCAATATGAGCATCCAGGTTCCGCAATTGGTTATTGACCGGAGACGTGTCTCGGTCATGTCTACATAGTTCTCGAACCCGTAGGGTCCGCACGCTTAACGTTCGGTGATGATTAGTATTATGAGTTTATGTGTTTTGATCTATCGAAGGTAGTTCGGAGTCCCGGATATGATCATGGACATGATGAGGAGTCTCGAAATGGTCGAGACATAAAGATCGATATATTGGAAGCCTATATTTGGACATCGGAATAGTTCCGGGTGAAATCGGGATTTTACCGGAGTACCAGGAGGTTACCGGAACCACCCGGTAAGTGTATGGGCCTTATTGGGCCATAGTGGGGAGAGAGAGAAGGCCAGGGCAGGCCGCGTGCCCCCTCCCCCTCTAGTCCGAATTGGACTAGGAGGGGGGGCGGCGCCCCCTTTCCTTCCTCCCTCTCTCCCCTTCCTTCTCTCCTAGTCCAACTAGGGAAGGGAGGAATCCTACTCCCGGTGGGAGTAGGACTCCTCCAGGGCGCGCCATAGAGGGCCGGCCCTCCCCCCTCCACTCCTTTATATACGGAGGAAGGGGGCACCCCATGGACACACAAGTTGATCAGTTGATCTTCTAGCCGTGCGCGGTGCCCCCCTCCACCATAATCCACCTCGGTAATATCGTAGCGGTGCTTAGGCGAAGCCCTGCGTCGGTAGCATCATCATCACCGTCACCACGCCGTCGTGCTGACGGAACTCTCCCGCGAACCTCTGCTGGATCGTGAGTTCGTGGGACGTCGCCGAGCTGAACGTGTGCAGAACTCGGAGGTGCCGTGTGTTCGGTACTTGGATCGGTCGGATCGTGAAGACATACGACTACATCAACCGCGTTGTCATAACGCTTCCGCTTGCGGTCTACGAGGGTACGTGGACAACACTCTCCCCTCTCGTTTCTATGCATCACCATGATCTTGTGTGTGCGTAGGAATTTTTTGAAATTACTACGTTCCCCAACAGGCCTAACGCAAACAGTTCGCTGCCGAAAGCCGTGTGTGATTGTTAGGTGATCGAACACACCTGCTTTCTAGAAACCGTGCAGGTTGTTTGAGTTCATCTCCCACGGTGCTGTATGAGTTAATGTTTGCAATAGAAAACCCCAATAAGCAGGGTAATTAGCCTATTATTGATAATCCATGTACTAATCAAACTGATATTTCTTATAAAACACGCCAGATATTTCATATCCGTATAAAAGCAACCAGGATTTCATAATCGAATTACATCAGATAGCTTCGGCACTCAGTTACGCCATTACACAACCGCACCAAGTTTCACATGCAGCATCAAAAACCTTTGGAAAGTAGCATCATACACGGTAAATAGACAGATGAATCTCATCTGGGAAACTATAGAAGCGGAAGGCAAATATTGAGCCTTCAGTGATGTTGAATGTCCTTGCAACTTTAGGCCAGTGGCTATGGATAATTGCCCGCCCAACCTTCGTCCTCTTCAGCAAGACTTCAATATTGTACCGTGGGTGTTGAATGAATACCTTCCTTGCCTCTTGACCATGCAGGTGGTTTGAGAGGTAATCATCTGTGAACTGCTTTGAAAAGTACTGAAAACAAAGCTATGCATAAATCGCTATTGTAAATTTTGAAATGGTGCAAGGGGTAAAAACAAGGTAAAAGAGTTGGTACCATCCTATAGTTGACTGATGTCTTCTTCATTGTGCAAACAAAGATCTTGCTGTTATTCGTCGCAAGTTTCTTCATCCTAACAATCTTTCTAAGTTTCTTGACCTGACTGATATTCATGGACATCTCATTTCCCCTTATGCAAAATGGGTCGAACAGTGTCGTGGCTAGGCCGGAATGATTGAGAAACTTGGTTTTTTAATTCCTGTAAATCCAAAACACGGCTGAAAATCATGAAACTTGGCATGGTCTCATGACATGGCACCAACATGCTGCGGTAGTTTTTTTGGCCGAATTGGGACAAGCTTTGGTGTAAGCTTCTTGCAAACCGGAGCTTCCCTCAAGAAGGCTCCTGGTTCCGAGAGGGAACGTGTCACCTCCGTGTGCGAAATGACATACGTACACTGCCTTCTCCCGCGTTAATTTTTTTACACAGGCAGATTATACCAAATAGAAGTATCGTACTAAAATTTGGAATTATTCTGTGTTCGTTTGGCCGTTTTTATACATTAATTGAGTCTCGGGGCATTTAATATGCATAATTCAAATTTGAACTACAAGCACGTGCTCCAGTGCACCAAAGTTGTTTGAAAAATCACATGTGTGTCCTTGGGTGAATTTCTAGGTCCCATGCAAGAGATGGGAGTGAAATTCAAACATCTGGGCATCGTGGCTCGGCCGGAAATATTGAGAAACTTGGTTTTATAATTCCTGTAATTCCAAAACACGCCTGAAAGTCATGAAACTTGGCATGGCCTCATGACATGGCACGAACATGCTACGGTAATTTTTTTGGCCGAATTGGGACAAGCTTTGGTGTTAGCTTCTTGCAAACCGGAGCTTCCCTCAAGATGGCTCGTGGTTCCAAGAGGGAACGTGTCACCTCCGTGTGCGAAACGACATACGTACACTGCCTTCTCCCGCCTTAATTATTTTACACAGCCAGATTAGACCAAATAGAAGTACCGTGCTAAATTTTGGAATTATTCCGGGCTTGTTTCGCCTTTTTTATACATTAATTGAGTTTCTGGGCATTTAATGTGCATAATTCAAATTTGAACTACAAGCACATGCTCCAGTGCACCAAAGTTGTTTGAAAAATCACATGTGTGTCCTTGGGTGAATTTCTAGGTCCCATGCAAGAGATGGGAGTGAAATTTAAACATCTGGGCGTCGTGGCTCGGCCGGAAAGATTGAGAAACTTGGTTTTTTAATTCCTGTAATTCCAAAACATGCGTGAAAATCATGAAACTTGGCATGGTGTCATGACATGACACCAACATGCTGCGGTAATTTTTTGGACAAATTGGGACAAGCTTTGGTGTAAGCTTCTTGCAAACCGGAGCTTCCCTCAAGAAGGCTCGTGGTTCCGAGAGGGAACGTGTCACCTCTGTGTGCGAAACGACATACGTACACTGCCTTCTCCCGCCTTAATTTTTTTACACAACCAGATTAGACCAAATAGAAGTACCGTGCTAAATTTTGGAATTATTCCGGGTTCATTTGTCCTTTTTCATACATTAATTGAGTTTCTGGGCATTTAATGTGCATAATTCAAATTTGAACTACAAGCACATGCTTCAGTGCACCAAAGTTGTTTGAAAAATCACATGTGTGTCCTTGGGTGAATTTTTAGGTCCCATGCAAGAGATGGGAGTGAAATTCAAACATCTGGGTGTCGTGGCTCGGCTGGAAAGATTGAGAAACTTGGTTTTTTAATTCCTGTATTCCAAAACACGCCTGAAAATCATGAAACTTAGCATGGTCTCATGACATGGCACCAACATGTTGTGGTAATTTTTCTGTCCGATTTGCGAAGGCCCACACATTAACAATCAACAAAGTCATTTTGGAACAAGTGCTGTCACGTTACAAATCGGAAACACAAGTATTATTGAAACCGTGGGCGTTCGACTTACAATTACGTGCGGCCACGCGTCCCCTTTTTTTATTGGCTAGGAGGTGCCGTGCGCGGTAGCTATTTGAGTACGGGAGGCGTGCGATCAGACCCCTGCGCATGCTTATCGGGAGGAGAGCCCTTTGATCGCTACCCGCCGAGCACCTCCCTCCCAACGTCTCCATTAATGGCGCCCGAGCACCTGTTCTACAGCGTGGCTATATGTCTCATTGGACTGAGATTTAAGAGAGAAAAATGAAAATCTGAAAAGAAAGTTTTGCACGGATCTTGATGTAAGATCCGACGGACCTATATAGCATCGACTGCGACTTATAGCAAGCATGATGAATATAAGGACGATGACAGTGGAGAATAATTGTCTTACATATTTGGAGACATAATTAAAAAAGCCACATGTGGCAACGCCCGAAATACACAAGGGCAAAAGAAGAAGGAAGACAACGATCGGGCTCGCTGATCTCTACTTTCTTGATGCGTTGCTACAGGCCGCGCGAACTAGTCTCCGCGGCGAGCGGCGACGAGCTCTTTCTTGTCTTCAAGATGCTGCTTGAGAGCATCCACGGATACCTCCACCAGCCTTCTGCGCTCGATGCGCAGCATGGCATTCTCGTCCATAAGTTTCTCGATGATGACGCCGGTCCTCTTCAACAAGGCAGTGGTCTACTCCTGCTGCCCTGCACTTCCGACGATCTTCGCCCTCAACAGGTCGCGCTCGGCCCGAAGCTTCGCATTGCTCTCATTTAGTTGCCGGATGACGTCGGTAGACTGTTTAAACAAGGCTTTCAGGTCATCTTGCAACCTCTCCCACCGGGAGATCTGATCCATCTGCCTAAGGACGAGGGCACGCATGTGCCTGTAAGAGTCCTCGCCTGCCCGCGAGGCATTTTCCCAGGCCGCCGCAGCGCGGGAGGACATCTCTGCTGCATTCGCGGCACGGCGGGACATCTCTTCTGCTTCCGCGGCACGGCCGGACCAGTTTGCTGCATCGACGGTGCGGCGGGTCCTCCGTGCTGCTTCGGCGGCGCGGCGGGACCTCTCTGCTGCTACGGCTGTGCGGCGGGACATGTTGGCTGCTTTCGCGGCGAGGCGGGACATATCTCGTGCTCTCGCTTCCAGGCTCGACTCTCCCTGGTGGCAATCTCTCGACCCAGAGCTCACGCTGGCCATGGAGGACGCAAGGGAACGATGATGAATGACTTGTTTGTTTTTGACTTTTTGTGGATGATGAGTTGAGGAGGAATGTGCAGTCATCTTGGAGTAGTAGTATTTATAACCGCGTAGTAATACGCTCCTAAGTGGGAAACCGTTTAGGTTTTGATCGATGTGAACAGGTTTGCAATTTGGAATGTGACGGGATGCGGCCTCCCTGTTCTTCTAAAAAAAATTGTGACGGGACGCATGCTCAAACTTTACTGACGATTATAAGTGCGACACTATTCCCGGAAGGCGTAACGTGGGCACGTACACCTTCTCGGCCGCGTACATGGCGTTTGCACTATAGGGTGCACCGCAATAGGCAATGTCAGCACACGTCTTGTTCCAACAACCGTGCGCGCTCGTTATTACCATCGCGCACGCTTCTTTTAATTAGAATGGGTGTGCCCGTCTAGCGCACACACGTTAATCTATCGAACTGTTTCAGTTTGTTGTGGCTAATCGCAAACAGTTCATCCATGTGAAGTGTATGCCATCAATCGCAGACACTTTGATCTGGCTTATCCGTTTCTGTTCTGTTGCCTAATCACAAACAGTTAATCCTTCTGAAGTGTATGCCCTCAATCACACACACCTTGATCTGGCTGACCGTTTCTTTGTGTTGCCTAATCACAAATAGTTCATCCGAGTGAACCATATGCTGTATATCGCACACACCTTCATCTGGCTGCCTGTTTCTTTTGTGTTGCCTAATCACAAACAGTTCATCCGAGTGAACCGTATGCTCTATATCGCACACGCCTTCATCTGGCTGCCCGTTTCTTTTGTTCCTCCTCATCGCAAACAGTTAATTGAACTGAACCGTATGCCGTTCATCGCACACGCAACTAAAACCTGAACCGTGTTTGATGCATCCGTCATCGCAAATGTTTTATACATTCCTCACAGTTTTCATACACCACCGTTTGCGATTATGGCATCGCACACAGTTTCTCGAAGGGTCTCTGATTGTAGTGTCGCGTTAGCAGCATCCTGCAGTAGTGATTTGAAGTTCTATCAATTGCCCAACAGTAATTTGTTTACCCACCATTTGCTATTTTTCTCGAGAGAAGGCACTAGTGAAACCTACGGCCCCCGGGTCTTCTTCTCATATATTTTCCTTTGCAATCAACTTTTTCCTTGCATTTATTTTCAGATCTATTAAACCAAAAATACAAAAATAACATGTTGTGTTTTATTTCTATTTATTTTATTTGGCGTTCGATCTATCAATCTACTACAATTTATCTCACGTCCGTTTGCCTATCTTGAGGCACCGTACCCCGAAACGGATTGACAACCCCTTTAACACGTCGGGTTGCGAGGATTTGTTATCTGTGTGCAGGGGCTGTTTACGTTGTGTTGCTTGGTTCTCCTACTAGTTCGATAACCTTGGTTTCATATCTGAGGGAAATACCTATCGCCGTTGTGTTGCATCATCCCTTCCTCTTTGGGGAAATACCGACGTAGCTTCAAGCGACATCAGGTGTCAACTTATTCAAATCAAGTCTACGATACAAAGAGAAAGGCATAACACTAACAGCGGCTCCAAGATCACATAAAGAAGTTTTAACATAGTTTCTTTTAATGGAGCATGGTATAGTTTGTATTCCTGGATCTCCTAGTTTATTTGGTGTTCTACCCTTAAAAGTATAATTAGCAAGCATGGTGGAAATTTCAGCCTCCGGTATCTTTCTTTTATTTGTCACAATATCTTTCATATACTTAGCATAAGGAGACATTTTCAGAATATCAGTCAAACGCATATGCAAAAAGACAGGTCTAAGCATTTCAAAAAAGCGCTCAAAATCCTCATCATCCTTTTTCTTGGATGGTTTAGGAGGAAAGGGCATGGGTTTCTGAACCCATTGTTCTCTTTCTTTACCATGCTTCCTAGCAATGAAGTCTCTCTTATCATAATGTTTATTCTTAGCTTGTGGTTATCAAGATCAACAACAGGTTCAATCTCCACATCACTATCATTACTAGGTTGAGCATCAACATGAACATCATCATTAACATTACCACTAGGTTCATGTTCATCACCAGATTGTGTTTAAGCATCAGAAATAGAAATATCATTTGGGTTCTTAGGTGTGTCCATAGTAGGTTCACTAGAAGCATGCAAAGTCCTATCAGTTTTCTTTTTCTTCTTTTTACTAGGAGTAGGTGCATCAGTATTAGTTCTCTGAGAATCTTGCTCAATTCTCTTAGGATGGCCCTTAGGATACAAAGGTTCCTGAGTCATTTTACCACCTCTAGTCATAACCCTAATAGCATTATCATTGTTTTCACTATTCAACTCATTGAGCAAATCATCATGTGCCTTAAGTACTTGTTCTACTTGAGTTTTTACCATGGAAGCATGCTTACTAATAATCTTAAGATCACTAACAGTTCTACTCATATAGTCACCCAAGCAGTCAAGCATGTAAGCATTACATTTCAGTTTTCTACTAATATAAGCATTGAAGTTTTCTTTTTTAACAATGAGATTATGAAATTCATCCAAGCATTGACTAGCAGACTTATTATGAGGAATATCACCTTCATCAAATCTATAGAGAGAGTTTACCTCTACTACCTGTGTCAAGTTATCAAGACCGCGTATTTCTTCAATAAGCGGTAAATTCTTAACATCTTCAGCTTTAATACCCTTTTCTTTCATAGATTTCTTTGCCTCTTGCATATCTTCAGGACTAAGAAATAGAATACCTCTTTTCTTCGGAGTTGGCTTAGGAGTTGGTTCGGGGAGAGTCTGTAGGATCGAAAGTATGTCTAGAGGGGGGTGATTAGACTACTTGACCAAATAAAAATCTAGCCTTTTCCCAATTTTAAGCCTTGGCAGATTTTAGCAACTTAGCACAAGTCAAGCAATCAACCTACACATGCAAGTCTAAGAGTATAGCAGCGGAATGTAAAACATTGCACATGAAGGTAAAGGGAGGAGTTTGGAGGGAGCAAACGCAATGTATACGCGGAGATTTTTTTTCCGTGGTTCCGATAGGTGGTGCTATCATACATCCACGTTGATGGAGACTTCAACCCACGAAGGGTAATGGTTGCGCGAGTCCACGGAGGGCTCCACCCATGAAGGGTGCACGAAGAAGCAACCTTGTCTATCCCACCATGGCCATCGCCCGCGAAGGACCTGCCTCACTAGGGTAGATCTTCACGAAGTAGGCGATCTCCTTGCCCGTACAAACTCCTTGGTTCAACTCCACAATCTTGACGGAGGCTCCCAAGTGACACCTAACCAATCTAGGAGACACCACTCTCCAAAAGGTAATAGATGATGTGTTGATGATGAACTCCTTGCTCTTGTGCTTCAAATGATAGTCTCCCCAACACTCAACTCTCTCTCACGGATTTGGATTTGGTGGAAAGATGATTTGAGTGGAAAGCAACTTGGGGAAGGCTAGAGATCAAGATTTATGTGGTTGGAATGGAATATCTTGACCTCAACACATGAGTAGGTGGTTCTCTCTCAGAAAATGTATGCTGGAAGTGTAGGCATGTTCTGATGGCTCTCCTCATGAATGAAGAGTGGGTGGAGGGGTATATATAGCCTCCACACAAAATCTAACCGTTACACACAATTCACCAAACTCGGTGGGACCGAATCAGAAAACTCGGTCAGACCGATTCAGTTCAAAATGTGAACGTTAGGCTTTTCGGTGGGACCGACATGTCAACTCGGTGGGACCGATTTCATTAGGGTTAGGGCATAACGTGGTCTTGGTGAGACCGATTACTCAAACTCGGTGGGACCGACTTTGGTAATAAGCTAACAAGAGAGTTGGTCAGGCAAACTCGATGGGACCGATTCGCTCATTTCGGTGAGACCGGAACGTTACGAAGGGAAACAGAGAGTTTGCATTGCGAACTCGATGGGACCGATTGCTCATCTCGGTTAGACCGAAACGTTACGAAGGGAAACAGAGAGTTTGCAATCACATCTCGGTGAGACCGAGATCCCTATCGGTGAGACCAAAGTGGCTATGTCAAATGAACTCAGTGGCAGTGGCTCCAGCATTGCTCACGGGTTGCCTCATCACAAGAAACATCCGATTGCTGACTTTCTAGACACTATAGCTTAAACACTATAGCATAGTTTCTCCCTGAGACATATTATGTAAATCTTAGCTCTTGTATAGATCTCCCCCACCCCAGCCCCCACCCCCCCACTCCTTGTAAAGTTGAATGATCTTTAATATATTTTTGCAGTAGGAGCCTTTCCTACTGTCTAACCCTAAAAAAATGAACTCGGTGGCGCCGGATAGAACATTTCGGTGGGGCCAAGTTTGACTTTTGGTTTGGGACATATGTGGATATGAGAAAGTGGTTGAGGACTTTTGGAGCATATCACTAAGCATTTGGAGCAAGCAAGCCATTAAGCAACACCTCATCCCCTTTTAATAGTATTGGCTTTTCCTATGGACTCAATGTGATCTTGGGTCACTAAAATGAAAATGTAGAGTCTTGAGCTTGAGCCAATATGCGTCCTTAGCATTTTGAGGGGTCCACATTCCTAATCCATGCCATGCCAATCATTGAACTTCCTGAAATGATCATCTTGAAATAGCATTAGTTAAATGAGCTATATGTTGTTAGTAATTACCAAAATCACCCATGGATAGTTGCACTTTCAGAGTCCAATCATTATCATTGCTCAAAATATTATTCAATAGTAATTCAGCTTGTTCAACAGTTCATTCCCTGAAAACACAAACCTGCACAACTATCTAGGTGGTCCCTAGAAGCATCGGTTAGTCCATTATAAAAGATATCAAGTATTTCATTTTTGTTGAGAGGATGATCAGGCAAAGCATTAAGTAATTGGAGAAGCCTCCCCCAAGCTTGTGGGAGACTCTCTTCTTCAATTTGCACAAAGTTAAATATTTCCTGTAAGGCAGCTTGTTTCTTATGAGCAGGAAAATATTTTTCAGAGAAGTAATATATCATATCCTGGGGACTACGCACACAACCAGGAGCAAGAGAACTAAACCATATCTTAGCATCACCCTTTAACGAGAAAGGAAACAACTTAAGGATATAACAGTAATGAATTTTTTCCTCATTAGCAAATAGGGTGGCTATATCATTCAATTTAGTAAGATATGCCACAACAGTTTCAGATTCATAACCATGGAAAGGATCAGATTCAACCAAAGTAATTAACTCTGGATTGACAGAGAATTCATAATCCTTATTAGTAACAAAGATAGGTGAATTAGCAAACTTAGGGTCATATTGCATTCTAGCATTGAAAGATTTTTCTTTCACCTTGGCTAACAATTTCTTAAGATCATCTCTATCATTGCAAGCAAAAAAGTCTCTAGCAGTTTCTTCATCCATAATATAAACCTCAGGTACCTTACGCAATTCATATCTATGGGGAGAATCATAATCTTCAGTTTTAGTAATTTCATTCTCTCTAACCCTAGCAAGTTGTTCATCAAGAAATTCACCTAGTGGCACAGTATTATCAAGCGAAGCAGTAGCATCATAAGCATCATTCATAGCAGAAGTAGCATCATCAATTACTTGCGACATATCAGAATAACTAGTAGGTGGTGGTGTCGCAAGCTTACTTAAAACAGAAGGTGAATCAAGTGCAGAGCTAGATGCCAGTTCCTTACCTCCCCTCGTAGTAGAGGGGAAAATCTTGGTTTTGTTATCTTTCAAGTTCCTCATAGTGATCAACAGATATAAATCCCAAGTGACTCAGAGAATAGAGCTATGCTCCCCGGCAATCGCGCCAGAAAAAGGTCTTGATAACCCACAAGTATAGGGGATCGCAATAGTTTTCGAGGGTAGAGTAGTCAACCCAAATTTATTGATTCGACACAAGGGGAGCCAAAGAATATTCTCAAGTATTAGCAGCTGAGTTGTCAATTCAACCACACCTGAAAGACTTAATATCTGCAGCAAAATATTTAGTAGGAAAGTAGTATGGAAGTAATGGTAACAATGCAAAAAGTAAAAGTAGAAGTTTTGTAGTAATTGTAACAGTGGCAACGACAAAGTAACTTAGCAAAGATCAATATGTGAAAAGCTCGTAGGCAATGGATCAGTGATGGATAATTATGTCGGATGGCATTCATCATGCAACAGTTATAACCTAGGGTGACACAGAACTAGCTCCTAGTCATCAATATAATGTAGGCATGTATTCCTAATATAGTCATACATGCTTATGGAAGAGAACTTGCATGATGATGCGGCTCGAAGCTACGTCGTTATTTCCCCAAAGAGGAAGGGATGATGCAGCACAACAGCAGTAGGTATTTCCCTCACATATGAAACCAAGGTTATCGAACCAGTAGGAGAACCAAGAAACACAACGTAAACAGCCCCTGCACATAGATAACAAATCCTCGCAACCCGACGTGTTAAAGGGGTTGTCAATCCCTTCGGGTAACGGCGCCTCAAGATAGGCAAACAGACGTGAATAAAATTATAGTAGATTGATAGATCAAATGCCAAATAAAATAAATAAGAATAAAATGCAGCAAGGCATTTTTGTGTTTTTAGTTTAATAATCTGAAAATAAAAGGCAAATAAAATAGATCCCGAAAGCAAATAATATGAGAAAGAGACCCGGGGGGTGTAGGTTTCACTAGTGGCTTCTCTCGAGAAAAATAACAAGTGGGTGAACAAATTACTGTTGGGCAATTGATAGAACTTCAAATAATCATGACGATATCCAGGAAATGGTCATTATATAGGCATCATGTCCAAGATTAGTAGACCGACTCCTGCCTGCATCTACTACTATTACTCCACACATCGACCGCTATCCAGCATGCATCTAGTGTATTAAGTTCATGGAGAAACGGAGTAATGCAATAAGAACGATGACACGATGTAGACAAGATCTATCTATGTAGAGATAGACCCCATCGTTTTATCGTTAGTAGCAACGATACATATGTGTCGGTTCCCCTTCTGTAACTGGGATCAAGCACCGTAAGATCGAACCCACTACAAAGCACCTCTTCCTGTTGCAAGATAAATAGATCAAGTTGGCCAAACAAAACCCAAATATCGGAGAACAAAATACGAGGCTATAAGCAATCATGCATATAAGAGATCAAAGAAACTCAAATAACTTTCATGGATATAAAAAGATAGATCTGATCATAAACTCAAAGTTCATCAGATCCCAACAAACAAACCGCAAAAAGAGTTACATCATATGGATCTCCAAGAGACCATTGTATTGAGAATTCAGCGAGAGAGAGGAAGCCATCTAGCTACTAACTACGGACCTGAAGGTCTACAAAGAACTACTCACGCATCATCGGAGGGGCACCAATGGAAGTGGTGAACCCCATCCGTGATGGTGTCTAGATTGGATCTGGTGGTTCTGGACTCTGCGGCGGCTGGAATTGATTTCCGTCGACTCCCCTAGGGTTTCTGGAATATTGGGGTATTTATAGAGCAAAGAGGCGGTCTGGGGGCACCCGAGGTGGGCACAACCCACCAGGGCGCGCATGGGCCTCCTGGCGTGCCCTGGTGCGTTGTGCTCTCCTCAGAGCACCCCCTAGGCGCAGCCTCGGCCCATTAGGTGTCTTCTGCTCCAAAAAAAGTCTGTGTAAAGTTTCGTTGCATTTGGACTCCGTTTGGTATTGATTTCCTGCGATGTAAAAAACATGCAGAAAACAGCAACTGGCACTTGGCACTATGTCAATAGGTTAGTACCAACAAAAGATATAAAATGACTATAAAATGATTATAAAACATCCAAGATTGATAATATAACAGCATGGAAGAATCAAAAATTATAGATACGTTGGAGATGTATCACATGACATCTTTTGTCATACCCTCCCGTGGCAGCAGGGTCCTAATGGAAACTAAGGGATATTAAGGCCTCCTTTTAATAGAGGACCGGGCCAAAGCATTAGCACTTAGTGAATACATGAACTCCTCAAACTACGATAATCACCGGAAAGAATCCCAATTATTGTCACCTTGGGGTAGCGGATCATAACTCGTAATAGGTGTCTACAACTTGCAAGATCGGATCAAGAACACAAATATATTCATGAAAACATAATAGGTTCGTATCTAAAATCATGGCACTTGGGCCCTAGTGACAAGCATTAAGCATAGCAAAGTCATAGCAACATCAATCTCAGAACATAGTGGATACTAGGGATCAAACTCTAACAAAACTAACTCGATTACATGATAAATCTCATCCAACCCATCACCGTCCAGCAAGCCTATGATGGAATTACTCACGCACGACGGTGAGCATCATGAAATTGGTGATGGAGGATGGTTGATGATGATGACGACGTCGATTTCCCCTCTCCGAAGCCCAAAACAGACTCAGATCTGTCCTCCCGAGGAAGAACAGGAGGTGGCGGCGGCTCCGTATCGTGAAACGTGATGAACTCTTCTCTCTGATTTTTCTCCCCGAACGTGAATATATAGAGTTGGAGTTAGGGTCTGAGGAGGTCTAGGGGACCCACAAGGCAGGGGGCGCGCCCTCCACCCTTGTGGACACGTGGTGTGTCCCCTCTAGTTCATCTTTCACCAATATTTTTTATATATTCAAAAAATATTCTCCATAAAAAATTTCAGGTCAATCCGAGAACTTTTATTTCTGCACAAAAATAACACCAAGGCAATTCTGCTGAAAACTGCGTCAGTCTGGGTTAGTTCCATTCAAATCATGCAAATTAGAGTCCGAAACAAGGGTAAAAGAGTTTGGAAAAGTAGATACGATAGAGGCGTATCAGGGTCTCTATTGAGTTTTCGTGGATACATAGGCTTGCGATGGTGAAACTTCTCATCTAGGGTTCTTTCTGGGGGTTCGGGTATTTATAGGAATTTTTGGCATAGGTTTCACGTCAAGGGGGGCCACGAGGAAGCGTCAAGCTCGCTCCAAGCACCCTGGGGGGTAGGACGTGCCTAGCGAGCTTGTCATACTCTCGTGGGTCTTCTGGTCCTCCCACAAAGCTTCGGGGGTCTCTTTTGGTCCACAAAAAATCACCGTGAATTTTCAGCCCATTCCGAGAACTTTTATTTCTGCACAAAGAACACCGCGGTAGTTCTGATGAAAACAGCGCCAGTCCGGGTTAGTTCTAATCAAGTCATACTAAAACCATATAAAATTGTTGTAAACATGACATTAATACTTCATAAATTATAGATGCATTGGAGACGTATCAGCATCCCCAAGCTTAATTCCTGCTCGTCCTCGATAAATAAAAAAATACGAAGTGTGAATGCTAGCATAGTGCATAAGTTTGACCAATTATAGTTCTAAACACCCTTTCTAGCATCATTATATCACATAAAACTAGCTCATCTCATAAAACTTCTCATGATCAAGTAGCAAGCTATTCACAAGTTAAAGTATAGACCATAAACTTTCTTGAAAACTAACAAACTATGTTCTCAGTCATCAAACAATTTGAATTCATCTTATTTTCAGGAAGGGTCTATATAAGAGATTTGATTTAGAAAATTCCACATACTCAAATATCATATAGTCTTCCATGATTGCTGACACTCAAAGTGTTTTTAGAACAAATAGCATCCATCGAACACAGAGAAAGATAGGGGCTTAATGTTTCGCCTCCCAACTTATTTACCATATAGATAATTGTCAAGAATAATAATTCATGATCAAATATATTTGAATGGCCATATATGCTTGGATCTTTCCCCACCACATGATACTTGCCAACTAGAGAATAATTGAGATTGAAATGAGAAGGAATACTATTGACTCTTGCATAAAAGTAAATACATAAAAGTAAAAGATAGGCCATTCGCATAGGGAAGCAAAGGTTGTTATGCGCTTTTTATTTTTGGATGTGCAAGCCCTTAATGCAAAGGAACGTCATGTTATATTGTCCTTTGTGATATCAACCATTATTATGCAGTCTATCGTTTTTATTACTTTACCATCACAAGTTCGTACAACGCTTATTTTCCCTTACAATAAAAGATCATACATATTTAGGAGCAATTTTTATTGCTTTTTCACTGATGACAACTTACTTGAAGAATCTTATTCAATCCTGTTGGGGAACGCAATAATTTCAAAAAAAAATCCTACGCACACGCAAGATCCATCTAGGTGATGCATAGCAACGAGCCGGGAAGAGTGTGTCCACGTGCCCTCGTAGACCGAAAGCGGAAGCGTTATATCAACGCGGTTGATGTAGTCGTACGTCTTCATGATCCGACCGATCTTAGTACCGAACGTACGGCACCTCCGTGTTCAGCACACTTTCAGCTCGATGATGTCCCTTGTACTCTTGATCCAGTTGAGGCCGAAGGAGAGTTCCGTCAGCACGACGGCGTGGTGACGGTGATGATGAAGTTACCGGTGCAGGGCTTCTCCTAAGCACTACGACGATATGACCGAGATGTGTTTCTGTGGAGGGGGGCACCGCACACAAAGAGAAACTTTGGTGTGTCTTTGGGGTGCCCCCTCCCACGTATATAAAGGAGGGAGGGAGGAGGAGGCTGGCCAAGGAGGAGGCGCGCGCCAAGGGGGGGGCAATCCTACTCCAAGTAGGTTTGCCCCCCCCCCCTTCCTATTCCTACTAGGAGAAGGAGGAAAGAGGAGGGGAGAAGGAAAGAGGGGGCCGGCCCCCAAAACCTAAGCCAATTCGGTTTGGGCCTAGGGGGGCGCCCAACACCTTGCTTGCTGCCCTCTTTCTCCACTAGGGCCCAATAAGGCCCATAGACTCCACGGGGGTTCCGGTAACCTCCCGGTACTCCGAAAAATACTCGATACACTTTGGAACCCTTCTGGTGTCCGAATATAACCTTCCAATATATCAATCTTTATGTCTCGACCATTTCGAGACTCCTCGTCATGTCCGTGATCTCATCCGGGACTCCGAACAACCTTTGGTACATCAAATCACATAACTCATAATACAAATCGTCATCGAACGTTAAGCGTGCGGACCCTACTGGTTCGAGAACTATGTAGACATGACCGAGACACATCTCCGGTCAATAACCAATAGTGGAACCTAGATGCTCATATTGGCTCCTACATATTCTACGAAGATCTTTATCGGTCAAACCGCATAACAACATACATTGTTCCCTTTGTCATCGGTATGTTACTTGCCCGAGATTCGGTCGTCGGTATCTCAATACCTAGTTCAATCTCGTTACCGGCAAGTCTCTTTATCGTTCCGTAGTGCATCATCCCGCAACTAAATTATTAGTCACATTGCTTGCAAGGCTTATAGTGATGTGCATTACCGAGAGGGCCCAGAGATACCTCTCCGATACACGGAGTGACAAATCCTAATCTCGATCTATGCCAACCCAACAAACACCATCGGAGCCACCTGTAGAGCATCTTTATAATCACCCAGTTATGTTGTGACGTTTGATAGCACACAAGGTGTTCCTCCGGTATTCGGGAGTAGCATAATCTCATAGTCTGAGGAACATGTATAAGTCATGAATAAAGCAGTAGCAATGAAACTGTAATGATCATATGCTAAGCTAACGAATGGGTCTTGTCCATCACATCATTCTCCTAATGATGTGATCTCGTTCATCAAATGACAACACATGTCTATGGTTAGGAAACATAACCATCTTTGATAAACGAGCTAGTCAAGTAGAGGCATACTAGGGACACTTTGTTTTGTCTATGTATTCACACATGTACCAAGTTTCCGGTTAATACAATTCTAGCATGAATAATAAACATTTATCATGAAATAAGGAAATAAATAATAACTTTATTATTTCCTCTAGGGCATATTTCCTTCAGTCTCCCACTTGCACTAGAGTCAATAATCTAGTTCACATCGCCATGTGATTTAACACCAATAGTTCACATCACCATGTGATTAACACCCAAAGTTCACATCGTCATGTGACCAACACTCAAAGGGTTTAGTAGAGTAGGCAATCTAGTTCACATCGCCATGTGATTAACACCCAAAGAGTACTAAGGTGTGATCATGTTTTGCTTGTGAGAGAATTTTAGTCAACGGGTCTGCCATATTCAGATTCGTATGTATCTTGCAAATTTTTGTGTCAACAATGCTCTGCACGGAGCTACTCTAGCTAATTGCTCCCACTTTCCATATGTATCCAGATTGAGACTTGGAGTCATCTGGATCAATGTCAAAACTTGCATCGACGTAACCCTTTACGACAAACTTTTTTTCACCTCCATAACCGAGAAACATATCCTTATTCCACTAAGGATAATTTTGACCAATGTCCAGTGATCTACTCCTAGATCACTATTGTACTCCCTTGCCAAACTCAGGGCAGGGTATACAATAGGTCTGGTACACAGCATGGCATACTTTATAGAACCAATGGTTGAGGCATAGGGAATGACTTTAATTCTCTCTCTATCTTCTGCCGTGGTCGGGTTTTGAGTCTTACTCAACTTCACACCTTGCAACACAGGCAAGAACTCTTTCTTTGACTGTTCCATTTTGAACTACTTCAAAAACTTGTCAAGGTATGTACTGATTGAAAAAAAACTTATCAAACGTCTTGATTTATCTCTATAGATCTTGATGCTCAATGTGTAAGCAGCTTCACCGAGGTCTTTCTTTGAAAAACTCCTTTCAAACACTCCTTTATGCTTTCCAAAAAAAATCTACATCATTTCTGATCCACAATATGTCATTCACATATACTTATCATAAAGGCTGTAGTGCTCCCACTCACTTTCTTATAAATACAGGCTTCACCGCAAGTCTGTATAAAACTATATGCTTTGATCAACTTATCAAAGTGTATATTCCAACTCCGAGATGCTTGCACCAGTCCATAGATGGATCACTGGAGCTTGCACACTTTGATAGCACCTTTAGGATCAACATAACTTTATGGTTGCGTCATATACAACTCTTCTTCAATAAATCCATTAAGGAATGCAGTTTTGATATCCATTTGCCAGATTTCATAAAATCCAGCAATTGCTAACATGATTCAGACAGACTTAAGCATCGCTGCGAGTGAGAAAATCTCATCGTAGTCAACACCTTGAACTTGTCGAAAACCTTTCGTGACAAGTCGAGCTTTGTAGATAGTAACACTACCATCATCGTCCGTCTTCCTCTTGAAGATCCATTTATTCTCAATGGCTTGCCGATCATCGGGTAAGTCCACCAAAGTCCATACTTTGTTCTCATACATGGATCCTATCTCAGATTTCATGGCCTTAAACCATTTTGCGGAATCTGGGCTCATCATCGCTTCCTCATAGTTTGTAGGTTTGTCATGGTCTAGTAACATGACTTCCAGAACCGGATTACTGTACCACTCTGGTGTGAAACGTACTCTAGTTGACCTACAAGGTTCGGTAGTAACTTGATCTGAAGTTTCATGATCATCATCATTAACTTCCTCACTAATTGGTGTAGGCATCACTGGAACTGATTTCTGTGATGAACTACTTTCCAATTAGGGAGAAGGTACAACTACCTCATCAAGTTCTACTTTCCTCCCACTCACTTCTTTCGAGAGAAACTCCTTCCCTAGAAAGGATCCATTTTTAGCAACGAATATCTTGCCTTTGGATCTGTGATAGAAGGTGTACCCAACAGTTTCCTTTGGGTATCCTATGAAGACACATTTCTCCGATTTGAGTTCGAGCTTATCAGGTTGAAACTTTTTCACATAAACATCGCTTCCCCAAACTTTAAGAAATGACGGCTTAGGTTTCTTGCCAAACCACAGTTCATATGGTGTTGTCTCAACGGATTTAGATGGTGCCCTATTTAACGTGAATGCAGTTGTCTCTAATGCATAACCCCAAAACGATAGCGGTAAATCAGTAAGAGACATCATAGATCGCACCATATCTAATAAAGTGCGGTTACGACGTTCGGACACACCATTACGCTGTGGTGTTCCAGGTGGCGTGAGTTGCGAAACTATTCCGCATTGTTTCAAATGAAGACCGAACTCGTAACTCAAATATTCTCCTCCACGATCAGATTGTAGAAACTTTATTTTCTTGTTACGATGATTTCTACTTCACTATGAAATTCTTTGAACTTTTCAAATGTTTCAGACTTATGTTTCATTAAGTAGATATACGCATATCTGCTCAGATCATCTGTGAAGGTCAGAAAATAACGATACCCGTCGCGAGCCTCAACACTCATCGGACCGCATAGATCAGTATGTATTATTTCCAACAAGTCAGTTGTTCGCTCCATTATTCCAGAGAACGGAGTCTTAGTCATCTTTCCCATGAGGCATGGTTCGCAAGCATCAAATGATTCATAATCAAGTGATTCCAAAAGTCCATCAGCATGGAGTTTCTTCATGAGCTTTTACACCAATATGACCTAAACGGCAGTGCCACAAATAAGTTGCACTATCATTATTAACTTTGCATCTTTTTGGCTTCAATATTATGAATATGTGTATCACTACGATCGAGATTCAATAAACCATTTATATTGAGTGTATGCCCGTAGAAGGTTTTATTCATGTAAATAGAACACCAATTATTCTTTGACTCAAATGAATAATCGTATTGCAATAAATATGATCCAATAATATTCATGCTCAACGCAAACACCAAATAACATTTATTTTGGTTCAAAAGTAATCCCGAAGGTAAAGGGAGTTTGCGATGGTGCTCTTATCAACCTTGGAATCACTTCCAACACACATCATCACCTCGCCCTTAACTAGTCTCTATTTATTTTGCAACTCCCGTTTCGAGTTATTACTCTTAGCAACTGAACCAGTATCAAATACCGAGGGGTTGCTATAAACACTAGTAAAGTACACATCAATAACATGTATATCAAATATACCTTTGCTCACTTTTCCATCCTTCTTATCCGCCAAGTATCTAGGGAAGTTCCACTTCCAGTGACTATTTCCTTTGTAGTAGAAGCACTCAGTTTCAGGTCTTGAGTCTAGCTTTGGGTTTCTTCACGGGAGTGACAACTTGCTTGTCATTCTTCTTGAAGTTCCCTTTCTATCCCTTGCCCTTTTACTTGAAACTAGTGGTCTTGTCAACCATCAACACTTGATGCTTTTCTTGATTTCTACCTTTGCTGATTTCAGCATCGCGAAGAGCTCGGGAAATTGTTTTCGTCGTACCTTGCTTATTATAGTTCATCAAAAAGTTCCAGTAACTTGGTGATAGTGACTAGAAAAATCTGTCAATCACTATCTTATCTGGAAGATTTAACTCCCACTTGATTCAAGAGATTGTAGTAATCAGACATTCTGAGCACATGCTCACTAGCTGAGCTATTCTCCTCCATCTTATAGGCAAAGTACTTTGTCAGAGGTCTCATACCTCTTGACACGGGCATGAGTCTGAAATACCAATTTCAACTCTTGGAACATCTAATATGCTCCATGTTGTTCAAAACATTTTTGAAGTCCCGATTCTAAGCCGTAAAGCATGGTGCACTAAACTATCAAGTAGTCATCATACCGAGCTTGTAAAACGTTCATAACATCTGCATCTGCTCCTGCAATAGTTCTATCACCTAGCGGTGCATCAAGGACATAATACTTCTGTGCAACAATGAGGATAATCCTGAGATTACGGAGCTAGTCCGCACCTTTGCTACTAACATCTTTCAACTTATTTTTTCTATAGGAACATATCAAAAAAAAGGGGGAACTACGTCGCAAGCTATTGATCTACAACATATATATGCAAATACTATCAGGACTAAGTTCATGATAAATTAAAGTTCAATTAATCATATTACTTAAGAACTCCCACTTAGATAGACATCCCTATAGTCATCTAAATGATCACGTGATCCAAATCAACTAAACCATGTCCGATCGTCACGTGAGATGGAGTAGTTTTCAATGGTGAACATCACTATGTTGATCATATCTACTATATGATTCACGCTCGACCTTTTGGTCTCCAGTGTTCCGAGGCCATATCTGCATATGCTAGGCTCGTCAAGTTTAACCCGAGTATTCCGCGTGTGCAAAACTGGCTTGCACCCGTTGTATGTGAACGTAGAGCTTATCACACCCGATCATCACGTGGTGTCTCGGCACGACGAACTGTCGCAACGGTGCATACTCAGGGACAACACTTGTACCTTGAAATTTAGTGAGAGATCATCTTATAATGCTACCGCCGCACTAAGCAAAATAAGATGCATAAAAGATAAACATCATATGCAATCAAAATAAGTGATATGACATGGTCATCATCATCTTGTGCCTTTGATCTCCATCTCCAAAGCACCATCATGATCACCATCGTCACCGGCTTGACACCTTGATCTCCATCGAAGCATCATTGTCGTCTCGCCAACTATTGCTATCACGACTATCGCTACTGCTTAGTGATAAAGTAAAGCAATTACATGGCGATTGCATTTCATACAATAAAGCGACAACCATAAGGCTCCTACCAGTTGCCGATAACTTTTACAAAACATGATCATCTCATACAACAATTTATATATCATCACGTCTTGACCATATCACATCACAACATGCCCTGCAAAAACAAGTTAGACGTCCTCTACTTTGTTGTTGCAAGTTTTACGTGGCTGCTACGGGCTTAGCAAGAACCGTTCTTACCTATGCATCAAAACCACAATGATTTTTCGTCAAGTGTGCTGTTTTAACCTTCAACAAGGACCGGGCGTAGTCACACTCGATTCAACTAAAGTTGGAGAAACAGACACCCACTAGCCACCTGTGTGCGAAGCACGGTGGTAGAACCAGTCTCATGAACGCGGTCATGTAATGTCGGTCTGGGCCGCTTCATCCAACAATATCGTCAAATCAAAGTATGACATGCTGGTAAGCAGTATGACTAGTATCGCCCACAACTCTTTGTGTTCTACTTGTGCATATAACATCTACGGATAGACCTGGCTCGGACGCCACTTTGGGGAACGCAGTAATTTCAAAAAAAATCCTACGCACACGCAAGCTCCATCTAGGTGATGCATAGCAACGAGCCGGGAAGAGTGTGTCCACGTACCCTCGTAGACCAAAAGCGGAAGCGTTATATCAACGCGGTTGATGTAGCCGTACGTCTTCACGATCCGACCGATCTTAGTACCGAACGTACGACACCTCCGTGTTCAGCACACGTTCAACTCGATGATGTCCCTCGTACTCTTGATCCAGTTGAGGCCGAGGGAGAGTTCCATAAGCACGACGGCATGGTGACGGTGATGATGAAGTTACCGACACAGGGCTTCTCCTAAGCACTACGACGATATGACTGAGGTGTGTTTCTGTGGAGGGGGGCAACGCACACGGCTAAGAGAAACTTTGGTGTATCTCTGTGGTGCCCCCCTCCCACGTATATAAAGGAGGGAGGGAGAAGGAGTCCGGCCAAGGAGGAGGCGCGCGCCAAGGGGGGGGGCAATCCTACGCTAAGTAGGTTTGCCCCCCCCCCCTTCCTATTCCTACTAGGAGAAGGAGGAAAGAGGAGGAGGGGAGAGAGGAGGAGGGGAGAAGGAAAGAGGGGACCGGCCCCCAAACCCTAAACCAATTCGGTTTGGGCCTAGGAGGGCGCGCCCCACACCTTGCTTGCTGCCCTCTTTCTCCACTAGGGCCCAATAAGGCCCATAGACTCCCCGGGGGGGAGGGTCCGGTAACCTCCCGCTACTCTGAAAAATACTCTATACACTTCGGAACCCTTCCGGTGTCTGAATATAACCTTCCAATATATCAATCTTTATGTCTCGACCATTTCGAGACTCCTCGCCATGTCCGTGATCTCATCCGGGACTCCGAACAACCTTCGGTACATCAAATCACATAACTCATAATACAAATCGTCATCGAACGTTAAGCGTGCCGACCCTACGGGTTCGAGAACTATGTAGACATGACCGAGACACATCTCCGGTCAATAACCAATAGCGGAACCTGGATGCTCATATTGGCTCCTACATATTCTACGAAGATCTTTATCAGTCAAACCGCATAACAACATACGTTGTTCCCTTTGTCATCGGTATGTTACTTGCCCGTGATTCGATCGTCGGTATCTCAATACCTAGTTCAATCTCGTTACCGGCAAGTCTCTTTACTTGTTCTGTAGTGCATCATCCCACACTAACTTATTAGTCACATTGCTTGCAAGTCTTATAGTGATGTGCATTACCGAGAGGGCCCAGAGATACCTCTCCGATACATGGAGTGACAAATCCTAATCTCGACCTATGCCAACCCAACAAACACCATCGGAGACACCTGTAGAGCATATTTATAATCACCCAGTTACGTTGTGATGTTTGATAGCACACAAGGTGTTCCTCCGGTATTTGGGAGTTGCATAATCTCATAGTCTGAGGAACATGTATAAGTCATGAAGAAAGCAGTAGCAATGAAACTGTAACGATCATAATGCTAAGCTAACGAATGGGTCTTGTCCATCACATCATTCTCCTAATGATGTGATCCCGTTCATCAAATGACAACACATGTCTATGGTTAGGAAACATAACCATCTTTTATAAACGAGCTAGTCAAGTAGAGGCATACTAGGGACACGTTGTTTTGTCTATGTATTCACACATGTACTAAGTTTCCGGTTAATACAATTCTAGCATGAATAATAAACATTTATCATGAAATAAGGAAATAAATAATAACTTTATCATTGCCTCTAGGGCATATTTCCTTCTAATCCATAGGTTGATATGGTGGACACTTATGGCAAGAAACTGGGTTTAAGGGTTTTTGGATGCACAAGTAGTATCTCTACTTAGTACGAATTTTTTGCTAGCAAAAGATCCTAAGCAAGCACCACATGTTGGAGGATCCATAACAATATAACTTCTATGCAAATATACCCAAACATAACTCATTATGTTGTCTTGTCCAACTTCAACTAATTTGCTCAAGTTTGAAAATAATTAATGGGGCTCACAATCAAAGAAGATGTCCAAGATAGTATATTTATATGTGAAATCTCTCTTCCTTCAATATTCTTTCATGAATTGTTTAAGTGAACAATGATGTGTTTGCTAACTTTCAATAAACGTTACCACCTATACTTCTTATATGTGAAGTCATTACTCCCATGGGATAAGCATATGAAACATACATAATTTCATATGTATGATATTCAATTCATTCAACCATTTACTCATAGGATATAAGTGAAGCACAAGAGTAAATGACAAACTACTCCAAAAAGATATAAGTGAAGATCAACGAGTAGTCAAATAATTAAGTAGCTCTATGAAGACTCTATCTCATTTAAGAATTTCAGATCTTAAGTACTTTATTCAAACAACAAGCAAAACAAAATAAAATGACATTCCAAGGATAGCACATATCATGTGAAGAAGCAAAAAGTTAGGCTCAACCAAAACTAACCAATAATTGTTGAAGAAGAAAGGTGGGATGCCAACCGGGGCATCCCCAAGCTTAGATGCTTGAGACTTCTTAAAATATTATTTTGGGATGCCTTGGGCATCCCCAAGCTTGATCTCTTGTGTCTCCTTAATTCCTCTCATATCACGGTTTCCCGAATTCCTAAAAACTTCATCCACACAAAACTCAACAAGAACTCGTGAGATAAGTTAGTATAAATCAATGCAAAAACGTATCATTCTCTACTGTAAAAACAAATAAAATTGTAATTTAACATTGCATACTAAATTCATCTGCATATTTAACTCTCCTATCCTCAAATAGAATCATCAAATAAGCAAACATATGCAAACAATGCAAACATAACAGCAATCTGTCAAAACAGGACAATCTGTAAAGTATGCAAGAAGGTTCATCCTTATTTAACTCCAAAAATTCTGAAAAATTACCACACTGTAAAAAAATTATTATGGCTTACTATGTGAAAATTTCAAGATTTTACCATGTTCTGACTTTATAGAAGAATTCAGACAATAATAGATTTTTTTTGTTTTCAAACAACAACATATAGACTTGCAAAATAAGCATGGTAATGCTATACTTGACATTTTAACTGAAATAAAATATAAAAAACATTATGCTAAATAACAGCAAGCAGATCCTAATAAAATAAAATGATGCTCCAAGCAAAACACATATCATGTGACGAATAAAAATATAGCTCCAAGTGAGGTTACCGACAATGTTGAAGACGAAAGAGGGGATGCCTTCCGGGGAATCCCCAAGGTTGGATGCTTGGGTGTTCCTTGAATATTACCTTGGGGTGCCTTAGGAATCCGCAAGCTTAGGGTCTTCCCACTCCTTATTCACCTCATATCGATATATCACCCAAAACTTGAAAACTTCAATCACACAAAACTTAATGGAACTTCGTGAGATAGGTAAGTATGATAAAACAAATCATTCACTTGGGTACTGTCAAAGACAAGATTCATAATTGTTTCCACATAATTCCTATTGTACCCTACGATTTCTACAATTTATATTGACCGCCATAGAAACTATAAAACAAGCAAACTATGCATTGAAAATAGAATCTGTCAAAAGCAGAACAGTCTGTAATGATCTAAACAATGAGCATACTTATGTAAATCCAAACATTCTGAAAAAATAGTAAAACATAAGAAATTTTTATATCAATCATTTTTTAAATTTTTAGAATTTTACACATCCTAGTGAATTATCGTAATTCCAGAACTGGGCGCAACAGTTTCTGTTTTCGCACAGAATCATGTCAACTATCATCCACACTATCCCAAAGGCTTTACTTGGCACTTTATTGAAAAAAGCTATAAAACATGATTATTACAGTAGCTTAATCATGTAAACACACAAAAATAGTAGGTATAAGTATTGGGTTGTCTCCCAACAAGCGTTTTTCTTTAATGCCTTTTTAGCTAGGCGTGATGATTTCAACGATACTCGCACAGAAGTAAAGAGTTGAAACATAACGAGAGCATCATGAAGCAAATTACTAGCACATTTAAGCCTAACCCACTTCCTATGCATAGGGATTTCGTGAGCAAACAATTTATGGGAGCAAGAATCAACTAGCATAGGAAGGCTAATTAAGCAATACTACGAAACTTTCAACACATGGAGAGGAAACTTGATATTATTGGGATGTGTAAAAGCATATGTTCCTCTCTCATAATAATTTTCAGTAGCATCATCAATGAATTCAATAATATAGCTATCACATAAAGTATTCTTTTCATGATCCATAAGCATGGAAATTTTATTACTCTCCACATAAGCAAATTTATTCTCATTAATAGTAGTGGGAGAAAACTGAACAAAATAACTATCATGTGATACTTGATTTACATAATCAATTTGAGCATTAAAATGATGATGACAAGATTCATGGTTATCATTATTCTTTATATCATAAGTGTGATCACAATAATCATCATAGATAGCAACTTTGTTCTCCTAATCAACTGAAACCTCTTCCAAAATAGTGGATTTATCATTAAATAAAGCCATGACCTCTCCAAGTCCACTTTCATAATTATTACAATAAGATTCAACACCCTCCAAAATAGTGGGATAATTATTACCTAGAGTTGACACTCTTCCAAACCCACTTTCATTAATATAACCATCATAAATAGGAGGCATGCTTTCATCATAATAAATTTGCTCATCAAAACTTGGGGGACTAAAAATATCATCTTCATCAAACATAGCATCCCTGATACGTCTCCAACGTATCTATAATTTATGAAGTATTCATGCCATGTTTACAACAATTTTATATGGTTTTGGTATGATTTGATTAGAACTAACTCGGACAGACGATGTTTTAAGCAGAACTACCGTGGTGTCATTTTTTGTGCAGAAATAAAAGTTCTGGGAATGACCTGAAAAGTTGTGGTGATTTTTTATGGACCAAAAGAGACCACCGAAGCACCGGAGCTAGGCCAGGAAGTGAGCATGGAGGCCACAAGCCTGGGGGCGCGCCCACCCCCCTAGGGCACGCCTCCCGAGCTCATGGGCCCCTCGGGCACCCCCCTGACTTATTTCCAACGCCAAAAAATCTTATAAATACGAAAACCCCCAAAAAGAACCCTAGATCGGAAGTTCCGCCGCTGCAAGCCTCTGTAGCCACGAAAAACCAATCAGGAGCCCGTTCCAACACCCTGCCGGAGTGGGAAACCATCACCGGAGGCCATCTTCATCATCCCGGCGGTCTCCATGATGAGGAGGGAGTTGTTCACCCTCGGGGCTAAGGGTATGTACCAGTAGCTATGTGCTTGATCTCTCTCTCTCTCTCTCTCTCTCTTGTGTTCTTGATTTGGCATGATCTTGATGTACCGCGAGCTTTGTTACTATAGTTGGATCATATGGTGTTTCTCCCTCTCTATCTTCTTGTGATGAATTGAGTTTTACCTTTGAGGTTTCACTATTATCGGATTGAATACTTTTATGGATTTGAGAACACTTGATGTATGTCTTGCGTGGGATACCCGTGGTGACAATGGGGTGTTCTATTGATTCACTTGATGTATGTTTTGGCACTCAACTCGCAGATTCCCGAGGTGACATTGGGGTAATCTATGCATAGGGGTTGATGCACGTTTTCATCCTTGTTTCTCCGGTAGAGATCTTGGGGCACTCTTTGAGGTTCTTTGTGTTGGATTGAATATTATGAATATGAAGTTGTTTGATGCATATCGCATAATTGACCCATGGATACTTGTGGTGACATTGGAGTATCTAGGTGACATTAGGGTTGATTGATGTGTATCATATGGTGTTATTTTAGTACGAACTCTATGGCTGTTTGTGACACTTATAGGAATAGCTCAAAATATTGATCAGAAAGAATAACTTTGAGATGGTTTCGTACCCTACAAGCAATTTCATCTTATGTTCTCTGCGATAGTAACTTTGGAGTGACTCTTTGTTGTTGCACGTTGAGGGATTGCCATATGATTTAATTATGTTATCATTGTTGAGAGACTTTGCACTAGTGAAAGTATGAACCCTAGGCCTTGATTTAAAGCATTGCAATACCGTTTTGCTCACTTTTGTTACTAGTTACCTTGCTATTTTTAAATTTTCAGATTACAAAAACCTATATCTACCTTTCATATTAGACTTGTATCACCGTCTCTTCGCCGAAGTAGTGCACCTATACAATTTACCTTGGTATTGGGTGTGTTGGGGACACAAGAGACTCTTTATTATTTGGTTGCAGGGTTGTTTGAGATAGACCATCTTCATCCTACGCCTCCCACGGATTGATAAACCTTATGTCACCCACTTGAGGGAAATTTGCTACTGTCCTACAAAACTCTGCGCTTGGAGGCCCAACATGAGTCTACAAGAAGAAAGGTTGCATAGTAGACATCAAGGTCTTTTCTGGCGCCGTTGCCGGGGAGGTGAGTGCTTGAAGGTATATCTTTAGATCTTGCAATTGAATCTTTTAGTTTCTTGTTTTATCACTAGTTTAGTCTATAAAAGAAAACTACAAAAAAAATGGAATTGAGGCTGCCTCATATGCTTCATCTTTTTAGTGTCTTTCATGAAAATGATAGAAAGGAAAATTGTGCTCAAGTGTTAGAAGAAGACGTCAATAAAATGTTTGGCACTAAATCTTTGAATGATGAGCATGATTGCAATGTTGTTAGTATGCTTGCTACGAATATCCATGATGCTAATGATATGCAAAGCCATAAGCTTGGGGATGCTATATTTGATGAAGATGATATTTTTAGTCCCCCAAGTTTTGATGAGAAAATTTGTTATAATGATAGCATGCCTCCTATTTATGATGATTATATTGAGGAAAGTGGGTTTGGAAGAGTGTCAACTCTAGGTAGTAATGATCCCACTATTTTGGAGGGTGTTGAATCTTATTGTAATAATAATGAAAGTGGATTTGGAGAGGTCATAACTTTATTTAGTGATGATTCCACTATCTTGGAAGAGGTTTCAATTGATTATGAGAACAAAGTTGCTATCTATGATGATTATTCTGATGACATGTATGCTATAAAGAATAATTATAACCATGAAACTTGTCATCAGGATTTTCATGTTCAATTTGATTATGTCAATCAAGTATCCCATGATAGCTATTGTGCCTCCCATTACTATGAATGAGAAGAAATTTGCTTATGTGGAGAGTAATAAAAAATTTATCCATGTGGATCATGAAAATAATGCTTTATGTAATAGCTATATTGTTGAATTCATTCATGATGCTACTGAAAATTACTATGAGAGAGGAACATATGCTTTTACATATTGCAATAATATCAAGTTTCCTCTCTATGTGTTGAAATTTTTGAAGTCATGCTTGTTTTGCCTTCCTATGCTAGTTGATTCTTGTTCCCATAATTTGTTTGTTCACAAAATCCCTATGCATAGGAAGTGGGTTAGACTTAAATGTGCTAGCCATATGCTTCATGATGCTCCCATTATGTTTCAATTCTTATCTTTTATGTGAGCATCATTGAAATCATCATGCCTAGCTAAAAAGGCATTAAAGAAAAGCGCTTATTGGGAGACAACCCAATATTTATACCTACTGTTTTTGTGTGTTAACATGATTAAGCTACTGTAGTAATCATGTTTTATAGCTTTTGTTTCAATGAAGTGCCAAGTAAAGCCTTTGGGATAGTGTGGATGGTAGTTGACTTGATTCTGTGCAAAAACAGAAACATTTGCTTCCAGTAACAGAATTGTTTATAATCATCGAAACGTGATAAAATTTTGAATTTTTTACACATGATTTCTATGCAAATTGACTACATTGTCCTAATTATTCAGAATCTTTGGAGTAGCATAAGTATGGTCAATGTTCAGATTACCACATACTGTTCAGTTTTTGACACATTCTGTTTTCAATGCATAGTTTGCTTGTTTTATGGTTTCTATTGCTTATATTGCTGAATATAAATTGTGGAAATGATAAGGTACAGTAGGAATTGTGTGAGAAAAATTATGAATCTTGTCTTTGAGAGTACCCAAGTGAATGATTTGCTTTATTATACTAACACATCTCACAAAGTTCCGTTAAGTTTTGTGTGATTGAAGTTTTCAAGTTTTGGGTGAGATATCGATATGAGGAGAATAAGGAGTGGAAAGACACTAAGCTTGGGGATGCCCAAGGAACCCCAAGGTAATATTCAAGGAATATCCAAGAAGCTAAGCTTGGGGATGCCCCGGAAGGCATCCCCTCTTTCGTCTTCAACATTATCGGTAACCTCACTTGGAGCTATACTTTTATTCGTCACATGATACGTGTTTTGCTTGGAGCATCATTTTATTTTATTAGGATTTGCTTGCTGTTATTTAGTGTAACATTTTGCATCTTTTATTTCAATAAAAAGGTCAAGTATAGCCTTTACCATGCTTATTTTACAAGTCTATATGTTGTTGTTTTGAAAACAGAAAGTTTTCGATCATTGTCTGAATTCTTCTGGAAAGTCAGAATGTGATAAAATCTTGAAATTTTTACACAATGAGTAAAAACAGATTTTATACAGTATGGTAATTGTTCAGAATATTTGGAGTTAGAAAAGTATGAATATTCTTGCATTCTTTACAGACTGTTCTGTTTAGACAGATTACTGTTATGTTTGCATTGTTTGCACATGTTTGCTTGTTTAATGATTCTATTTGAGGATAAGAGTATTAAATTTGTAGAGTCATTTAGTATGCAATTTCAACTTATAATTTTGGTGATTTTTTACAATAGAGAATGATAAGGTTATTGCATTGATTTGTACTAACTTATCTCACGAGTTCTTGTTGAGTTTTGTGTGGATGAAGTTTTTAAGAATTAGGGAAACTGTGATATGAGAGGAATTAAGGAGACACAAGAGCACAAGCTTGGGGATGCCCAAGGCATCCCAAAATAATATTTTAAGAAGTCTCAAGCATCTAAGCTTGGGGATGCCCCGGTTGGCATCCCGCCTTTCTTCTTCAACAATTATTGGTCAGTTTTGGTTGAGCCTAACTTTTTGCTTCTTCACATGATATGTGCTATCCTTGGAATGTCATTTTATTTTGTTTTGCTTGTTGTTTGAATAAAGTACTTAAGATCTGAAATTCTTAAATGAGATAGAGTCTTCATAGAGCTACTTAATTATTTGACTACTCGTTGATCTTCACTTATATCTTTTTGGAGTAGTTTGTCAGTTGCTCTAGTGCTTCACTTATATCTTTTTAGAGCACGGTGGTGGTTTTATTTTATAGAAAGTGATGAACTCTCATGCGTCACTTATATTATTTTGAGAGTCTTTAAACAACATGGTAATTTGCTTAGGTTATGAATTTAGTCCTAATATGATGGTCATCCAAGAGGGATATAATAAAAACTTTCATATAAAGAGCATTGAATAATATGAGAAGTTTGATTCCTTGCATTTGTTTTGAGATATAAAGATGGTGATATTAGAGTCATGCTAGTGAGAAATTGTGGATTGTTATAAATACTTGTGTTAAAGTTTGTGATTCCCGTAGCATGCACGTATAATGAATCGTTATGTGATGAAGTCGGAGCATGATTTATTTTTTGATTGTCTTCCTTATGAGTGGCGGTCGGGGACGAGCGATGTTCTTTCCTACCAATCTATCCCCCTAGGAGCATGTGTGTTAGTACTTTGCTTTGATGGCTAATAGATTTTTGCAATAAGTATGTGAGTTCTTTATGACTAATGTTGAGTCCATGGATTATACGCACTCTCACCCTTCCACCATTGCTAGCCTCTCTAGTATCGTGCAACTTTCGTTAGTGCATTAAACCCACCATATACCCTTCCTCAAAACAGCCACCATACCTACCTATGGCATTTCCATAGCCATTCCGAGATATATTGACATGCAACTTCCACTGATGACACATACCATCATTGTCATATTGCTTTGCATGATCATGTAGTTGGCATAGTATTTGTGGCTTGGACACCGTTCATATTTTTTATACATGTCACTCTTGATCATTGCACATCCCGGTACACCATCGGAGGCATTCATATAGAGTCATATTTTGTTCTAGTATCGAGTTGTAATTCTTGAGTTGTAAGTAAATAAAAGTGTGATGATCATCATTATTAGAGCATTGTCCCATGTGAGGAAAGGATGATGGAAGCTATGATTCCCTCGCAAGTTGAGATGAGTCCCCGGACTTTATAAAAAATAAAAGAGGCCAAAGAAGCCCGAATAAAAAAGAGAGGCCAAAGAAGCCCAAACAAAAAATGAGATAAAAAGAGTGAAGGGACAATGTTACTATCCTTTTTCCACACTTGTGCTTCAAAGCAGCACCATGTTCTTCATGATAGAGAGTCTCCTATTTTATCACTTTCATATACTAGTGGGAATTTTTCATCATAGAACTTGGCTTGTATATTCCAATGATGGGCTTCCTCAAATTGCCCTAGGTCTTCGTGAGCAAGCAAGTTGGATGCACACCAACTTAGTTTTCTTTTGAGCTTTCATACACTTATAGCTCTAGTGCATCTGTTGCATGGAAATACCTACTCACTTTCTTCGATATCAATTGATGGGCATCTCCATAGCCCATTAATATGCCAAGTTGATGTGAGACTTTCTCCTTCTTTTTGTCTTCTCCACAACCACCATATTCTATTCCGCCCATAGTGCTATATCCATGGCTCACGCTCATGTATTGCGTGAAAGTTGAAAAAGCTTGAGAACATTAAAAGTATGAAACAATTGCTTGGCTTGTCATCGGGGTTGTGCATGATGAAATACTTTGTGTGATGAAGATGGAGCATAGCCAGACTATATGATTTTGTAGGGATAACTTTCTTTGGCCATGTTATTTCGAGAAGACATCATTGCTTTATTAGTATGCTTGAAGTATTATTGTTTTTATGTCAATATTAAACTTTTTTTGAATCTTATGGATCTGAACATTCATGCCACAATAAAGAAGATTACATTGATAAATATGTTAGGTAGCATTCTCACTTCATAAATTCCTTCTTTTATCATTTACCTACTCGAGGACGAGTAGGAATTAAGCTTGGGGATGCTGATACATTGTATCTATAATTTATGAAGTATTCATGCATGTTTCCAAAAAAATTATATGGTTTTGGTATGATTTCATTAGAACTAACCTGGACTGACGATGTTTTCAGCAGAACTACCGTGGTGTCATTTTTGTGCAGAAATAAAAGTTCTCGAAATGGGCTGAAAATTTATGGTGATTCTTTATGGACCAAACGAGACCCCCGAAGCACCGGAGCTGGGCCAGGAAGTGACCGAGGAGGCCACAAGCCTGGGGGGCGCGCCTCTCGAGCTTGTGGGGCCCTCGGGCACCCCCCTGACTTGTTTCAATGCCAAAAATTCTTATAAATACGGAAACTCCCAAAAAGAACCCTAGATCGGAAGTTCCGCCTCCGCAAGCCTCTATAGCCACGAAAAACCAATCAGGAGCCCGTTCCAGCACCCTGCCGGAGTGGGAAACCATCACCGGAGGCCATCTTCATCATCCCGGCGGTCTCCATGATGAGGAGGGAGTAGTTCACCCTCGGGGCTGAGGGTATGTACCAGTAGCTATGTGCTTGATCTCTCTCTCTCTTGTGTTCTTGATTTGGCATGATCTTGATGTACCGCGAGCTTTGTTACTATAGTTGGATCATATGGTGTTTCTCCCTCTCTATCTTCTTGTGATGAATTGAGTTTTACCTTTGAGGTTTCACTATTATCGGATTGAATACTTTTATGGATTTGAGAACACTTGATGTATGTCTTGCGTGGGATACCCGTGGTGAAAATGGGGTGTTCTATTGATTCACTTGATGTATGTTTTGGCACTCAACTCGCGGATTCCCGAGGTGGCATTGGGGTAATCTACGCATAGGGGTTGATGCACATTTTCATCCTTGTTTCTTCGGTAGAGATCTTGGGGCACTCTTTGAGGTTCTTTGTGTTGGATTGAATATTATGAATCTGAATTTGTTTGATGCATATCCTATAATTGACCCACGGATACCTGTGGTGACATTGGAGTATCTAGGTGACATTAGGGTTGATTGATGTGTATCATATGGTGTTATTTTAGTACAAACTCTAGGACTGTTTGTGACACTTATAGGAATAGCTCAAAAGATTGATCAGAAAGAATAACTTTGAGGTGGTTTCGTACCCTACAAGCAATTTCATCTTATGTTCTCCACGATAGGAACTTTGGAGTGACTCTTTGTCGCACGTTGAGGGATTGCCATATGATTTAATTATGTTATCATTGTTGAGATACTTTGCACTAGTGAAAGTATGAACCTTAGGCCTTGTTTTCAAGCATTGCAATACCGTTTTTACTCACTTTTGTTACTAGTTACCTTGCTGTTTTTATATTTTCAGATTACAAAAACCTATATCTACCATCCATATTACACTTGTATCACCGTCTATTCGCTGAACTAGTGCACCTATACAATTTACCATTGTATTGGGTGTATTGGGGACGCAAGAGACTCTTTGTTATTTGGCTGCAGGCTTGTTTGAGAGAGACCATCTTCATCCTACGCCTCCCGCCGATTGATAAACCTTAGGTCATCCACTTGAGGGAAATTTGCCACTGTCCTACAAAACTCTGCGCATGGAGGCCCAACACGAGTCTACAAGAACAAAGTTCGCGTAGTAGACATCAATCCCCAAGCTTATGACTTTGCATATCACTAGCATCATGGATATTCAAAGGATTCATACTAGCAACATTGCAATCCTGCTCATCATTCAAATATATCATGCCAAACATTTTATTGAATTTTTTTCTATCAATTGAGCATAATTTTTCGCTCCATCATTTTCAAGAAAGATATTATAAAGATGAATAATATGAGGCAACCTCAATTCCATTTTTGTTTGTAGTTTTCTTTTATAAACCAAACTAGTGATAAAACAAGAAACTAAAAGATTCAATTGCAAGATCTAAAGATATACCTTCAAGCACTCACCTCCCCGGCCACGGCGCCAAAAAAGAGCTTGATGTCTACTACACAACTTATTCTTGTACACTCGTGTTGGGCCTCCAAGCGTAGAGTTTTGTAGGACAGTAGCAAATTTCCCTCCAGTGGATGACCTAAGGTTTATCAGTCCGTGGGAGGCGTAGGATGAAGATGGTCTCTCTCAAACAACCCTCAACCAAATACAAGAAATCTCTTGTGTTCCCAACACACCCAATACAATGGCAAATTGTATAGGCGCGCTAGTTCTGCGAAGAGATGGTGTTAAAAGTGTTGTCTGGATGGTAGAAATATATTTTTCTAATCTGAATAAATAAAAACAGCAAGGTAACTAGTAACAAAAGTGAGCAAAAATGGTATTGCAATGCTTGAAAACAAGGCCTAGGGTTCATACTTTCACTGGTGCAAAATCTCCCAACAATGATAACATAATTGAATCATATAACAACCCCTCAACGTGCAACAAACAATCACTCCAAAGTTCCTATCGCAGAGAACATAAGATGAAATTGTTTGTAGGGTATGAAACCACTTCAAAGTTATTCCTTTTTATCAATCTTTTGAGCTATTCCTATAAGTGTCACAAACAGCCCTAGAATTCGTACTAAAATAACACCATATGACATGCATCAATCAACCCTAATGTCACCTAGATACTCCTATGTCACCACAAGTATTCGTGGGTTAATTATACGATGTGCATCACACAATTTCAGATTCATAATATTCAATCCAACACAAAGAACTTCAAAGAGTACCCCAAGATTTCTTATCGGAGAAAGGAATATGAAAACACGTATCAACCCCTATGCATAGATTACCCCAATGTCACCACAAGAATCCACAAGTTGATAACTGAAACATACATCAAGTGAATCAATAGAACATACCATTGTCACCATGGATATCCCATCGCAAGACATACATCAAGTGCTCTCACATCCAAAAGATTCAATCCGACATAACAAAACCTCAAAGGAAAAGATTCAATTCATCACAAGAAGGTAGAGAGGGAAGAACACCATAAGATCCAAATATATTAACAAAGCTCGCGGTACATCAAGATCGTGCCAAATCAAGAACATGAGAGAGAGAAAGAGAGATCAAACACATAGCTACTGGTACATACCCTTAGCCCCGATGGTGAACCACTCCCTCCTCATCATGGTGGCCATCCAGATGATGAAGATGGCCTCCGGTGATGATTTCCCCCTCTGGCAGGGTGCCGGAACGGGCTCCCTATTGAGTTTTCATGGATACAGAGGCTTGCGACGGCGAAACTTCTCATCTAGGGTTCTTTCTGGGGCTTTGGGTATTTATAAGAATTTTTGGCGTAGGTTTCACGTCAAGGGGGGCCACAAGGAAGCGACAAGCTCGCTCCAAGCACCCTAGGGGGTAGGACGCACCTAGCGAGCTTGTCATGCCCTCGTGGGTCTTTTGGTCCTCCCACGAAGCTTCGGGGGTCTCTTTTGGTTCACAAAAAATCACCGTAAATTTTCAGCCCATTCCGAGAATTTTTTTTGCACAAAAAACGACACCACGGTAGTTCCGCTGAACACAGCATCAGTCCAGGTTACTTCTAATAAAATCATACCAAAACCATATAAAATTGTTGTAAACGTGGCATGAATACTTCATAAATTATAGATACGTTGGAGACGTATCACTAACTTGAGGATAATAGATGTGGTGGTGATGGTGGTAGCGTCTATGGATATGAGATGGGAACTAGAGGCGACTAGGTTGGAAGATTGGTTCTGGTCCTCTGTTTCATGAATGATGCTCTCCCTGTTTGTATTCTGGCATTGACCCCTTTGTAGAAGTTGGTCAGGTGGACCATCTGATGCTGACGCCAGGTGGTATGAGCGGTCTTGTGAGCGGGCGCTCTTGTACCTTGCACCGTCTTGTGCTTTGTTGAGCCTGGTGAGCCTCCAACTGACTTGCATCTTCCACTACAGGAATGAGGAACTTTGCCGTCAGCCATGGCGGACGGCAAAGGCACACATCACGGACGGCAAAGGTCTTTGCCGTCAGCCAGCTGACGGCAACATGTCCGGCTAAACAGGCTACGGCAAAGGCTTCTTTGCCGTCTGCTGGCGGACGGCAAAGATACAAAGGTCTTTGTCATCCGCTAGCCGACGGCAAAGAGCCTGGACGGCGCACATGTCAGCTTAGGTCCATTAAGGGGTTAATGGCATGCATTGCCGTCGGCTGGCGGACGGCAAAGACCTTTGTATCTTTGACGTCCGCCAGCGGACGGCAAATAGCATTGAATCATTGCCGTCGGCCAGCGGACGGCCAAGCGTGCCACGTGGCAGCACCTGGGGGGTTGCCCTATTTGGTAGTTTTGCCGTCAGCTAGCTGACGGCAAATATTAAACTTTCTTTGTCGTCCGCTGGCTGACGGCAAAGCAACAAAATAGGCAGCCTACTGCCCCAGGTTGCACAGGTAGCTGACACGTGGCATGTTTGCCGTCCGCTAGCCGACGGCAAAGCTCTTTGCCGTCCGCCAGCCGACGGCAAAGCTCTTTGCCGTCCGCCAGCCGACGGCAAAGAGTCTATATAGCCCATGTTTTTTCTTGAAATCATTCAATTTGACAGAATTTCACATATATATACACATATGAAAATACTTTCAACAAGCATACCAACACATATACATACCAAATCATATCCCTGCCATATGGATATGATCATCCAACACATATACATAGCAAATGGTTTCATCCAACACATATACATAGCCAACATATCCAACAACAAGCATACAATGGTTTCATCCATACATACATATATAGGTAGCAAGTTTGACACTGTTCATCATACAAAATCAAAACAAGAAGGAAGCATAAAGAGAAGAGTAGACTCCATCAATGCAAGCTTCCTCATCTAAAGCAAATCTGCAAATTGGGAAAGAAGCAAGTTAGAAGAAGAAGAAGAAGAAGAAGAAGAAGAAGAAGACTATCTAGACAAAGAAGAAGAAGAAGAAGAAGAAGAGGAAGAAGAAAAGGAAGAAAAGGAAGAAGAAGAAGAAGAAGAAGAAGATGATGATGATGATGATTTTTTCTTCTCTTTCTTTTTCTCCTCTCCTCTATTTTATCTTCTTCTTCTAACTAAGGTAGGTAAAAATGCCATTTTATTGCTAAGCTAGGTAAAAATGCTCAGTGTAGGTCATTTTAGAGCTTACCCTTATCACAACAAATGCGATGAAGATCGCAACTAAGGTAACAATTGATCCAACGGCATAATGATACCAAGCCTCATTATCAATGGCATATTTTCTAATCTTCTTAAGCTTCAGGCGCATTGCATCCATCTTCAAGTGCATTGCATTCATCTTCATCTTGTGATCATCGACGACATCGGCAACATACAACTCCAATGTCATCGTCTCTTCTTCAATTCTTTTAATTTTTTCTTTCAAATACTCATTTTCTTTTTCAACTAAATTTAACTTCTTGACAAGAGGGTCGGTTTCAAATTCCGGTTCACATACCTCCTAGATTAAAATATCTCTATGTCAACTTGATGGTCATAATTGTCATAAATGAGAAATGCAACAAATAGTTATGAAAGAGAATTTACCACATCTGAATCATAAAGCGGACGAGGGCCGACGGGGACGGATATCAAGACCGTGGCACTATGTATAAGAAACAATCATACAAAGTAAGAAAAATATACAAGTAACTATATAAATCATACAAGTAACTATATAAATCAAGTACAACATAAAAAATTGAATACCTAGTCATAATCTGGTTCAATAAATGCTTCGGGATCAATAAATGCATCATCATCATCACTATCAGTAATGACGTGCTCATCATCATCATTAATAGATGCATCATCATCATGTTAAAGGCCACGTCTACTTAATCTGTCAAGCATTGACAGGTCATCCGCAGCAGTAACCTCTTCGTTCAGGCTCTTCTTGTTCCGGTTGAGGGGTGAAGTCGGGTTCACTGTCGCTGTCTACTTCAATGTTCTGGGGTGAAGTAGAGCGGTTCTTGAAACTTTTTTGGAAAGACCCGTTTCTTGGAAGAATTCTCCTTCATATGTGTCTGGGTTAATGTGAGGTGCATAATCATCTTCATTGGGGGGAGGTGGTCTAACACGTGGCGGCACTTCATAAATGATATCCCAACCTTTGAGATTAGGATCACTTTGACAGGCCCACGGTAGATAGAAAACTTGGGTTGCCTGTTGAGCCATAATATAGACATCGAGAACATCCAAATGGGTGCTTTGATTGATTTCCACTAGCCCTATATGTTCATGAGTCCTTCTAGTCTCCTTCGGCTGGAACCAATAACATTTGAAGACTACGACGTTTGGTGGGTTTGCACCATAGAATTGAAGTTCATAAATTGATTCAACTCTTCCATAATACTCGGTATCTCCTTCGCCGATAGCAGAGACACAACAATTCGTAGACTTTCGGTCGGCCATAGATAGCTCTTTGCCATAGGTACGAAAGCGATACCCGTTGATGTCGTATTTGTCAAATGAACGGACCTTATAGTCAAAACCATTAGCGACTTGTCTCAATTCGGCGTCCATAAGCTCTGAATTAGCCTACAAGTTTAATACGAAAGGGATTGTTGCATTAGCCACAAATTAGACAAAGAAATGAAATGGTCTAATGGAAATTACCGTTTGTTTGAACCAAGAGATGAAACCGGGATAGCCGCCTCCATGCTTTGCCAGGAGCTCATACTCTTCGACAGAATCCTTTTGGATCACCGCTCCATACGAGAATTTGGCGACGTATCGACTGTATCAAATTTATCCAGGAATAAGAGCAGTTCAAAGGAATTAGAAGTTGCGAAACAATGTACCAAGAACTTACTCGATGTACGGCCGCACTTCTGTTAGGTTGTTGAAGATATACAACGAAATGGTCTGCCATTCTTCGAAATCCAACGTTAAGAAATTAGAAGCACCGGCTGGTGCGAGATCCCCTTTGAATAGGCTGAGGCTGGATCGACCCTTTTTAGGTTTGTCAGCATTGTACCGAGGCTTCGGATTATGCAAATGACGATTTTTGGCTTCATAGTGTGCTGTCACGAAGTTTGCCAACTCCTCAGTAATGAATGCCTCGGCCATCGATGCTTCAATTCTATGTTTATTTTTACATTTTGCTCTAAGTGTCTTCTGCATTCTCTCAATTGCGTAGCACCAACGATTCTGCATAGCCCCCCCCCCAATCTTGCCACGGTTGGGAGATGCAAAATCAAGTGCTGCATTGGATTAAAGAACCCCGGCGGAAATATCATCTCTAACTTGCAGATCAACTCTGGCGCCAAATCTTCCATTTCTTCTACCAAGTCAGGCGATAGTTCTTTAGCACAAAGAACACGGAAGAAATAGCTCAGCTCTGCCAGTACTAGCCATTCATCCTCATGGATGAATCCACGCAACATCACCGGCATTACCCACTCAATCCATATGTGCCAATCATGAATCTTGAGACCAAATATCTTCAATTTATCAAGACTCGCTCCCCTCTTTAGATTCGCTGCATACCCATCAGGGAACATCAACTGCTATTGCACCCACAAGATAATTTCCCTCATAGCTGGCCTTCCAAGATTGAACCATGCCTTTCGCTTTGTCTAGTTCTTCTTTCCTTTCGATGGTTGCATGTTTTGTAACGGTCTATGACATAGCGCCTCCTGGTCGACTCTTGCCTTAGGATTATCCTTTGACTTCCCATCTATGCCAAACAATGTACCAAAAAGTGCCTCAGCGATATTCTTCTCAGTGTGCATCACGTCGATGTTGTGTGGGCAAAGGAGGTCTTTGAAGTAAGGCAGATCCCACAAGCATGTCTTGTGAGTCCAGGCGTGTTGCAAATTACACCCCTTGAAATACCCTGGACGCTCTGGATCTGGCTCGGGAGCGTTTAACTGATCCAGGATCTCTTGGCCTATCAACGGAGGTGGTGCAGAGTCTTTCACAACTCTACCTTTGATGAAGCTCTGCTTGTCTTTCCTGAACTTATGGCAAGGATGAAGGAACGGTCTATGCATGTCGAAGCAAGAAAACTTGCGACCGGCTGCATGTACACATTCATATTCTTCCTCGGATAGTTCGGCCCTGGAATTATCAACGCCAGGAAAATGTTCTTTCTTTGCATAATCTGTTCTGGGGGGAGATTAAGTGGAATGACAAATACAGGCCAACAACTGTATTGGGTTGCCGTCAGACCAAACACACTGAACCCATCCATGCTGATGGCGACTCGAGGATGCCTCGGATCTGCCGCTTTGTCGTCATGTAATGCATCGAAGCGCTTCCACGCTTCACCGTCTGATGTGTGCACCATCATCAGCTTCCCATCTGCATCTAGTTGGGTTCTTTTGCCCATTTTGTGCCATGTCATCTCTCTTGCCGTCTCTTCGACCATGAAAAGACGTTGAAGTCTTGGTAAGATTGGCATATACCGAAGAACATTAACAGGGATTTTGGTCTGCGTCTTCTCACCCATACCGTTGTCTACCACAACATACCTGGATGACTTACAAATGGGACAATAGTTCAAGTCCGCATACTGAAGCCTAAATAAGGCACATCCATTCTCACAGGCATGTATCTTCTCATAGGGCATCTTAAGAGCACGGAGGATTTTGTCTGACTGGTACAGGTTTGTAGGTAGTACGTGGCCTTTGGGTAGAAAACGTCCAAATACTGTTATCATCGCGTTGTAGCATTCTCTGCCCAAGTTGAATTGAGCCTTCAGAGCCATTATTTGTGAGATGGCATCCAGCTAACAAAGCTCAGTGTGCTCGTGGAGAGGACGTTTTGAAGACTCCAACATTTCATTGAAGGCCTTTGCAGATTCCTCCATCCCATCGTCCGAGTCCCGAGCATCATCAAAGTCTTGCACCATGTCTTGCATCCCGGTACCATGCTCGTCGGTGCGACGACGAAGCACCTCGGCTCTGGCACGTTGGGCAGACTCGCCATGAAATGTCCACACCGTATAATCTGGCATAAAACCCCAATTCTGCAGGTGTTTGCCCATTTCATCCTCTGTCCTCTTGTGCCAATTCTTGCACCCGGCACAAGGGCACCATGTTGTCCTCTGGCCATTTGCAAATGCGGCTCTCAGAAACCCCTTGGTTTTAGTTAACCATTCAGAGGTCATGTCTTTCTGACTAGTGTGATCGGTGTACATCCACGCACGATTAGTCATCTTGCCTAGCTACTGGACACATAAGAAACATATATATATATATATATATATATATATATATATATCAACATGTATATATTCATCAGTTAATTGAGTTTGTCACTTTTATTACGTCCATGCAACCTAGACGCTAATAGGTAAAGATAGGTCCTAATCCCACTCGAGTATGTGTAGGTTGGGTTCGTTTTCCCATGCTCTGCTCCGGATCCGACGCAATTCGACAGCACCTCCCTGATGTTCTCCTGATACACGTCTCGGCAATAAGCAGAGAGGATGTGTACCCGGAGAACAACAGGGAGGCACTGACAAAATTCTGCATCGGATCCGGAGCAAAGCATATGGGAAAACGAACCCAATCTACACATACTCGGGCTGTCCATGGATAACGTTGGACAATTCAAAAGAATCACGGTTATAAATATGCAAATGCATGCATATTTATAGATGTAACCCTTTCGAACGGGAGACGCATAGTGGTCACGCATACTGATGATTGAAGACACCTATAGCTAGCAAGTTTCATCGGCACGAAGACCGGAATAGAGAAAATCAAGGGGGGAGGAGATGTCATTTGTGCTAACCCACGAACGCAGGGGCGGAGCTCGTCGAACACTAGACCCTCGCAGTGATGAAAAAACTGCACATTTAAAACGAAAGATGAGTTTCATAGCAATATTGTTTTTTTCGTCAACCTAACTAAATATTTACAACAGGACGAGCGGGTTAGGGGTTCGTCGGCGTCGATGGAACCCTAAATAGCAAGTATCATCGGTGCAAGATACATGAGGCGCTCGGCGTTGAACACTAGATCCACGTCCCACAAGTGACGCTGGCGCCCGGCATCCCGCAACAATAGTTCTGGTGGCCGATGACGGTCGAACACCTTGGCAAATTTGTCTGGCAGCCTCTGCGATGAGGATTAAAGCCAAGTTTTAAAATTTCAAACATCCAAACCGACTTGAGTCAGTTTGGGTGTTTCAAGTTTCAACACTTAGCTTTCAATCGTCATCTCAGAGGTTGACAGACAAATTCATGATGGTGTTCGACCGCCATCGACGCCGAGAACTTTTGCTGCGGGACGCAGGACCCCTGTGTCACTTGTGGGACGTGGATGTTGTGTTCGACACCGACGGCCACATGTATCTCGCACTGACGATACTTGCTATTTAAGGTGCCATCGACACCGAGGAACCCCCTAACCCGCTCGTCCCCGGGTAAACTAAATTAGCATGCATTCAATAAGCAAAACTACATCATCTCTTGCGTCCATACATCGTCGAATATTATCACTAATACATCTCGAATAGTATCATACATATAGCATCGCTAATACAACTAGAACCGTAGCGAACGACGGGTATCGACGCGGGCGGTGGACACCCAAAGAGAAGGAACCATCACAGGATCATAGCTCCAGTGAGATCCCTGAAGAACCTGGCAGGTATTGTCGAACCTGCCCTCCAACACAACCATGTAGCGACGGACGTGCTCGTCCTCCTCGCTGACACAGTGACGTACCACCTCCGCGGTGTCCGAAAGCCTCGGCACCATCACTGGCCCACGCGACCACCACCAAACAAGGTTCGGGTCAACGACGGGCTGGCACCTCACCAACCTGCGCCCCCCGGAAGGTAGAACCTCCCAGTACCAGCCCAGCGGAGCCCAATCTCGAACATGGCCCCTCTGATCAAGCAGGCCTCCTCCGCCGAGTCGACGGCGAGGATGCGGGATAGGCATCGTCGACATCGAAGCGGGAATAAATGCTTGAACTAAAAAGATAACAACAAATTTCACATGTTCAAAATAAACCAAAAACTTAACCTAAAGTAAACTAAACTAAACCTAAACTAAACTAACTAAACTGAACAAAACTAAATCTAAACTAAAATAACTAAACTAAACCAGAAACTTGACCTAAACTAAACTAAACTAAACCTAAAGTAAACTAACTAAACTAAACTAAATTATACTAAACCTAATTAAACTAAATCTAAAAAATAGAAGAAAAAAAGAAAATGTCTCACCTTGGAGCGGCCGGTGCGGCGCGGCGGGGCGGCGAGGCGGCGCATCAGGGCGGGCTGGCGGGGCGGCCGGGGTGGGGCGGGCCGGCGCGGAGGAGCGCGGCGGCCGGGGTGGGGCCGGCGTGGCCTGTCGGGGCGGCCGGGACAGCGAGGAGGCCCGAGCACGGCGGAGCGGGGCGGCCGGGGCGGGGCCGGCGGAGCCGGCGTGGCCTGTCGGGGCGGCCGGGACAGCGAGGAGGCCCGAGCACGGCGGAGCGGGGCGGCCGGGGCGGGGCCGGCATGGCCTGTCGGGGCGGCCGGGGCAGCGAGGAGGCCCGGGCGCGGCGCGGCGGGGCGGGGCTGGGCGGGGCGGCCGGGGCGACGACGCTGCCCGGGGCTGCGCGGCGAGGGGGGCCGGGGCGGCGGCGCGGGGTTGGGACGAGGGGAGGGAGAGAGAGAGGGGCAGGGCGTGGCGTTTTGATACATATAGGGCACAGCTCTTTGTCGTCCGCTAGCTGACGGCAAAGAGCCTAGCTAACGGACGTTAGTTTGGCCACTTTCTTTGCCGTCTGCTAGCGGACGGCAAAGTTTCTTTGCCCTCAGCTAGCTGACGGCAAAGAAAGTGGCCGTTAGCTGCCCCCCAATATCGGCCCACCCTGCCTCTTTACCGTCCGCTAGCTAACGACAAAGGTTCTATGTCGTCAGCTAGCTGACGGCAGAGACGGGGCTGACAGCAAACACTTTCTTTGTCGTCAGCTGCTTCTTTGCCATCAGTTTTCTTCAAGCTGATGGCAAAGGCCCTCTTTGCCATCAGCTAGCTGACGGAAAAGTTCCTGATTCCAGTAGTGTTCTACCAAACTTCGTATTTCCTTGTCTCGGATGATATCCTTCCATGTTTAGGCCCTTTTCCTTGCCATAGGGATACTCAATGATTTAACTAGTGATCTCGGATAACATGATTTATTGTCTGTATTCATTTAGGTCATGTTTGGTAGCCTGCACCTTTTTTGCTTCTTTGCATCTGTGACTGAGTTGGGCCTCACTGAGTGAATACAAGCTAAAAACCATGTTTTGCATATGGTTTGTTTGCCTGCATCCCCCCAACCCAGCTCAGAAGAAACACACGCATGATTGTTTGTTAACAAGCACTTTCTCCTTACATGCAATATGTTGTTGTTCGGTTACATACACATGTATGATTAATATCACCATTTATTCACGTGAACTTACCTCACGTGAAAACGGGTGCTGAAGGAAAGAGAGAAAGATCTACTTAAGGTGGAAGCAGGTGTGGCATCCCTCGGATGCTCATCCAACGCTATGAAATCAACTGGGCATGAATCGTTTTCCTGGCGATTGACGCCCATGTGTGACATATTTGTACATTGAGTAGGGAGACATTGTTCTATTCTTCTACACCACGAAATAGAAAATGTAGAACATGAAAGTCATGTGAAACATTGAGATAAAGCTAGTGGTGAAAGGAAACTTCAAATAGCCAACTGTAGGCAAAGATTTTGCCAAATTTCATTGGTTCATAACATGAACTTATGAATACGTTAGTGTAGTCCATCGGGAGGCATAGTTCTACTCGTCTACGACCATCGAAACATGAAATGTACAACACGGAAATCATGTGAAACAGCGAGATGAAGCTAGTGGTAATAGGAGATTTCAAATGGTTTACTGTGTGCGAAGATTTTGCCAAAAATCATTGGTTCATAACATGTACACATGAACACATTAGTGTAGTCCAGTAATTCTACTCGTCTGTGACCATTGAAACACAACTTACAACACGAAACGTGTGAAAAACAAAATAAAGCTAGTGGTGAAAGGAAACTTCAAATGGTCGGCCATGTGCGAAAATATTGTCAAAGTTCATCGGTCCATAACATGCACACATAAACCCATTGGTGCAGTCTAGTAGGAGATCTACTCGTCTACGACCATCGAAGTAGAAAACGTACAATTTGGAAGTCGTGTGAAACAACGAGATAAGGCTAATGATCAAAGAAAATTTTAAACAGTCAACCATGTGCGAAGAATTCGCCAAAATTCATCTAAAGAAGCATCAAACATGCACACGAAAACGAAGATTTATAGTCCAGGAAATTAGGAACTGATTGCCTGAATGGAACCACCATATCGATGTGCATCTTTTTTGTGTAGAGCTTATTTCGAATTGAAACATCATTTTGTAGATTATAAGAGATTATGTTAAGGGAATTAAAGGAGGTGAGTGGAGTAGAACCCACCGATAGGTTGTACCGAGCTACGCACCCACACACGCTGAATTGCATCGCTCGGACCTAGCTTGATGGAACCAGTATTCAAGCGTTCCTCTAGAGCCAGGCCCAGAGGCACTTTGACATTCATGCAGTCCAAGATTCAGCTGCAACTCAGCCAATCAAATAGGGCAAAATTACATCCAATGGCCCTGGGTGAGCCTAATAAAAATACAAGGTACCAAACACGTTGCAAATAGGAAAAAAATGCTGGTGCCAGGTGTATCCTCTTTGGCGCTTCAGCGCCCGTCTGCAAACGGGCGCCTGAAGTCCCTCTGCACTGGGCCGGCCCAACACCCCTTTTCTTATTTGATTTTCTAAAATGCAAAAAAATGCCCCCGGAGAGAATCGAACCAATGACCTATCATTTCGAGGTTACATCTTTAACCGTCCTTTCTTCTTTCCTTTTTCCTTTTTTTTCTTTTAACTTTCTAAAATTTTCATTTTTTGTTGTTTCTTTTTCTCTTTCTTACTTATTCGATGAAAAACCTTCAAATTTATGAACTCTTTTTCAAATCGATGAACTTCTTTTCAAATTTGATGAACTTTTTTCTTCAAATCGATGAACTTTTTTCAAAATTGATGAATTTTTTTTCTAATTCGATGAACCTTTTTTCAACTCGATGATTTTTTTTTTCAAATTGGATATTTTTTTTTCAAATTCCATGAAAGTTTTTCTAATTCGATTAACTTTTTTCCAATTCAATGAAGTTTTTTTTTCAAATTCAATGAACTTTTTCATAATGTATTGAACTTTAAAAAAAAGAACTTCTTTTGAATTCAAGAACTTTTTGAATACACAACGTTTTTCAATATTGGTGAACATTTTTTTGCATGTTTTGTAAATGTCATTTGAAATCTGTGAACATGCTTTTCAAATAAGTGAAAAATCAAAATGAATAGTACGTCTACTACTTGTGTTCTTAATTGGTCCATACCGAGGCTAGTCACTAGCAGTGAGTTGGTCGACTGGTTCGCCTGACTATACCGAAGAGTAGCAGCGCGAGAACGATTCCTGGTTTAGAGCTTTTTTTCGACAGCATCTAGTTAACGACCGCTCCTTCGGGAGGCTCACAACAATCAGCGTCACTTGGCGCGCTCTCAACCACCCACCACGTGTCGCGCTCTGAGCGCTCCCTCCGGATTTTATTTTTTTATTTTTTCGCACTCGTTTTCGGCTTTTTAAACGGGTTTTTTCTAGGGGTTTTCGACATTTCGGTTTTCCACTGGTTTTTCTTAACTTTTGGAACAAAAAAATTTCGAAAAAAAATTATTTTGCGCAAAAAAAGTGTTTTCTTTTTTTGCGAGAGCCACGGTTTTGCTTTCGCGAGAGTCACGACCGTGACTCTCGGAAACGAAAAAAACGCGTTTTCTGTTTTTTTTCTTCCGCGAGAGGCACGGCCGTGCCTCTTGGAAACGAAAAAACGCATTTTCTGTTTTTTATTTCCGAGAGAGGTACAGTTGTGCTTTCACGAGAGGCACAGCCGTGCCTCTCGGAAACGAAAAAAATGCGTTTTCTGTTTTTTTTCGCGAGAGGCACGGTTTTGCTTCCGCGAGAGGCATGGCTGTGCGTTCACCAGAGGCACGGTCGTGCCTCCTCAGAAACGAAAAAAATACGTTTTCTCTTTTTTCCTTCCGTGAGAGGCACGGTTTTGCTTCCGCGAGAGGCACGGTTGTGATTCCGCGAGAGGCACGGGCGTGCCTCTTTCGGAAAGGGAAAAACCCCGTGCTCCCGGTTCTTTTTTTGTCCAGTTTTTTTCGTGAAAAAAAGTTCGTTAAAACCTATTAACATAGGATCTAGTTTTGAAGATCTCGATGCCAGGAATCCAACGGTGAAAACGGTTCGAGATTTGGATGCACAGTTTAAGAGATAAAATGTTTTGAATAAACAAATCTACGAAAGAAGGAAAAACTCCTAGATTGTGACAAGTGGCACACATGCAGCACGCCATTTGTCGCAACCTGGAAAGGTGGGAGTGATCTTTGCAACGAGTACTCCTTAACTAGTGGTTTCACTTTTTTGCGTTATTTTACGAGCACGTTGCGTGCTCGTGAGCCGGCCCACCCAGATGCTGCTGTGAGCGTCAGTTTCGTTCCGCGGCGCTGAAGGCGCGCAATAGCGAAATCACTAATTGAGGAGTACTTATTGCAAAGATCACTCCCACCTTCCCAGGTTGCGACAAGTGGCGCGTTTGTCACCTGGGAGTTTTTCCTTTTTTCGTAGATCCGTTTATTCAAAACATTTTATCTCTTAAACCGCGCTTCCAAATCTCGAACCATTTTCCGCATTGAATTCCTCGCGTCGAGATCTTCAAAACTAGATCTCATGTTGATTGGTTTCAACAAACTTTTTTTCATGAAAAAAACCAGACGAAAAAACCGACCGGGAGCACGGGTTTTTTCCCTTTCTGAAAGAGGCATGCCCGTGTCTCTCGCGAAATCACAACCGTGCCTCTCGCAGAAGGAAAAAAACAAAAAATGCTTTTTTCCGTTTCCGAGAGGCACGCCTGTGCCTCTCGCGGAAGCAAAACCGTGGCTCTCGTGGAAGGAAAAAACAGAAAACAAGTTTTTTTCATTTCCGCGAGGCATGGCCGTGACTCTCGCGAAAGCACAACCGTGTCTCTCGCAGAAGCAATATCGTGCCTCTCGCAGAAGGAAAAAAAATAGAAAACGCTTTTTTTTGTTTCCGAGAGGCACGGCCGTGACTCTCGCGAAAGCACAACCGTGCCTCTCGCGGAAGCAAAACCGTGCATCTTGTGGAAGGGAAAAAACAGAAAACGCATTTTTTTCCGTTTTCGAGAGGCACGGCCATGACTGACGAAAGCAAAACCGTGCATCTCGCGGAAGCAAACCCGTGACTCTCGTGAAAGAAAAAAATATGTTTTCTCGCGCAAAAGATATTTATTAAAAAAATTGATCCAAAAGCTAAGAAAGACCGGTGGAAAACCAAAACGTCGAGAAAACCCGGAAAAAACCCCGTTTAAAAAGCCAAAAATGTGTAAAAAAATAAAATCCAAAGGGAGCGCAACACGTGGCGGACGGCTGAGAGCGCGTCAAGTGACGCTGATCGTTGTGAGGCTCCCAAAAAAGCGCTCGTCAACTAGTTGCTCCCGTGCAATAGGAGCTCCCATGGGGGCCAACCTAAGAGAGAATCTCCTTTTTTTAGATAGTCTGCGAGGCCTTTTATTAATTGTGATCAATGTTTACATCCACAAAAGAAAGATTATCACGGTTGTCTAACCAAACATGGCGGCCAACCTCCAACTTTAAAACATGCCTCGCTAGCCTGTGAGCTTCGAATTCAAGCTCCTAAATTCATGAACAAAACTACAAACTTCAAAAGAAGAACTATGCTCTATTATTTCATGTAGAATTGCTCCATAACTTGCCGGGTTCCTATGTTTGATGTCATCCACCACTACCTTACAGTCCGATGCCACATGTAGTCTCTGCAAGCTTAAATCCTCAGAAAGGGCAAGAGCTTCACGGATTGATAAACCTAACAGAGAATCTCCTATATGATGTTGTTTGCGTCATATATGCACGCAATGCGCATGAGCGCCCTTAACTAGGCCGACCCATTTTCATAGCGAGTTATTTTTTGTTTTTTCTGTTTCTTTCCTTTTTCCTTTTCAAGTTTATTTACTTCTAGAAAAATGATCTTGTTTCAAATTTGTGTTCATAATTTCAAAAGGTGTTCGCATTTTTCAAAAAAAAACAGAATTTTTAAAAAGTTTATGTTTTTGAAAATTTTCTGAAGAATTGAAAAATCTTCCCTTTTTCAAAAAATGTCTGGGAATTTAATAAAAATGTTCTGTTTTTTAAAAATTGTTTACAGCTTCAAAAATGTTACCATTTTCAAATAAGTTCTCGCAATTTCAAAAAGTTTGAGTTTTCAACAATATCCAGATATTTTCAAAAAAAAATTGACATTTTCAAAAATTATTGGAATTTTGCATTTTGTTTCATTTTTTCAAAAAACAAATCCATGTTTTCCAAAATTTGTAAAAAAAAGGAAAAATCTTCAAGTTCTTCAGAAATTGTACAAAATTATAAAGAAAATGTATGACATTTTTAGTTATTTTTAAAAATTATATGTTTGAAATTGAAAAAATGCTCATAAATTCTAAAATTTGTTCATGTTTTCAGAAAATGTTCAATCTTTTTTAAAGAAATGTTCGTGTTTCAATAATGTTCGTCAAAAAATTGTTCCCAAATATTCAAAAGGGACCGTAGTTTAAAAAAAATCGCCAAGCTATGGAGTGTGTCGGTACCTTCGAAGATAATGGTGTTCGCATGGTGGCTGGCCCGTACATCCCTTCCTACGGGTGTTGTGCGTAAGCATAGAAATATGGCGGAAACCGCGGCCTGCTCCCTATGTCATGCGGACTACGATTCTTGGAGACACTCCCTTTTTGATTGCAAGATGGCTAGATGCGTCTAGGCTCTAGCGGATGGGGAATTGATAGAAGTCATCATCTCGAACCATCGGAGGACGTGAAAACATGGTTATTCTGGTTAGTGGACACGCTCCCCCTGACGGACCTCACTCGTGAAAGCATAGTTATTCTGGTCACGATGTGGGCGATTTGGTGGGCGAGGAGATGGGCCATACATGATGAGCAGTTCCAAAGTCCTATGAGCACACACTGTTTTATAACAAAATCCTTGGCAGACCTGGAGGAAGTCCTTGTTTGTAACACCTTTACTTCTAGGAATCTGCATGTAAGAGCATCTCCAGCCATTCGGCGCCCCCAGCGACTGAAATATCGCCTCTTGGGGGCTAGCCGGCGCAATTTTCACCATGGGGGCAGTCGGGTTCCCAATCGCCGCCCCAAGTTCGCCCCAGACGCCGTTATTTGCAATTAAAATTCGGCTAAATTTTGACGAAAATGACACGAATTAGGACCAAATTCAGGCTGTTTTCATTCATTTGTACAAATTTAAAAGACATAATTTAAAAACTAACAAAAATTACACCGCCGCCACCCCGAGCCTACTGCATGCCGAGGAGGCGGTAGAAGGCGGTGTAGTCGCTGTCGTCGTCGCCGCCGTCACCGTCGCCATCTTGGACGTCGCCGTCCTTGCTGCAGCCCTGTCATGGATCGCCGAGGCGGGCAGGGTTGGACGGCGCCGGCGCCTCCTCGTCGCTGTCGTCGAGGATGACATGCCGTCCTTGTCCCGGCTGCGACGCCATGCAGCTATCTCCTTGAGGGTGCGGCGCTGGTGCTCAATTTCCTCCCGGACGTAGTCGTCTCGTGCCCACTTCAGATCGGTCTCGAGGTCGGCGGCAATGTCGATGTGCTCCTGTTTGACGACGACAGGCGGCGTCGCCGGCTCCTTCTTCGGCCTGACTAGGCGAAGATGGGAGCGGGGAGGAGGAGAAGGTTGGCAGCAGCGACCCTTGTTTATGGCAAGGCTGCCACTGCGCCGGCACTCCGGCGTCTCTTGGGGCTCGGCCTTGACGGCGGCGAGTGGCGTCGGGGTGCTGGAGGAGTGGGAGCCGGAGGAAGACAACGAGGCACCCGCCATGCGCCTCGGCAGCCACGAGCTGCCGCTTCGGTGCAAGAAGGACGGCACCGGTACACCATCTGTGGCGAGTTGCCGCCCTCGATGTACTCGAGGACGGCGTGGAGGGTGCGCCCGGGGACGCCCCACCACTGGCGGCGGCCGTCGGAGTTGCGCCACCCCTATGGTGCCGGAGCACCGTTCGTCGACGCGAGCTGGTCGGCGTGGCGGCGCTCGAAGTACGCCGTCCACAGTTTGGTGCTATTGGGGGCGTACCTCACTTGCTGCCGCGCTTCCTCCGGCAGCGCCGACCAGATCCACGCGATCTCAGCGCGACGGCCAGCGCCGGTGGGCGGTGGGGGCATGGGGAATCCTCCAGCGCTGAGCCTCCACGAGCCCGACACGCGCATGTCGGGCGGCGCCAGGCAGTCCGCCTCATGGAGGAGGCGCGCCTCCCATTCGTGCAGGTGGCGGCGGCTGAAGCCGTTGGCCGCCGCACCATCATCGGGGAAACGCTCGGTCATCGAGACGGGGGGAGAGAGAGGGCGTCGGCGGTGAAGGAGAGAGGGGTTTTGGCGGCGAGAGAGAGGCTGCGGGGAGGCGAGTGTGCGGCCAGCGGCGAGGGAGGGTGGCTTTTATAGCGGCGAGTGGGCGACGAGCCGGCGGCAGCAGTGTGGACGCGTCGCGCGAGGGGGCGGCACTGCGCCGCCCGTGAATCAATAGCAGGCTGACCGGCGGCAGCCTTCGCGTTGATTCCCGCGGGAAACTGAGGCGATGAGGATGAAGGTTCTCGGCGTCGCCGACTGGGCGGGTCCACCGGTTTTCGCGACAAATTCGTTTCCCCCGGCGCGCCGAATTCGGCCTGGGTCTACCGGCGTCAATTTTGACCCTAATCGGCAAAATTTGAGCTCCTGGAGACGTGACTAGGACGATTTTTTCGAGCCGACGATAAAAAAGGGACCTGGGAGGGACTGTTGAGGGCCGAGTGGAAATGCTCTAAGAACTAAGGACATGCATGGAATGGCTAGGTATCGGCATGTAATACTGGAAATACGCATGTGAGAGGGGCACGTGACTCAAGTTCAAAGTGGCTGCCACCAAATAGATCTCTACTTCTAATGTCTTAGTTGGTAGTCTCTGTTTCGGGTTTATTTTCGTCCCACCTATCATAGTTTTTTTAATACCTGCTCCCACCTAACGCTGAGCCGCGTAGAACAAAAAAAAACCTCCTGCCGAGTCCCCCACCCGCCCCCACGCGCCTAACCTCCCGTCGCACCCAAGACAAATGAACAAAAAAATCTACGAAAATAAACCAGCAAAAAAAACCGGCGAAAATTAACCAGCGAAAAAAAACCCTAAACCAATCGCACGCGTCTCTACTCCCAGCGTCAAAGTCATACATGGAACAAACCCAAAGATTCCTAATATTAATATGGAAACAAACCCAAAGGTTCCTAATGTTAATATGGAAACAAACCCAAAAAATCAGCACCCTCGTAGCTTTCGTCCCACCCTCGCACCCTGATTACGTACTAAACATAATTAGCCTTCCTCCCACCCTCGTAAGTGCAAAAGTACTATACATGGAAAAAACCGTAGAATCCTAACAATAATTAGCCTAATTATTACATCCTAAACATCAGGCACAAGATAAGGAAAGCACCGACAAGATTGATAACGCCTTCAAACATCTCCACCATATTTGGTAGGAGTACGTATTTAAACAGCTTCTGTTACAGGATTGGTCATTCACGAACACCCCTGCCTCAAGTACTCACCATCAAGCACAGGCGATACATAGCTGGGAGATCACGCTGGAGATCACACATGGTCACCATGGAGGTCACATGAGTTCATCAACATGTCAACCTCGCTTTCATCACCTGGAGGTGAGTTCACCTTTTGACAAAGCCATCTATTTCTCCGATGTGGTGCCATCTTTCTTGTGAATCTTCATAGTCCTGATATATGCATTATCAATTTATTTAGTTCTCACAAAACGATTTTCATAATTTCTGCAATTCATAGGCCAGATAGGTTGTAATTACACAAGTCACATGCATATCCACCGCTGGTGGGCCGTGCTTCTCTCGTTCTTCCCAAGAACATCGAGGGTCTGTTCTCCAGGAACTTTCAACTTGGGCAATAAGAAATGCAACCTCACCAAGCAAACTTGTAGAAATTCATTAAAATTTAGATGTCCGGAGAAGACAATAATGTGTGCATGGAGGAGAAACTACGTTTTTTTAGCAACTAGAGGAGAAACTACGTATGTAGGTAATTATTATTTATTTTTCTTTGTTTATGAACCATGTTGTTGAAGTTTCAAAGGGACTTAATCACTATCCCTGCACCATTTATTACTACAGTATTGTATTTTGCCCAACCACGGTGCTGAAGGTTCAAAGGTCATTAATCATTATACATGCAACATTTTCTTATAAGATGTCGGAGGATAAGGGAAAAAGAGATGTGTATTTTCTAACAATGTGTAGACATAATGTCTTAATTGATGATTTGAAGGTGACCATCTTGTAATCTTAATTTTTGTTGTGGAACAGTCATATGGAATGTTCATATGTGAATCGTCCACCCAATTAGCTACAATGGTTCCTACAGCCAGTACCATGATAGCATTGGAGCCAGGGGAGCATGTGGGAACTTCAAATGGTATTTACCCTTTCACACGATGTTTTTACCATTGAAGTATGGTCATCTATAGATCTAGATTTATTAAGTCTAACAATGTGCTGGGTATATTGCTTCAAATGTGGGTCATGGATTTACCAAATTACACACTGGGCATGCAGAAAATCCTACAACACCTCAAGGAACACCAGTGGTGCTGAAGATATTGCTTCCAATGCAAGGCGAGATAGCCTAACACCCGAGCAAAGAGAAGAAATGAATGCGCGTCGAAGAGCATCTAGACAAAATAAAACTATTGAAGATAGGAATTCGAGCCAAAGCGCTGCCAGACAAAATCTGACAACAAAGGAGAGGCAAGAGATGAACGCCCATAGAAGGGCAGCGAGTAAAAATATACCAGTTGAGCAGAGGCAAGAGATGAACGCCCGTCGAAGAGCACGCAGGCAGAGCATACCACCAGATGAGAGGAAGGCATTGCGGGCTCAGCGAAACGCAGACCTCGCAGCTAAGCGGAAGACCCCATACGCTGAATGCATCGCAATGCCTTGCCCATATGCATATCTCTAATGAATCACCATGTTCTGTTACTGAAGTTTTCATGTGTCCAGCCTATATTTGCCAGTTACTTAATCATGCTTTGCAGAATTCAGTTGTAGATTGCTATTCTATTAGTCCTCTATGGAGGTGATTATGAAATGAAAGTTATACATATGTACTTGCACATAAAGTTATATAAACATTGAACCATTAATTAATTCCTAGGCATATGCATTTTTAGTTCAATTCGATTTCTGACTCATTAGCCACAAGTTATATTTGTGTACAGTATTGAATAATGACATGCAATTGTGCATGGTAATGATTTTAAAACTGGCACTCTAGAGAATTTTTTGTGCTTCCAAGTTGCAATTAAACCCTTTGGTTGCCAGTATGTCTAGCAGTCTGTCTGAAAGTTCTTGAGCTATGACTTATATGTGTTGCAAGTCAGTGCAGAACCTTAACTGTCGACATAATATTACTTCGTGCAGTTTTAAAGGACATGATAAACATAAACATGTAGAGAAGACATGCAAATTATTATCCTATACCTAAATCAATGGCCCATAGTTCTAAGCTAACTGTTCTGCACCGAATTCCAACTGTACAACTCAGCTCTGCAGCAACTGATCATTGGGAGCTCTAACTCTACTATGATGACCAAGAAAATCAAGTCTTCTCCATGAACCGGAGGCAACTTAATCAATTTGTTATGAATGATTTATAGCTTGGTCCGCTTTTCCTACCCATCATCACCGCACATGCTTACAGCAGATTGAACGACAAAAGGACCGGTCGCCCCAGAACAAGATTCCTCACATTCGCTCGTTAAGATACTCGATTTGTTATATAAAACCAAAGTTCTATCTATTGTACTGAAGCCAATTTAATCAATTCATAGTTGACACTGATTTTCTTGTTATTGGCCATGGATTGAACCGGATATCGATAAAGTTATCACTACGCACTGAATTCAATTTAATAAATTTTATAGTTGACAGACACCTAATTTTTTATTTTTATTATAACTTGTTATTGACCATGGATTGAATATAATAGTTGTCATATTATCTCTACGCCCACAAGCATAGTTCATGCTCCTCCCGAACTTGTTACTCTTCTGACCTTGGGCTCTTCATTGACATGACAACCTATCATGGACTATTTTCATATTTAACTAACATCCTTTAACAATACAAAATCTGAACTCTAAAGAGTCCATTGCAGTAGTTGAACTGCTAAATTTAAGCTTAGCTGATTAGGGACTAACTGATTCAATTTTGATGTAGATTCCAGGCATTAAAGTTTAGCTTCTGGAAATTGATGAAAAAAATGCCTAGCAAATACAAACCCAATTTATATTGATGACACTAATCCCGGTTTAGTTCCAGGAACACTTGAGCAGTCTGTTCTTATCAATTGTATAAGCTATCTTAACCTTCGCATTCCCCAATAGCTTTTAGTTAAATGCATCTGTACTTCCCCAATAGAAAAGAAAAAGAAAAAAGGAGACACAGAACATACAAAACAAAAACAAACGGATGCGAAAAAACACTTAAACAAGACTAACCGTGATGCAGTACGAGCAAAAGTCAAAACACCTCTGGTTTCCTGCCAGGTACTCTGCCAGAAATCACAAACTTGTTGATGCCAGTGAGTATCCAATCATACACAAGCGCACAGAAATCAAAACCACTTGTGCGCTTTGGATTAACAAGCAAGGTCAAAAACTCAATGTGAATCTGATCGCTGGAAGATGGAAAAAGGAAGCACGACATTGCGATCACCATGAAGCATATGAAAGTGCCTTCCTCGCTGTGAAAATCAGAAGATATGAGCATGTCTCCAAAGAAAGTAATGTTTGGCATTTCTCTCAAGCTGAACCGAGACAAAATGAAGTTCCTCCCACTATCCTTGTCTTGTGTCGCTAAATCACCACTGTCTAGCAGGCCCAACACACAAGGAACTGAATCCTTTGAGATAGGAATGATCTTCTCATCAGCAACAATGATTTGAGATGACACTGTGTCTACACATTCGACAATATAGCGGACAAATCGTGATGGGATACCAGTTTTCTCAAATTTCAGAAGAGGCTCAAACCCGTATTTTGAGATGACATCCTTCCGGCCACTGGACATACCCCTCAAGATATCTACGAAGTATTTTGTGGAAAAGACGCTGCACACATGCCTCCCTGCCCCCATAACCTTTTGCCTCTAATTTTGCTGAAAGACAATAATCATGAGTAGAATGTCAGGGGTAACTAACATAAAAAGAATGAAAGTGAAGAGAAAAAGAGGACCAAAAGAAGAATAGAGATAGACAGCTATGAGGACAAAAAAGTGTAATACCTCAGTTTTAAGGTCGACATTCTTCCAGAATTTTGGAAAATCTCGAGTGATTTGATTGCCTGTTAGATGACATGAAAAAGATGTTTATATAATTATATCATATAATTCCGTAGCGGAAAGAAAAAAAGAGAGAAAAGAAAGATGTGCATACCATAGGGCTAGAAAAAAATAGAAAAGAAGAGAAAGTGCATGAGAGAAAGAGATGGATACCTCCTTCCTAAAAAAACGAATAAAGCATCTTCTAATAACTTCTTCCTCCTAGATACAGATTCTTCATCACTATATGCAATGCTCTCATCACAACTCTCAGTGTTTGGGGGACTGTCATTAGGGTCGTAGTTGGGTTCATAGCATCCACTCGATGATCTCTGCCCCCAAGAATCCACAACCCTGTTGTTGAAAAAGTAAAACATGAAAGCAAACTGAAAAACTCCACATAGCTGACAAGAGAAAAGACTGAAAAACTCGGATGGGTGTTTCCCCCATTTTGCAGACACAAAGCTTCAACAGCCGCTGCCTCGGTGCAAAAAAATGTTAGATTGAGAGTGCCATTTTCATCGAGTATGCATGAGCAACTTTCCCCTGGGAAATTGCTTTTAAAAAGTCAGAAAATAAACGCTGGCAGGGTGCGCGCTGATCATTGTTACTCGGGAATTAATGACCTGGTAAAACTAGCTAACTATCCTACCCTATGTGTTAACTGAAGAAAGCGACACCTACTGGAACCTGAAAAAGACAGCTACTGAAGATGTTCCCTAAATCCTGGATTCTCTCTCCTCCCACCCCCACCCCATCACTAAAATGTTGTGTGATAGACACAATCTGCACCTTAATTTCGAAACCATAGTAGGAGAGGAACACTGAATAAACTTACACCTAACACAAACGGCTGAGAGAGAGATGCTTGGCTGTTCAGAAATCACGGAAACACTTGGAACAAAATCCAACACTAGGAACTACTACCAAAGATCTCAACAACTACTTACAAAGAAATAACAAAACTGAATGGCACATCTGCCCAACACACACACCTGCACACAAAAATGCCCATAATCTGAACACACACCCATACCCTAGCCCCAACCCACTTCGTGTGTGGATCCTAAGTACATACAAGTATACTCATATCAATTATTGTCACTAAAACGCCCATGATCTAAAGGACAAAGGGGAAACATGGTGAGGGCAAACCCCCTCCAAATTTTCGTATCCGCGAAATCGAGCTCGACAAAAATATCTGCTGAACTAATAACCCGGACGTTATTATGATTTCTCATCAAATTAGTCTGAAGGGCGATGAAAAAACAACCCCCACACATTAAGGGATCTGAGCGCGCGGTGCGCGGGGATGAACCCAGAGCTGCATGACTGAAATAACTAGAAATCAGAGCTCCAGAGAAGGGAAAGGGATAACTAGCCATACCTCCGGCTCGAACGGCGCCGACGAACGGTTCCGACATCACCGGCGAAACCTTGCTGGTGGCGGGACTGGCAAAATATCTCCGCCGCCCTCTTCTCAATACCTCCCTCTCTCCTCCCCCCTGCTCCTCCACGACAGCTAGGCTCCAACTTCCCAGGGTTGTGCTGCGGCAGCTTCCCGCGCTCCATGACCTCCAGCTAACCCCTTGCTGCTGCTCACCGACGGTGGTGACCCCCCTCCACCGCCTCCGCCTCTCTCTTCTCTTCTGATAGGGGATGGGCTGCCGACCACCATCCAAAAAAACAATTCAGAAAATCATGTGGGTGAAAACGGATCATTCCTAAAAAAAGGAGAAACGGATCCGGGTGTGGAGCAATACAACCCGAAAAGAAAAAAACTCAGACCCGACGCGAGCCAGACAGAGCCAAGGGGGACAGACGGGAGGAGCGAGCGCAATAAACCAAAGAGAAAAGGCTGGAAAAAAACCTTGACTTAGGCGGTATGAATCGAATCCTAAATTCTTTATTCATGAAAAAATTAGCTCTCGTATTTATCAATCCTGATCAATTTCGTCTTTAGACTAGATTGTCATGGTGGGAAAAAGGTTAACCCGGACGGGATCACGTGTCATCTACATCTTCTTCCTCACTCTCTGTATCGCACGCCCGTGCAAACCCAAGAATATGCGGATAACATTACTAACCTGCGCAGATAATAATTGTGTTACTTAGTAGTGGTTACCTCTTTTATGGGCATGGAGGAAGAGATTAGCATGCTTGACGTCGTGGATATTCATGTCGTATGTCTTCTCCCCACTTAAAGAGCACAGACATGTACGACGGTCTCGCTTAATCAGTAAGAGAAGTTATGATCCTACTACTAAGGATTACCTGTTTCTCAGCGCCCCAAACTGGCCTAGATCGGTAGAAGGTTAGGATTGACCGGAATCGATAAGTACGGAGTGCTAATTTCAGGGATTGTTCAGGGTTTAAGTCAAACGGGCTCTACAAGTTTAAGTCGGAACAAAATAGTGCTATGATTTGTACAGATCCGGCGGTCACGGAAAATGGCCTGAAGCGAATTTAAAAACAGGAGACTGAAAATTACAAAAACTGTTCTTTTATACATATGAATTCGACATACAAAATTTATAAGACCCATACTAGTATGATATAAAAATCAACGTCGACGGCGGCATCTCCAGAAGTGCGACCCACTGCTGTTTGCCGGGATAGGCATGGTCTCTTCCCTGGGGCATCTGTGGCTGTCTACAAAGGCCTAGTCGACCCGGTGACACTTGAAGCTCAGGCATGTGGCGAGGCTCTAGCCCTCGCCATGGATCTTCACGTCGACTCCATACGCATTGCGTCTGACTCACTTGAAGTGGTGGCGAACATTCAGACTTTTGCTTTGTGTCAATATGCCGCTATTCTTTGTGAAATAAATCACCGACGGGGATCGTTTCGAGCAACCAAGGTTTTTCACGAAAAACGGCAACACAATGTAGAAGCTCATTCTTTGGCTGAGTCTGCTACTTCACTTTCTTCCGGGCGCTATGTGTGGCTTTCTGTCTTTCCCGATATCAGTTGTATACTTATGAACATTGCTTAATAAAGGTCTACAGTTTTTTCTCAAAAAGAAGGGTACGTGTTGCTACATTATGCCTGAAAAAAACCTGCTACCGTGTACGTGATGTTACAGTACGCGCGAAAAAAAAACAGTACATCCCGTGTCATTACAGTACCGGGAGCAACTAGTTAACGAGCGCTTCTTCGTGAGCCTCGCAACGATCAGCGCCACTTGGCGTGCTCTCAGCCATTCGCCACGTGTCGCGTTTTGGACACTCCCTTCGGATTTTGCTTTTTTTTCGCACGCGTTTTCGGCTTTTTAAACGGGTTTTTTCCGGGTTTTTCGACGTTTTGGTTTTCCCCCGGTCTTTCTTAGCTTTTAGATAAAAAAAAAATTCCGCGAAAAAACGCGTTTCTTTTCCTTTCGCGAAAGTCACGGTTTTTCTTCCGCGAGAGGCACGGTTGTGCTTTAGCGAGAGTCACGGCCGTGCCTTTCGGAAATGAAAAAAAACGCGTTTTCTGGTTTTTTTTTTTCTTTCGCGAGAGTCACGATTTTGCTTCCGCGAGAGGCACGGTTGTGCTTTCGCGAGAGTCACGGACGTGCCTCTCGGAAAGGGAAAAACAAAACGTGTTTTCTATTTTATTTTTCTTTCGTGAGAGTCACGGTTTTGCTTCCGCGAGAGGCACGGTTGTGCTTACGCGAAAGTCACGGCCGTGTCTCTCGGAAAGGGAAAAAATACGCGTTTTCTGTTTTTTTCGCGAGAGTCATGGTTTTGCTTTCGCGAGAGGCACGGTTGTGCTTTCGCGAGAGTCACTACCGTGCCTCTCAGGAAAAAAAAACGCGTTTCTGTTTTTTTTTCTTCCACGAAAGTCATGGTTTTGCTTCCACGAGAGGCACGGTTGTGATTTCGCAAGAGGCACGGGCGTGCCTCTTTCAAAAAGGGAAAAAAACCGTGCTCCCGGTTCGGTTTTTTCGCACGGTTTTTTGTCCGGTTTTTTCGTGAAAAAAAATTCGTCAAACCTATCAACATGGGATCTAGTTTTGAAGATCTCGACGCGAGGAATTCAATGATGAAAACGGTTCGAGATTTGGACGCACGGTTTAAGAGATAAAACGTTTTGAATAAACGGATCTACGAAAAAAAGGAAAAACTTCCAGGTTGCGATAAGTGGCGCGCTGCATGTGCGCCACTTAGTCGCGATCAGGAAAAGTGGGGTGTTCGGTGTAAAGAGTACTCCTTACGATTTCGTACAGTACCACGCGCTGCTTGCTGTCCGCCAATGGGCCGGCCCAGTTGGGTCGCCCTATGCGCGTCCCGCTGCTCCAGGACGCACTGAGCGGGACCCCTCAAAAAAAAGAGCGGCACATAGGCACTGCCGCCTGGTCCAGCTGTGTGATGAACTGATGATCAGATGGCCCTTGGAATGCGTAGGGGGTCACTAGCGCATCGTTTTTCCTTTTTCATTTGACAAACCAACCACGCCTCGCGAGAATTTCCACGCCTCTCCCCAATCGCCGTCGCTTCCACCTTCGGCGCCGCGTATCTCACCCTCACGTGCACACCGCCTGCTCGACGCAATTCCCCACACGCCCGCGAGCACACCAACCTCCCCGATGGCAACCGCCACCGCCACCGCCGGGGCGTCCCCTTCCACCTCCTCGTCGCTCCTCCTCCGTCGACCCCTCCCTCCAAATTCCACGGCCGCGCGCTGCCTCGCGCCACCGCGGTGCCGCGCGCGCCTCCGCACCGCGCGCCAGGTCGCCATCAGCAGCGTGTCCCCATCCCCCGACGTGGCGGACGAGGAGGCCGCGGCGGCGCCCAAGCTCGGCAAGCGCGTGCGCGTCACGGCGCCGGTCCGCGTCTACCACGTCCCCAAGGCGCCGGACCTGAACCTCCGCGGCAGGGAAGGTGTGGTCAAGCAGTATGTCGGTGTCTGGAAGGGCAAGCGCATCACGGCCAATCGCCCTTTCCGGGTGGAGTTCCAGCTGAAGCTCGACGGACAGGACAAGCCTGTCCGGTTCTTCGCTCACCTCCGGGAGGACGAGTTCGAGTTCGTCAGAGACGAATAGGATCCCTCTGTTTGTCTGTAAAATAATGCGGCGGATGCAGCATATGTACATTAGAGAGGAGATTGGAGAGGGGGCGAGGAGATGTCAAGTAAGTTGATGTTTGTTTACTATCATGTCTCCTGTGCTCTTCCTCACTCTCCTGCTCAGTGCTCAACATCAAAATTTTCAGATGTGAGAGTTGTTCGAGATGATGACGATTATGAACGAAAGCAATTATACTGCTGAATCTGTTCTTGTGTTCAATACTTTTCTCTGTTTACTGTTTCAAGAAAAAATGTTGTTGGAGAGCAGTCAGTGTTAATGAGTTAACAATGGATACCATCTGTCTAATGGGTGGTAAGTATGTGCTTAATAGGAACAGAAGGTATCATACACTGGTATATTGAATTCAACATGTACCCCTGCCCTGAATCATCATATAAGGGAGTGCGTAGGCACTATGGAACATTGAGAATCATTCAAAGTATCATGAAAATCACTGAAATTGGATGGGTATGCTGCCAATTGAATATGCTAATTCTACTAAAACTGACCTTTACTTTGGGTTCAAGAGCCTTCACTGTGTTGATATCTTCTGATGAAGTTTAGCTTCTCACTACCCATGGGCAGGAAGAATTTTATGTGATTTGACTGGAAAATATGTCAAAATTTTCGGCATGCTGAACAAAATTAAATGCTTATTTGAATGTGTATTGTAGCTGTTAAAAATAAATAAATAGTGATCCCGGGCATTTTTTAGGTTAGCTTTCGAAACTCAAATTAGAAAAGCTGTCTGAACAGCGTTGGTGAGATATATTCAAATTATTTTCATACGGACCTTCAGGATCGTACCCCGAGCTAGCACAAACACAAAAGTAAAAGAGTTATTTCTTGATATATGTCAATCCTTACGGCAAACGATATTTTTCTTCAGCTTGGTGTTAATAATCTTCTAGAGATTTAAACCTTGTCCAGTTCACACATGAAAAGAATGTACATGCTGTTTTTGTTATGTACCCAGTTCGAATTTAAGGCGTTCATCTTATTTGAGCTTTTGTCCTTCCATCCATGGGTGGTATCTAGTGCAAACTAGTATGTAAATGCCAACTTTGAGTAGGTGATTGTTCAGACTTGGAGCGATGTGGGTTAGGAGTTGTTCGCAAAATGTAGCTTTTCAAATCCATCCACTCAAATCGCATCCGGGAGGGCATATGCAATGATTTAAGTTAACACTCGAGAGATCAGTTTGCAATATATGCACTCTCTAGTCCCTACCTATGCATTTCATCTTGGGTGCTTTATCCTAAGTAATTGTAGTTTTTCAATTGCTTCTCTTAGTATTCTCTTCAGTAAAAAATCATTGCTTCTATTTTACTTGTCTGCAACACTTGGCTCTGGTTCAAGTTAATGTTCTACTTGCTATATTATCTAAACTCAACATACTGGTAACATAAGGGTTCTGATGGTTCCCAGGCCTACCATGAGTGTGTTAATATTGGCCAAGCTCTTGACTAACATAAGGGTGCTGAAGTTTCTGTTCTGTTAAATAAGCCATAATATTTGAGTTTGAGTATCAAATAAGAATTTTGGTCTGGAGCCATCAAAGTTTGTGTATTGTTGCCTGGCTTCTTGTTCATGAACAAACAGTGTGATGTTGGAATCTATGAGTAGAAAATCTTTATTGTAATTTTATCCCGTAAATAGGGCCATGAAGCGACGAGTGCTGATTCTTCACTTTCTGCCTAGGATTTTAGAGTGTGACCAAATACCGATCACTTTTAAGAAAGGGGGACAGGCATACATTATGCCCTTGAACTATTGAAGTTATCTAATATATCCTTAACCCTATGTTGTCTACCTTGCACTGCTCAGCTGCCGATACTGAAACAATAACCCAGAGGCCCGAGTCCAACCTGGTATTGCCGCAAGTGGCAGTGATTTTGAGGCTGAACTTTCGACATGGTGCCTGTTGTACTGATTCCTTGCGATGGAGCGCAGAGCAAACTAAATTTAACTCCTCTTTTTCTCCATCTCTCTGCTGCTATCCCCTTTTCAGGTCAACTCCATCTCTTTGCTACTCAGAGAATTATAGTCTCAGCCGTCGACATATAATGTCTTTAATTGTTGCATCGAGCATTGAGGTTAATCGGGCCTTGTTTAATTGTGACAGATAGTCCTTGAAAGTTTGTCTGGGTTGTGCTTGTGCATTTGTGCTTCAGTTTTCGTTCCATCAGGCAATTAGACTCCCTCCCCCCACAATACACTAAACAAATTAGCATTGTGAAGTGGCACTTTGCTGCAACAATGTTGATAATGTTAATGCAAGAGTTTTTATAATTTCCTAATCCAGGCCAGATAAGTGTTAGCTTTCGATATGTTTCCCGAATGTTGTTCAATACCCATGCGCTCCTCTTTATGGTTTATCAATCGATTGGTTCAGTCAACCTATATTTTTCAATCTGGAAGCTAAATTTTCTTCCTGAAGCCTTGAAGGTACTGTGTTCCTCAAAAATTATGTCCTCTGTTTCGAACTGAAAACTAAATTATCTTCCTTAGGGCTTGTTCGGTTAATCCCCACCACAAGGGGATTGGAGAGGATTGGCAGGTATTGAGGTGGATTTTGACTTGTTGGGGATTTAATCCCTTCCAATCCCTTCCAATCCCTTGAAATCCCTTGGAACCGAATGAGGCGTTAAGTGTTTATGCCTTGAAAATTTGTGTTCAGTTTTATTTGTCCATCTTGACAAATGCTTGAATACTACTTCTACTTCAATGCCTGAGGTGCTAGGGCGTTCAGCAGTTTTGCAATTTTCGCTGGAATGGTACTTGCTCTTTTTGCTGGGGAATATTGTACTCCTGTGCAACGTTGTCTTGATTTGTTTCTTGATGCTTCTGTTGTAATTCCAGCTTGGGTAAAATATCGGAAGAGACTTGGAAAAATGTCTTCCTTTGCTTCATGTTGGGTTGTGTGAGTTGCCGTATGAATTTATAACCATTGTACTACACTCCAATTTTGTACTACCTGTTTAGATGCATATTCTTTCGCGGAGAAAAAAAAATCTACAACAGATCTCAACCGAAGTTATTGCTGTTTGATCCATTGGCCTTGCATTATTCGATTGTTTTTGGATGATTCAGTCTATCTTCTTGAAACTCTATGGACGTGTTTGGTAGTCTGCATTAGGCCCAGTCAGGCCCGCACGGGCAGTTTTTGGTCTGTTTGGTTGTTCGGGTTGCATCAAAAAGTTTGCCCGCACGAAACTTAAAGTCAGACCCGAGCGGTGCAACCCGAGGCGCGTGGGCGTGGGCGGTTGCACGCGTGGATGCGATGTCGAGATGTCGTGTTGTTTCCCGAAGTCGCGTCATAAGTTACCATCATCTTCCTTCCCTTACAGCTCCCTCTCCTCTCTTCCCCACTCACACCGGCGGCGGCGAGCACCGGAGTGACTGATTGCAAGACGATCCTAGGTGGCGGCAAGCACCGGATTGATCAGCGCAACGACATTGGCGGTAAGCCCTTACCCCGCGATTTGCTGCTTTTGAGTCGTGGTAGATTTGATTTGCGGACAGGATTGGAGCGTCTGGGAGGGGATTGAACACATCGGGGTGGGGGCTTGGTCTAGGGGAAACACAACCGATGAACCCTCAAATCCATTGGTTCTGCACCGATGGATTCTGGGGTTCTTACGGTCCTTTTTTTATTACATCGATGGTGGGGATTGGGGTAAAACTAGTTTACAAGCACCTAATCCTAGTCGCGGCGACCTTGGAGGAGCGGCGGTGGCGCGTGGGGGGGGGGGGTAGCCATCTTCTTTTCTTCCTCCACTGCTTTCACCGCACCAGCCGCAATCTCGTCCTAATCGTCTTCGTCAAGAACAATGGGTCTTGCATGATCGCCTGCCACTCACGCCCTAACCACCATCTCCATCGCATCGTGGCCGTCCTCCGGCGCCACTAACGTCCTAGTCCAGAACGCTGCGACACGCTAGTCTTGATGAGCCCTGTTGTCCCATACTTGGCTCATCTTGTCCTTTGTTCAGTATCGCCAGAGTCTGCCTGAGTTTATGGCCCAGTGCAGGATGTCCATTGACATAGCGCCCTTCACCGAGTCAGGAATCAGTGTCTTCAGTTCCTCTGTCGCAGGCTTCTTTACAACAACGTTTGCCTCTTTGTGCATGTCTTCGATGCTGCTGAAGTTGGAGCAAACTTCCATGGTGTTCTCGAACTTCGTGTGGTCAGCGAGTGAGCACCGAGGAAGAAGACCCTCCATCCAATGTCCCAGGGGAAGGGGTTGGGGTTTGGGTTCATGACGATGGAGAGGTGGTGAAACAGAGAGGTGGAAGAGGAGAGAAAGAGAGGCTTTGAGTGCGGTGGTGGGTAAATATATAGGAGCGTTAGGCTGATAGGACTGATGTTTGAACTTCGTGTTGTTCATAATGCAGATCGACAAGGAGGTTGTGCCTCCATTGGACAAGAGCAACGAGGTCGTGCCTCCATTGGAAAGGGCAAGGAGGTCGTGCCGCCATTGGACAAGGGCAAGGACCATTGGTGACACATACATACTCATCATGGGTGACATGGTTGCCAAAGGAACTAGCGAGGTGATCACTTGCTCCCTTTGCTCATCAGAGGGGTTGGGGTTGTCACCCGCGAGCATCGAACGACACATAGATACTATCGAACCTCGGCTAGAGAGTACTAGGTCTTCCACATCGGAACCGAAATCCTCAACTACAAGCTAAACTATTCATTTCTTTAAAAGGGGAATATATTAATATCGTGAATATATCAATTACACCCAGCCTCTGCACCAAAAAGAAGTCACAAAGACATACATGATGCACATAGCTCGAAAAGAAACCAAAAAAGAAAGGGAAAAAATGGCCTCGCCACAATGAACAACTCCTCTCAGCAGCAGCATCACAAACCTCCACCAAAGACAACACCTGAAAACATAAAATGTCTTCAAAAGCGACACCTTCAAGAAGGAAATAGTGCAGGCGGCGTCGCCCGATCTAAGATCATAGGTTTTCACCCTGGAGAAAAACCGAGCTATCAAAACAATACCTTCAACAAGGCAATTGTTCGGCACAACCAATGAAGGCCAAACCTTAGGTTTTCACCCTGAAAGTCACGACTCGGCACTCGAGGAGCACCACCAAAAATGAAATGGTCCTGTGCTGCCGCCCCCACTTGACACTGCTGCTACTGAAAGTTATCAAACACCTGGCGATGGCCCCCTCCGCCTTACTGATCCTCCGATCTTAGCCATCAAGACTTCCTCCGACGTTGTCTGTGCCATGGAAATCGAGATGCCGACATGTCTCATGGTGTCAACAAACAACAGAGCTTCGCGTCGCGCTCTCCTGGAGCCATGCAGGCTGATATGGACGTGCACAACCAAATATTATCCGATCCAGATATCCTTGGGCAAGATCTCCGACAGTAGTTCCAGAACACGTCGACGACCAGATTGAGGAGGACCCTTCATGCAGATCGTTGCCGTGATGCAACAAGAGCACAAGGACCGCCGCCACACCACTGCCTCCACCACGCCGACGCCATCGCCGCCACGGCAGAGGACACCAGCACTCGCTGCACATAGCACGTGACTCCAGGCGCCAGAAGACGGAACCGGCACCAGCCATCACACCACGCCGGCCCGCCCGCCACCTTCTCCACGTAGCCGCCGCCGTGTCCACGCACCGCCACGCCCAAGGCCCGACCATTCGAGACGCCTCCACAATGCCCTGTGGGAGCGCCATGCTCCCCGCCCGCTCGCCACGCCCCACACCGTAGTCACCAGGGGAGGAGGGAGAAGGGGCCCCCCCGCCGCCGCCAGCTGTGCTTAGCCCGGCGGCGCCCTCCGGCTGCGGCGAGGGGAGGGGGAGGCAGGGAGGAGGTGCGAGTGATGGTGGCTAGGGTTTCGCCCAGCCGCCCATGAGGGCGACTTGGGTGATCCGTTTTGATGGTCTATCGGCTAAACTATTCATGGTCTATAGGGCTACATGGTAGTGTCATATCCGCTAGACTTGGGCCTCTACATGGGTTGTGGCTGCTACCGAGTGGTGACCACCGAGGTGGTTGGAGGGAGAGGAGGGGACATACATGGAGGGTCTCACGGGGAGTAGGGAGGTTCTTTTCTTTCCGAAACAAAGTACAAAATGCAGATGCACACATACACTCGTACCCTACCCCTATGAGTCCTTAGAGAGACCAGGCTAGTATATCTTGAGATTGACGAAATCACCGCAAGACTCAGATAGTCGACGGGAACGTCGTCTCGTACTAAACGAACATCACCAAAAAATCTTGAAATAAATCCATGGAAGATAATAAGGAATAACATGAACCCGAATGGGTTGGTTCCACCACAAGGAAGCTAATCATGTGAGAGACACACACAGTTCACGAGACTAAGAAATCTCAGGCAATTCCTTTAGCGGTTGCCTTCTTTTTAAACGGCCTCGCTGACAGTGGAAGTTCTACAAGGAGGCTTCAATAGGCTTAAGCCTACCCTCCAAAATCCTATTTCAGCAAAAGATACCACATGAGAATTATATTGAGGTGCTTTACATCATGCAACAATTGCAATGCATTTGGCAATTAGGCTTAGTAGATTGATGTTTCGAGCCTACCCTCCATTATCATGCTAGATTCGCCACTGCTTGTTGATGTCTGGCGACTGGCGTTTGGAAATTTTCTACCCTTTCACTTGTGTGGCAAGGCAAAGATAAGAGTCGGGCAGGTTGTTGAGATCTTATCTTGGTTATTCATTTGCAGTTTTCCCTATTTTTTATGTATGACTTAACTTGTAAAAAAAATTTGTAAAAATTTATATAGTAGGATAGTTTTCTAGGGTATTTTATTTATATAAGAAGCTCCGGGTTCTCCCTAGAAAAAAGAGGAAAAGTGTCGTAGGGTTCCTCTCCTATTAGACCATTACTATCATTTCTCTGTTAGAAAACCTTTGCATCTCCCAATGTATAGATGCTTAGATAAGGTGTTAAGTGCATGGAAAAGTTCATCAAATAAACTCCTCAATGCATAGGTGCTTACCTTTTTTAGCTAAATTTTGTTTAGCAATCAAACTCTCTCATACATAGTGATTTTGTAGGTCCGCATGCTTGACACCGTTTTTTCTGGGTCACCAAAGTGCTCTCTCTCCTTAATTAATTGCTATATGTCAGGTCAGTTTTTCATCTACGTGTTATTCTTAGCACTTTGTACACCGTGAAGCACTCAAAATGGCTAGTCTCGTTCTTCCCAAGTGTGAATTAAGTGATCTCTTTTTTGACACCTTTTTTTTCAGAACCATAAAGACCAGCTATAGCTGTAACATACAGTCTTAAATGGTTAACACTTAGTAAGCCAACGGCAACGTTGAATTACCAATCGGTTTCACCCATGGTTTTTATGCTCACTAACTTTTATTTTGGTGTTTCTTTTTCAGAGATCGCCTCCATATAAATGCCAGCGGAGCATGCGTGCTGGTGAAATCAGATTTGCAGGAGAAGAACGAGAGCGATGGCCACGATCAAAGTTCCTCAAGTTGTCCCTTCTCCGGTTGAAGATGCTGAGGCGCTCATGAAGGCCTTCCAAGGTTATATTATCCCCGAAATTTACCTCGCTGTGTTGGTCTATCGATTTATTCTAGTGCACAGGTCCTGAATCCTGGTCATAACCTCGCAATATGTGTAGTGATGTTTGCAACATTTTTGTGGGTCAGGATGGGGCACTGACGAGCAGGCAGTGATCTACATACTAGCTCACCGGGACGCGGCGCAGAGGAAGCTGATCCGGCTGGCGTACGAAGAGAAATACGACGAGCGCCTCACCGACCGGCTCGAGTCAGAGCTCTCCGGCGATCTTCAGGTGACATGACATCTCCAGAGAACACTAACGTTCAGAGCTTCCAGTTTTATTTTCTGAATGAACCAGCGAGCGAGCTTGGTGATCGCAGACGGCGATGGGCTACTGGGTACTCGACCCCACGGAGAGGCAGGCCGTGATCGCCAACGCCGCCACGAAATGCATCGACGAGGAGTACCCCGTGATCGTGGAGATCGCCTGCGCCAACTCGCCCGCCGAGCTCCTGGAAGTGAAGCGGGCCTACCACGCCATCTACAAGCGCTCGCTGGAGGAAGACGTCGCCGCTGGCGCCACGGGAAACCTCCGCAATGTATGATGGCTATCGCTAGAGCACGCGCCAAAGGAAACCTCTGTTCTGCAGACTAATGTCGGTCTCTGTCCCTGCTGTGTTCAGCTCTTGGTCGCTCTGGTGAGCGCCTACAGGTACGACGGCGATGAGGTGAACGGCGGGCTAGCGAGGTCGGAGGCGAAGATCATTCAAGCGGACGTGAAAAACGGCGTCACGGCGGATCACGGGGAGCTCATCAGGGTCCTAGGCACCAGGAGCAGAGCCCAGCTCGGCGCCACGTTCAACTGCTTCAGAGATGAGCACGGCACCACCGTCACCAAGGTCCGGTCACCACCCATAACCAAATTTTGCTCAATTTCTCCAGGCTTTGGATCAATTTGTTAGGCGAAGATGCCGTCGATAATGCCATCTGTATCCATCGGCTAGGCCCTGCTGCATGCCCCCGACACGACGGGCTACGCGCGTGCGCTGCGGACCGCGGCGAGGTGCATCGCCGACACAGACAAGTACTTCGCCAAGGTCCTGAGGAACGCGATGCACAAGTCGGGGACCGACGAGGAGAGCCTGCTCCGGGTGGTGGTGATGCGCGCGGAGAAGGACCTCAGGGGCATCAAAGACGAGTTCCACAAGAGGGCGTCGGTTGCCCTGGAGCAAGCCATCGCCAAGGAAGCCTCCGGTGACTTCAAGACCTTCATCACGGCTCTTGTTGGGACTAGCCAATAAACCATATGCATCCAAAAAATAAGATCTCTGCTTTTTACTATCTTCCGTGTTGCAAGACTTAAGTATCTCAATTAATGAATAATGTCTAGGTAACTAGATATAATAGCTCGTGTGTTGCTACGGAAATTGGTTGCAATAAATTTTAATAATATCTGTTCAATTTGTCTAATTCACATCTAGATGTTTTTTAAGGATGTCAAATCTAAGCTCCCACAAATATATAATGCAGGAACAAGAAACAAAAAAAAACTAGGACAAAAAAAATAGACCACAAACAGAGTGGACATCATGTCACATCTAGATGTGTCCTAGACAAACCCATATTTGTTTGTATGGAACAAGAATATTTGGATTAACAACATGGAAAATAAAACTAGTAATACATATGATTATTGAATTTTGTTATCATCGTATATCTGTATTTTCAAAAATATAATCGTATAGTTGAAACAGCTGAGATTTTTTTCAATAAAATTTTGTCACTCATAAGGTGACACCAACCGCACCAGGGTAGCATCCTTCTCACTCACATTTTTTCGATAAAGAGCATTCTTATTGACTCATATCATAGCATCGAGGAATACAATCATAATGAGTGCATACCCGACCAATGCATGCCTAGAATACACACAGCCAACACAAACACAAGATCACACCGGCAAGGAGCAATGCCCATGAATGAAAAAAAAACTACCGAAGCAATGAAAACAGTGATAGCGGTGACCATCGGCACCAACCATATCATGACAACACAAGAACTACAAAAAAAATGTTCTCCAAAAGCGTCACCTCTAGAAAGGGAACGACACGGGTCATCGCTGGATCCAACTATCGAAGGTCAAATCATGGGTTTTCACCCTGAAGATCAAGCCTGAGCAAACTCCCAGAAATGCCTTCGCCAAGGTAATGACGCATAGAACGCCAGCATTGCCAGGTATAACACACTTGAGTCACACATAAGATTTTTCACCCCAAAACTTGAGACCGGGTACTCAGAGAAGCGCCACCCAATCAAAGTCATGTGTTGTCTCCTCCACTTGCCACAATCCCCCCGCAGTTGCACATGTGCAAGAGGTGCTCGCAACTTCACGACGAAGTTTTTGACAGAGAGGATCGACACCACCAAAATCCCGAGTTCGGGACACTCCGAAGGTGTCGCACCATCCACACAAGTGGCATTCTACTTGGAAGGTTGCAATAGCATACGAACGCAGGAAAAAAAATGATATAGTATATGATGTCCCCCAAGATTGTGCTCAATATTACAGTTATGGGGTGCTGGAGCATACATATGCAAAGGAACAATATGATGTTCGAAAATATTATCCCTGGGATAAAGTCCTGGAAAGTTATATTAAAGTAGGTTCTCAAGATTGTGAATCATCAAATTAAGAATAAGAATCTAACCTAACTTTTGGATTGGATAGATTTGAAGCTCTAATTGTAGTGGCATTGTTTTCTCAGTCCAGGCAAGTAGCATAATGTTACCAAGACAAGGAATGTAGTGGTGTCGAAGTCTTATTCCGCTTGCATCCACCGGCGGCACCATGAGCAAAGCTTGTTGCCGCCTTTGGGCCACCTCCTCAGCAGAGTAAACTTGTTGAAAGTCGGGAGCTTGTTGAAGAAACAACCAGGAAGTTGTCAATGTAGACCAAAAGACGCCGACGACCGTGATCTGCTGGCCGCCTCGGAGAGAGCCTATAGAACACCCCATGTCTAATTAGATGAAGTCGAGGAACACAAATGTCACACGCTCCCTGATGAGGCCGATGTTGGAAATATGCCCTAGAGGCAATAATATTTGTCTTATTATGTTTCCATATTCATAATGAAAGAGTTTATATTCTACGCTATAACTGCTATGATCCTGAATATGCGATTCAGTGGAAAACTCATATGCACATGTGGAATGCTAAACAGTTAAATAAAAGGTTCCTAGTCTTGTCTCTAGGACTAGCTCAAGCGTTGTTGGTGATCATGTTTTCTGGATCTTAAGATATCGTTAAGTGTAACGATAGTCCTAAAACAACATTGAGATTATGAAGTTGGAAGAACGATCATATTGAATTGACAAACTTGTTTGTTGTGAATTGGATTAATATCGTCTATATTCAATTGTAATAACACAGAGTGTTAACATGTGATCTTGCTCCTTAGACCATGAGAGTATCGTGGTCACTTCTTACCGTACGATGGGCTTTGGGGTTGCTCAAATGTCACCTGTAACACGGTGATCACAACGACAACTTACGAAATCATCAGAAAGTTTGACAAGTGGCCAGATAGCTCAAGAGTGGGATTTGCTCCTCCAACTATGGAGAGATATTCTTAGGGCCCTCTCGGTTGACGGCATCAACCATAGTCTGGCCAGACACGAGTAACTTTGTCACGGGGATGCTGGAACACAACAACGAGAAAGAAGAACAAAACCGGTAACGAGGATTTCGGTATAATGAGCATAGTGATGACTCGGGAGGATACCGATGCATCCTGGGTTTTGTGAAGTATCGTGAAGCAAAAGGAACATCACATGATAACCAAAGGTTCACTCAGATGTCATTCATGTACTCATAGGGACTAATATGGACGTCCAAGGTACGGTCCCGTTGTCGGTCATTGAACGAACGGTTTCGCCCATGTCTGTGAGTTACTGAACCTACGGGGTCACAAGCTTAAGGCAATCACGATCTTCTGAGTGTTAGTAGGACGGGAGTCATGAGAATATATTTGTGGAATTATTTCATGAATATTCAGAATAGTTCCGAGAGGATCCGAAAGCGTTTCGGGGTCACCGGAAGGGTTTCGATGCATATCGGGTAATACCGGGTATTCCCGATATATTATATATAGATGGAAAATGTTTCCAAAGATTTATATATATATATATATATATATATATATATATATATATATATATGTATAATGGTCTAGAAGTATTTAGAACATTTTATATTATACAGGCCTAAAAAGGCCAAGTGGTGGAAGGAATTATGGGCGACGAAGGCCCATAAGGAAGTGGCGCTCCCCTTGCCATATGGGGGGGTGAATTGGACTTGGAGAGGAGTAGGACTCCCCCCCTTTGGCCAGCGCCCCAAGGAGGGTATTTCCCTCCTTGGTGGCTGGCCCCTCCTCCTCCTCCTCCAACCTATATATACTATGGGTTTTTGCTCTATTTATATACAAGTTTTGGAGCCTCCTCTAGTTCATCTAATTCTAGTTCTAGTTGGTCTTAGTTGAAAAATTAGAGATAGGCTAATCCTCTTGTCTTCATAATTAGAAGTCTTGTGTGGTTCTAATATCCTCCCTCTAATTCTCCAGCAATGATTAGCTCTAGAGGGCCAAGCGCTGTCGGATCGTGAAGGTTGCACGCTTGCAACCAAGTAAAGAGGTCGTGTTTTCGGTCTTCAGTTCGAGGGACTGTTCGTGGGTGGTATGAGGGATCGTTCATCGACAGTTCGAGTGACTCCAAGTAGGATCTACACTGACACGTTCTTCTTCCGCTGCAACTTGGTGACGGTAACGATCGTGATCCCAACCCGTTATGCATCTTCATATTGATATTGGGTGATCGTAGGCGCGATTTTTTTGTTTCCTAGTACGTTTCCCAACAGCCGAGACTGGCCAGCCTTCATCGATCGAAACTAGAGTCAGAGGCCCAAGACCCCCATCCATGTGGTCCGCTTCACATGACAATGTGACCATGACAAATCTACAGAATGAAAACCATGACACGAAGAACCAAATGTGGGAATAAACCACCTTCCACGCACCTCTCAACGATACGATGAAGCATAGTGAGAACAGGGGTGCTACCTCTTGAGCACTGCGTTGGTTTTCCCTTGAAGAGTAAAGGGTGATGCAATAAAGTAGCGTAAGTATTTCCCTCAGTTTTTGAGAACCAAGGTATCAATCCAGTAGGAGACCACGCTCGAGTCCCACGCACCTACACAAACAAATAAGAACCTTGCAACCAACGCGATAAAGGGGTTGTCAATCCCTTTACGGTCACTTGCAAAAGGGAGATCTGATAGAGATGATAAGATAATATTTTTGGTATTTTTATGATAAAGACTAAAAGTAAAGAAAGCAAAATAAACGGCGAAAGAAATAGCTCGTTGACGGAAGATTAATATGATGGAAAATAGACCCGGGGGCCATAGGTTTCACTAGTGGCTTCTCTCAAGATAGCATAAGTATTACGCTGGGTAAATGAATTACTGTCGAGCAATTGATAGAATTGAGCATAGTTATGAGAATATCTAGGTATGATCATGTATATAGGCATCACGTCCGTGACAAGTAGACCGACTCCTGCCTGCATCTACTACTATTACTCCACACATCGACCGCTATCCAGCATGCATCTAGAGTATTAAGTTCATAAGAACAGAGTAATGCCTTAAGCAAGATGATATGATGTAGAGGGATAAACTCATGCAATATGATATAAACCCCATCTTTTTATCCTCGATGGCAACAATATAATACGTGTCGTTTCCCCTATTGTCACTGGGATCGAGCACCGCAAGATTGAACCCAAAGCTAAGCACTTCTCCCATTGCAAGAAAGATCAATCTAGTAAGCCAAACCAAACTGATAATTCGAAGAGACTTGCAAAGATAACCAATCATACATAAAAGAATTCAGAGGAGATTCAAATATTGTTCATAGATAATCTTGATCATAAACCCACAATTCATCGGATCTCGACAAACACACCGCAAAAAGAAGAGTTACATCGAATAGATCTCCAAGAGAATCAAGGAGAACTTTGTATTGAGATCCAAAGAGAGAGAAGAAGCCATCTAGCTAATAACTATGGACCCGAAGGTCTGAGGTAAACTACTCACACATCATCGGAGAGGCTATGGTGTTGATGTAGAAGCCCTCCATGATCCATGCCCCCTCCGGCGGAGCGCCGGAAAAAGGCCCATGATGGGATCTCACGGGTACAGAAGGTTGCGGCGGTGGAAATAGGGTTTTGGCTCCGTATATGATGTTTCCAGGGTATATGAGTATATATAGGCGAAGGAGGTCAGTCAGGAGAGCTACGAGGGGCCCACGAGGGTGGAGGGCACGCCCAGGGGGGTAGGCGCACCCCCCTGCCTCGTGGCTTCCTCGTTGATTGCTTGACGTCCACTGCAAGTCCTCTAGATCACGTTTTTTTTCCAAAAATCACGTTCCCGAAGGTTTCATTCCGTTTGGACTCCGTTTGATATCCTTTTCCTTTGAAACACCGAAATAGGCAAAAAATAGCAATTTGGGCTGGGCCTCCGGTTAATAGGTTAGTCCCAAAAAATAATATAAAAGTGTATAATAAAGCCCATTAAATGTCCAAAACAGAATATATAATAGCATGGAACAATCAAAAATTATAGATACGTTGGAGACGTATCAAGCATCCCCAAGCTTAATTCCTGCTCGTCCTCGAGTAGGTAAATGATAAAAACAGAATTTTTGATGTGGAATGCTACTTGCCATAATTTTCAATGTAATTCTCTTATTCGTGGCATGAATATTCAGATCCGAAAGATTCAAGATAAAAGTTTAATATTGACATAAAAGTAATAATACTTCAAGCATACTAACTAAGCAATTATGTCTTCTCAAAATAACATGGCCAAAGAAAGTTCATCCCTACAAAATCATATAGTTTGGTCATGCTCCATTTTCGTCACACAAGAATGCTCTCATCATGCAGAACCCCGATGACAAGCCAAGCAATTGTTTCATACTTTAGTAATCTCAAACTTTTTCAACTTTCACGCAATATATGAGCGTGAGCCATGGATATAGCACTATGGGTGGAATAGAATATGATGATGGGGGTTATGTGGAGAAGACAAAAAAGGAGAAAGTCTTACATTGACGCGGCTAATCAACGAGCTAGGGAGATGCCCATCGATTGATGTCAATGCAAGGAGTAGGGATTGCCATGCAACGGATGCACTAGAGCTATAAATGCATGAAAGCTCAACAAAAGAAACTAAGTGGGTGTGCATCCAACTTGCTTGCTCACGAAGACCTAGGGCATTTGAGGAAGCCCATTGTTGGAATATACAAGCCAAGTTCTATAATGAAAAATTCTCACTAGTATATGAAAGTGACAAAACAAGAGACTCTCTATCATAAAGATCATGGTGCTACTTTGAAGCACAAGTGTGGAAAAAAAGGATAGTAACATTGTCCCCTTTTTTATTTTTTTTTATTTTTTGGGCCTTTTTTATTTGGCCTTTCTCTCTCTTTTTTTTATTTGGGACAATGCTCTATGAATGATGATCATCACACTTATATTTATTTACAACTCAATGATTACAACTCGATACTAGAACAAAGTATGACTCTATATGAATGCCTCCGGCGGTGTACCGGGATGGGCAATGAATCAGGAGTGACATGTATGAAATAATATGCATGGTGGTTTTGCCACAAATACGATGTCAACTACATGATCATGCAAGGCAATATGACAATGATGAAACGTGTCATGATAAACGAAACGGTGGAAAGTTGCATGGCAATATATCTCGGAATGACTATGGAAATGCCATAATAGATAGGTATGGTGGCTATTTTGAGGAAGATATAAGGAGGTTTATGTGTGATAGAGCGTATCGTATCACGGGGTTTGGATGCACCGGCGAAGTTTGCACCAACTCTCAAGGTGAGAAAGGGCAATGCACGGTACCGAAGAGACTAGCAATGATGGAAGGGTGAGAGTGCGTATAATCCATGGACTCAACATTAGTCATAAAGAACTCACATACTTATTGCAAAAATCTACAAGTCATCAAAAACCAAGCACTACGCGCATGCTCCTAGGGGGATAGATTGGTAGGAAAAGACCACCGCTCGTCCCCGACCGCCGCTCATAAGGAGGACAATCAAAGAACACCTCATGTTTCAAATTTGTTACACAACATTTACCATACGTGCATGCTACGGGACTTGCAAGCTTCAACGCAAGTATTTCTCAAATTCACAACTACTAAACTAGCACAACTTTAATATTACTACCTCCATATCTCAAAACAATCATCAAGCATCAAACTTTTCTTAGTATTCAACGCACTTATAAGAAAGTTTTTACTAATCTTGGATGCCTATCATATTAGGACTAATTTCACAATTTAAGCAAATTACCATGCTGTTTTGTAGGACTCTCAAAATGATATAAGTGAAGCATGAGAGAACAATAGTTTCTATAAAACAAAACTACCACCGTGCTCTAAAAGATATAAGTGAAGCATGAGAGAACAATAGTTTCTATAAAACAAAACTACCACCGTGCTCTAAAAGATATAAGTGAAGCACTAGAGCAAAAACTATATAGCTCAAAAGATATAAGTGAAGCACATAGAGTATTCTAATAAATTCCGAATCATGTGCGTCTCTCTCAAAAGGTGTGTACAGCAAGGATGATTGTGGTAAACTAAAAGCAAAGACTCAAATCATACAAGACGCTCCAAGCAAAACACATATCATGTGGTGAATAAAAATATAGCTCCAAGTAAAGTTACCGATGGATGAAGACGAAAGAGGGGATGCCTTCCGGGGCATCCCCAAGCTTTGGCTTTTTGGTGTCCTTGTATTTACCTTGGGGTGCCTTGGGCATCCCCAAGCTTAGGCTCTTGCCACTCCTTGTTCCATAATCCATCAAATCCTTACCCAAAACTTGAAAACTTCACAACACAAAACTCAACAAAAAATCTCATGAGCTCCGTTAGCGAAAGAAAACAAAACACCACTTCAAGGTACTGTAATAAACTCATTCTTTATTTGTATTGGTGTTAAACCTACTGTATTCCAACTTCTCTATGGTTTATAAACTATTTTACTAACCATAGACTCATCAAAATAAGCAAACAACACACGAAAAACAGAATCTGTCAAAAACAGAACAGTCTGTAGTAATCTGTAACTAACGCAAACTTTTGGAACTCTAAAACTTCTACCAAAATAGGACGACCTAAATAATTTGTTTATTGATCTGCTGCAATTGGAATCAGTATTTTATCACGTTCTGGTGATTTTTAACAATTGTTTTCGTGAACAGAAAGTTTCTGGAATTTTCAGCAAGATCAAATAACTATCATCCAAGAAGATCCTATAGGTTTCACTTGGCACAAACACTAATTAAACATAAAAACACATCTGACAAGAGGTTAGATCAAAGATTTATTACTAAACAGGAGCAAAAGCAAAAAAAAACTAGAATAAAATTGGGTTGCCTCCCAACAAGCGCTATGGTTTAACGCCCCTAGCTAGGCATTGAGATTTCAATGACGCTCACATGAAAGACACGAATTGAAGCATAAATAGAGCATCATAAAACATGTGACAAACACATTTAAGTCTAACATACTTCCTATGCATAGGTTTTTTATAAGCAAAAAAATTATCAAGGCAAGCAAAAACTAGTATATGCAAGGAAGAAGACGATAGCAATCTCAACATGAAGAGAGGCAATTTATTAACATGAAAATTTATACAACCATATTTTCCTCTCTCATAATAATTACATGTGGGATCATAAGAAAATTCAACAAAATAGCTATCACATAAAATATTTTCAAGAGGATCCACATGCATGTGAAGTTGACACTCTTCCAAATTAGTGGGATTATCATTAACTAAAGTCATGACCTCTCCAAACCCACTTTTATCAAAAATACCATAAGATTGAAAATTCTCCAAATATGTGGGATCTAAAGTTGGCACTCTTCAAAACCCACTTTCAATATTATTGCAAACACTATTATCAATCTCATATTCATCATGGGCTTAAATAAATTTTCAAGATCATAAGAAGAATCACCCCAATCATGATCATTGCAACAAGTAGTAGACATAGAAAAACTAGCATCCCCAAGCTTAGGGTTTTGCATATTATTAGCACAATTGACATCAAGAGAATTTATAGTAAAATCATTGCAATCATGCTTTTCATCGAAGGAATCATCAAGTATGGGGGCAATAGCAACGATCTCATGTTTAACATAAGGAATATAGCAAATTCATCGTTATAAATATTGGCATCATGGCCACAAGAATAGCAAGCATCATGTTCATAAAGGGATATTTCAGTCAAATCATCGAAATCATAATTATCTATAGATTCATGCATATCATTATTTTCTTCCTCCATAGACTCCTGCAAAATACTAGCCTCTTCTTGGACAGCGGAGGAGTCCTCAATATATGGTTTAACATAGGCATTGGAAGCATAATTATCATAACAATATTTAAGTACGGCAAAATTTTCGGATTTGTAAAGAGTAGCATCATACGTTTCAATCAAAGAAGCAATTTCATAAGCACCCTTAAAAGCAACAAATTCTTCAATTTGTTGAACATCATAGTAATTATAAGCACCCTTAGCATACGAAGATACGATTCCATTATCACTAAACTCACATTGATAGGGAAGGTGTTTCTTAAGGTTTTCAGAGCAACAAGTAAAATCATAAATTTCACAAAGATTCCAAGCATAACACATCAATCTGTTTATTTGATCCCATAAGAGTCTCCCCCTTTCAGACAAACGGTGACGCATAAAATGAGCATGCTCATCTAAAGATTTCCCATCAACTAGACTAGTTGGGGTTTCAGCACGAGCGCATAAGGATCGAAGATGATCCAAGTAGAATACTTTAAGTGGATCCATATCAATAGATTTCTAGCAAGCAAAGATGCAAGCAAATAGAAGGCGCATGGAAACACAAACAAAGATACATACGGGAAGAAGGCGAACGAAAAAGGGCGAATAAAACGGCACGGGTGAAGTGGGGGAGAGGAAAACGAGAGGCAAATGGCAAATAATGTAATGCGAGGGATAAGAGTTTGTGATGGGTACTTGGTATGTCTTGACTTGTGCGTAGACTCCCCGGCAACGGTGCCAGAAATGGCTAGTTGTTGGGAGAACAAATCTTGACTTGACTTGGCGTAAGCCTCCCCGGCAACGGCGCCAGAAATCCTTCTTGCTATCTCTTAAGCATTGCGTTGGTTTTTCCTTGAAGAGGAAAGGGTGATGCAGTAAAGTAGCGTAAGTATTTCCCTCAGTTTTTGAGAACCAAGGTATCAATCCAGTAGGAGACCACGCTCGAGTCCCACACACCTACACAAACAAATAAGAACCTTGCAACCAACGCGATAAAGGGGTTGTCAATCCCTTCACGGCCACTTGCAAAAGTGAGATCTGATAGAGATGATAAGATAATATTTTTGGTATTTTTATGATAAAGACTAAAAGTAAAGAAAGCAAAATAAACGGCGAAAGAAATAGCTTGTTGATGGAAGATTAATGATGGAAAATAGACCCGGGGGCCATAGGTTTCACTAATGGCTTCTCTCAAGATAGCATAAGTATTACGGTGGGTAAACGAATTACTGTCGAGCAATTGATAGAATTGAGCATAGTTATGAGAATATCTAGGTATGATCATGTATATAGGCATCACGTTCGTGACAAGAAGACCGACTCCTGCCTGCATCTACTACTATTACTCCACACATCGACCGCTATCCAGCATGCATCTAGAGTATTAAGTTCATAAGAACAGAGTAATGCCTTAAGCAAGATGACATGATGTAGAGGGATAAACTCATGCAATATGATATAAACCCCATCTTTTTATCCTCGATGGCAACAATACAATACGTGTCGTTTCCCCTACTGTCACTGGGATCGAGCACCGCAAGATTGAACCCAAAGCTAAGCACTTCTCCCATTGCAAGAAAGATCAATCTAGTAGGCCAAATGAAACTGATAATTCGAAGAGACTTGCAAAGATAACCAATCATACATAAAACAATCCAGAGGAGATTCAAATATTGTTCATAGATAATCTTGATCATAAACCCACAATTCATCGGATCTCGACAAACACACCGCAAAAAAAGAGTTACATCGAATAGATCTCCAAGAGAATCGAGGAGAACTTTGTATTGAGATCCAACGAGAGAGAAGAAGCCAGCTAGCTAATAACTATGGACCCGAAGGTCTGAGGTAAACTACTCACACATCATCGGACGTAGAAGCCCTCCGTGATCAATGCCCCCTCCGGCGGAGCGCCGGAAAAAGGCCCCAAGATGGGATCTCACGGGTACAGAAGGTTGCGGCGGTGGAAATAGGGTTTTGGCTCCGTATATGATGTTTCTAGGGTATATGAGTATATATAGGCGAAGGAGGTCGGTTAGGAGAGCTACGAGGGGCCCACAAGGGTGGAGGGCGCGCCCAGGGGGTAGGCGCGCCCCCTGCCTCGTGGCTTCCTCGTTGATTGCTTGACGTCCACTCGAAGTCCTCTGGATCACGTTTGTTCCGAAGATCACGTTCCCGAAGGTTTCATTCCGTTTGGACTCCGTTTGATATCCTTTTCCTTCGAAACACTGAAATAGGCAAAAAACAGCAATTTGGGCTGGGCCTCCGGTTAATAGGTTAGTCCCAAAAATAATATAAAAGTGTATAATAAAGCCCATTAAACGTCCAAAACAGAATATATAATAGCATGGAACAATAAAAAATTATAGATACGTTGGAGACGTATCAAGGGGCGAGGCAGGGAGACATTATCCCATGTTGACATCGATTCCATTGTCTTGCCACTGCTCTCTTGGTGATGAGCTCTAGAATTTATTCCGAACCCTACCTCCACCAGACCGAAGTCTTGAGACGACCCCTCCCGTCACTGGAGCGACACGCGGAGGGAGAAGGGACTCTCAGTCTCGCGGGGAGCAGGGAGATAGGTCAACGCTTGTTCGCTAGGTCAAAAAGAGTGAAGGAAGAACACTTGATGGAGATGTGATCTGATCTATCTAGTGTATATGGTGCTTTTGTTGCATATATGAAAGTACCATAGAACGATTGCAATATTGTTCTTGCGGAAATAAGTGTATGGTGCTAGGTAAAATGAGAGATTGTGTTCCCACTTAATATGGGTGGGTTGGGGATCCTTTACCCTGGACAAGTTTTCTCGTCTTCTGAGATTGTGATGGTCGTAGTTAAAGTGGACGGTGCAGGAAAAAACTTGGGTGGGCTTTGAAACTGATGCAATAGTGAGGACATGCTTCTTTTCCGCTCCCCGGCCAAGGTCACCATTGGAAATAGGGAGAAGGCAAAATTTTGGGACTTCCCATGGCTTGGCGGTCAATGCACGGGGAATTCCCGCTCCGTTAGTCATGAGGCTTCCAAGAAAAAAATGGAATGACACAATCCTTGGGTAGACCAAATTGACAATACAATGACATGACGACCAAGCACATCAGCAAATTCTTCAATCTATGGACACTTCTTCAATATTTCAAGCTTCAAGAAGGGGTCGAGGACTCCATTCTTGGAAACTCATTACTGGTTGTGCTATTATGCTAAGTCGGCCTACAACACTCAATTCACAGGTATCACACCGAATATTCAAACCTAACATTTAGAAGGCTTGGGACCCCTGAAATGCAAGTTGCCGCTTGGCTAATCATCCAAAACCGGGTCTGAACAGCCAGCAGGGTTGACAAGATTGTGGGGTCTGTCAAACTTCGCAAGCGCGATCTAGAGACGACGGTCCACCTTCTTTTTTAAAAGCCGCTTCTCCATGCAGATTTAGAATATGATCAAACTTTGGCTTAACTAGCACGACCTCGACCCCGCTTCCTAGCAACGCTTTGACTCTGTCATTGAGTGGTGGGAGGCGGTCCGCAATGGCAACTTTTCAAAATCCACCGCTTCAATCCTCGTGCTTGTCTCTTAAGAAATTTGAAATGAACGCAATGCTATACTCTTGCAGAACACCTCCACGATGCCTAGCACTGTCTTCTCCAACATCAAGATTGAAGGAGGGGCACATCACCTTAGAATCATAATCCTGGAGAGTAATTCTTTTGTATTGGCTACAGCCGGTGTTTGTCTTTACTTAAACATGTTCTCCATAATCAATGAAATGTGGCAAAACTACCATTTTTTCAAAAAATAATAATTAACAACACCGGCCTAAAGGGTCCCAGCCATACATACTTGTCACTATTTTGGCAATTACCGATCTTGTTAACATGAAAATCAAGGTTAGAGATGCAAAAGGATGGGACGCGTGACAGCTGTGCCGACTGCTGAGGCCATTTCGTTGGTCCAGCTTTCCAGCTTTGGTTGTTCCGTGACAGTGCGGTAGGCCCCACGCTGCAGCAGCACTGATCAAATCCCTCATACTTTTGTCTATGCTGCGTGCTCTGAACTTTGGATTTCGTTGGTCGAAAATACGGCGTATTTTGAATCTCAAGCCGCCCTGCTCGCCAGTAGTACTACGAAGCTTTACCGTTGTGTACGAGATGGAGGTGACGTTTGCGTTGCGACGGTGGCATGCGCGGTCAAATGCTGAGCCAGGGTCAACGGATCAAGGGTGACGGACGCATATGGTCCATCCTATCCAGATGTGATTCGAAAACGAATGACGAGATTCAAATCGTACTCACCAGCTGCAGTTCAATTCTCCATGACACGTGAAGATGAGATTCTCTCCCCGTCGAGGCCAAAGAAGAATGACGACGCTGCAGCCGCTGCTGCAGCCAAACTCGAATCAGCATGACACATAGCTTTGGACGTGCTCCCAACACAACGGTCGATTCTTTGCGTTCAAAAAATACTCCACATATACAAATGTCCGGTCTCAATTTGAATCGAGACGCCTACAACCAGGGGGAGTGGGCGGAACCATTGGCCGTGCCCACAACGGCTTTCTCCTGTGCGCACCGTGCGCCGCTCGGGCCGCGCACAGTCCCCGACGCACGGAACGGCCCCAAAATTTTGAAATCCCCTCGAGCTCTCTCTCGCTCACAGACCCCACTGCCAGCAGCCACTAGTACAAAACACACTCTCCGAGGCGCACTTTACTGTAATCCACTCGCCCCAAAGCCGTGTCCTGTGTGCGCTCAAACGCCGGACACCACCTCAGCTCAACTCCGGCTCACCCCTACCCTCACCACCGCTCCACCCCCAAGCCCCAGGTGACCAAGTCCCGGATCCGTCACTGAGCCAATGGGTCTCTGCCTCAGCAAGAAGCAGCGGCGGCGGCAAGAGGAGCAGCCGCGCAATGCGGCCAAGAAGAGCGGCACCGGGAAGGAAGCCGCCCCGCTAGCCCCGGAGACGAAGAGGGCGCCGACGACGGCCAAGCCGGCGCCGTCCAGGAAGGCAACTGCGCCCAGGGCGGAGGAGCCGGCGGCGGACAAGCGGACGGTGTTCGTGGTCAAGGCTGCCGCCGCCGCCGCGGCTGCCGAGGTGGCGAGCGGCGGGGATAGCGACGGGGTGAAGAGGGCGCCCCCCGCTCCGGCCGCGCCGGTCGAGGAGGCAGCGAAGCCGGCGGTTGTTAGCAGGGTGCCCGTGCGGACCTCCAGCTGCACCAAGGAGGAGGTGGACGCGATTCTGATCCAGTGCGGCAGGCTCAGCCGGAGCTCCTCGGCGTCGGGGAAGGCGGCTGCGTCGGGCGAGAGCGGCGCGGGGCACCGGAGGTATTCTGGATCTAAGAGGAGCTACGACTTCGACCGGGAGAGGAGGGCTGGGGGCGTCGACGACGAGTGCGACTGGGACAGGCTGGGCGGCGGCGGCGCCGCGTCGAGGCCCTCGCCGCGCCGGAGGACGCCGGACCGTAAGCGGTCGGCGAGCCACGAGAGCCGAAGCGGTGCCGGGAGCGGGAGCAGGAGGGTGAGCCGCTCGCCCGGACGGCGCGGCGAGGGCGCACCCGCGGCGGCGAGCTCCGTGGGCGTCGAGCGGTTCGCGCGGCAGCCCGGGAAGTTGGTGTCGGTCCCGGCCCGAGAGAAAGGGCGCGCGCCGTCACCGGTGAAGGCTGCGCCGGCTGGGAAGAGGTATGCGTCGCCAACCCTGAGGTCCAACTCTCCCGCAAGGGCGGCGGCCGTCGCGAATGAGAACGCCGGGGTGCAGCCGACGCACGGGCCGTCGCTGAGCAGAAGCTCGTCGAGGAAGGCCGATCACTCGCCGTACCGTCGCAATCCCATGTCGGAGCTCGACGAGAACGCTCTGGCCAACATCCACCACACCACCAACACCGGCAAGCCCCAAAACCAAAAGGTACGGCAGTATTTGGAGAATTTTAGCCATCAATTTTGTCCACCAAATTGCTCAAATCCTCCAAATGACTTTCGTGCAGAAACCCATCGAGAGTGTCGCCGCCGTTTCACAGAGGTTGGGTGAGCGCTCCCAGATCACGAAGGACAAGCAGGAGACAGCGGAGGAGGCAGTGGCGTCGGACACCAAGGCACCGTCCGCGAGGATGAACGCGACGCACACGGTGAGCATTGTGGCCGACAGCGTCGTCAACAACACGAGGGCGGGGCCTGGGTGCCGGTCGTCGCGGCGGTCCTCGCGGGACTTCGACCACAGCGGCAGTTCTTTCGCCTTCATGGAGGATGCCGTTGCGCCAGACACCAGAGCCCCGTCTTCCAAGATCAACGCGACGCACTCGGTGAACATTGTGGCCGAGAGCGTCGCGAGCACAAAGGCGGGGCCGGTGGGCCGGTCGTCGAGGAGGTCGTCCCGAGACTTCGACCACGCCTTCCTGAATGAGGCCATGGCGTCGGAGACAAAAGCACCGTCGTCCAGGATGAACGCGACGCACACGGTGAGCATCGTGTCGGAGAGCGTTGCCAGCCAGAAGGCCGGGCCGGCAGGCCGGTCGTCGAGGCGGTCATCCCGCGACTTCGACCACAACGGCAACTCCTATGCCTCCCTGCTCCTCGAAGACATCCAGAGCTACCACCAGCAGAACGCCAGCGACACGGCCGCGGCGGCGCCGGCGTTCTCGCTCCCGGCGTGCGTGTCCAAAGCCTGCTCCATCCTTGAAGCGGTCGCGGACCTCAACTCCTCTCCATCGGAGAACAGGAGCTTCGACCTGGACCGGTCGGCCGACGACAAGGGCTCGGCCAACATGAGCTGTTACAGCGCCGGGAAGGCGGCGGGAGCGGGCACGCACGTCGTCGAGTCCGAGCTCGTTGTCAAGGACGACCTCATGGAGCCGAGCCTGCACAAGTACGTGTCCGTGCGGGACATCCGCGGCGAGGCCGAGCCGCAGGAGTCCGCCGGGAGCAACAGCTTCGCCGGCAACCCGTGGACGTGCTCGTGGGAGCCCAATTCCGTCGACTCCACCGAGCGGACGTGGACGGCCTCGCAGTCCAACAGCGACGATGCCGAGCAGCGCAGCGGCGGCACGGTCGGCACACCTGAACAGTCTTGGCAGAGCAAGCAGGAGTCCGGTGGCCGTCCGCGGTTGGGCTCTGCCGGCAGCGCTCAGCTCGGGCACGGTGGTGCTCATCGGGGCGGCGGCAGCGTCGCGCGATCCGATGCTCGGACTGCCTCGGCGAACTCTTCTAGCGCTTAGCAAAAATAACAATGCTGCTGTCATTTTTATGCGTTCTGGTTTTATAAACTTGTAATGGCAAGACGGGTTGCTGTTCTTTGATTCATTTGATCTTGGCGATGTACTTATCCTTGGTAATCTAATAACGAGCGCTTGAACTATGAATATGAAAAACTTGTGAAATGGATTACGCACCTTCTTGTTTCCTAGTTTTTTTTTTCATTTTTCTATGTTCAAAACCTCTTATATAATTGTTCGTCGTGTGATTGAACACTTCTAATTTGTTGAAACGAGTTATGGGGCCCATCAATTTAGATAGACCGACCATTACGAGATGAAACTCCAGTCAACCAAGAACAATTAGTTGATCCAGTAATTAATGTATAGCTGGTTTTTTAAAATGCATGCGTAGCGCTTTCATAGCTCAGTTGGTTAGAGCACCCGTTTAGTAAGCGGGAGGTCTTGAGTTCAACTCTCAATGAAAGCATTCATTTGTTTCAAATGTTTTTTACTAAAGTTAGCACAGATTTTGGCTTCCTAGACTTACTCAGAAATATTTTCCTATTTTTATTACTGTATCGTTTCTATTCTATAAAGACAACGCCTCTCACTTTTTTCATGAACTTCTAGGGTCCGTTTTGATTCACGTGAACGCACGAATAGCAAAACACTAACATTAGAGTGTCATCTTCCGTCAAATCCTACATGAATTTGCATTTAAGAGTGTTTAATAGCACGAGAAAAACAAAAGAATTTTAACAAGATGTCTTGAGTTCAACTCTCAATGAAAGCATTCATTTGTTTCAAATGTTTTTTACTAAAGTTAGCACAGATTTTGGCTTCCTAGACTTACTCAGAAATATTTTCCTATTTTTATTACTGTATCGTTTCTATTCTATAAAGACAACGCCTCTCACTTTTTTCATGAACTTCTAGGGTCCGTTTTGATTCACGTGAACGCACGAATAGCAAAACACTAACATTAGAGTGTCATCTTCCGTCAAATCCTACATGAATTTGCATTTAAGAGTGTTTAATAGCACGAGAAAAACAAAAGAATTTTAACAAGATGTCTTGAGTTCAACTCTCAATGAAAGCATTCATTTGTTTCAAATGTTTTTTACTAAAGTTAGCACAGATTTTGGCTTCCTAGACGTACTCAGAAATATTTTCCTATTTTTATTACTGTATCGTTTCTATTCTATAAAGACAACGCCTCTCACTTTTTTCATGAACTTCTAGGGTCCGTTTTGATTCACGTGAACGCACGAATAGCAAAACACTAACATTAGAGTGTCATCTTCCGTCAAATCCTACATGAATTTGCATTTAAGAGTGTTTAATAGCACGGGAAAAACAAAAGAATTTTAACAAGATGTCTTGAGTTCAACTCTCAATGAAAGCATTCATTTGTTTCAAATGTTTTTTACTAAAGTTAGCACAGATTTTGGCTTCCTAGACGTACTCAGAAATATTTTCCTATTTTTATTACTGTATCGTTTCTATTCTATAAAGACAACGCCTCTCACTTTTTTCATGAACTTCTAGGGTCCGTTTTGATTCACGTGAACGCACGAATAGCAAAACACTAACATTAGAGTGTCATCTTCCGTCAAATCCTACATGAATTTGCATTTAAGAGTGTTTAATAGCACGAGAAAAACAAAAGAATTTTAACAAGATGTCTGAGTGGATGGAAATTTTCCTCGAAAACAGAATGCAATGCCTTCCTAGACTTACTCAGAAATATTTTCCTATTTTTATTACTGTATCGTTTCTATTCTATAAAGACAACGCCTCTCACTTTTTTCATGAACTTCTAGGGTCCGTTTTGATTCACGTGAACGCACGAATAGCAAAACACTAACATTAGAGTGTCATCTTCCGTCAAATCCTACATGAATTTGCATTTAAGAGTGTTTAATAGCACGAGAAAAACAAAAGAATTTTAACAAGATGTCTGAGTGGATGGAAATTTTCCTCGAAAATAGAATGCAATGCCTTCCTTAGGGAAAAAACTTCTCTATTTTTATCGCTGCATTGTTTCTATTCTAGAAAGACAACGTCTCTCATCTTTTTCATGAACGTCCAGGGTCTCTTTGATTCACGTGACCTGCAGAACATATGAAGAGCAAACCCCAAGATTAGAGTGTCATCACGTGTCGAATCCTTCATGAATTTGCATTAAAGAGTGTTTAATATCACAACAAAAACAAAAGAATTGTAACGAAATTTTCCTCGAAAACATAATGCAATGCCTCACTGAGAATAAAAAACTCATAAATATTTCATCACGCGAATCAAATTATGTGCATATGAAGAAAAAAAAATGAAAGATTCAAATCCTCCAAAATTTTCCTTATTTTTTTTCTTTGAATCAAAGAAGCCCTAACTATGTTGAGCTCATATTTGTAACATGATGCTTTCTCGATGTTGCAATCTCGCTTTTTTCGAGATAACAACATGAATTATTGATCAGTTACAAAATGAGGAATACAAAGATTGTTTAGAGGGTTTATGAACCAAACATAGTGTCAAACCTTGAAAGAGTTTGCCACTCCAGCCAACCGATGGGCTTCTTCGTTCGCTTTTTGTCATCCATGCAGGAACCTAGGCATTGTGAATTGTCATCATTGAACTTCAATCTTTTTCATGATCATGCAATTAATAAGTCAGTCTGATGAGAATGGTTTAACTTTCAACGAGAGCATTTTAATTTCGTCAATCTCTTTTTGGACAAGGTTAGCACATATTTTGGCTTTGTAAACGTAGCAATACCGAGCAATATTTTCCTACTTTTCACTACATCATTTTTATTATATAAAGACATGATCTCTTCCTTTTTAGTGAACATCAGTTTGTTTGAGCGTTAATGAACTTCTAGAGCCTCTGTTGGTTCGAGTGTTCCTCAAAACACAAGAATGAAAAACAAAACAAGATTAGAGTCTCGTATCACATTGAATCCTATAATAATTTGCATAAAAAAGTGTTCGATATGGAAGGTAAAGAAAAAGAATTGCTACCAGAGGTTTGAGTGGATGAAAAAAATCCTCCAAAATATCGGTTGCATGTACTGTTGGGAAACGTAGTAGAACAAAAAAATCGCCCTACGATCAACCAGGAACACTATGAAGATGTGGTTTGGATCGGATCGTTACCAACTCCGAGTTGCAGCGGAAGAAGAGTCGGTGTAGATCGTACTTAAGTCCCTCAAACCGTATATGAACGATTCCTCGAACAGTCCCTCGAACGGAAGACCGAAAACACGACCTCTCCATAGATTGCAAGCGTACGGTCTTCACGATCCGTCATCGCTTCGCTGTCCAGAGCTAATCGTCGCCGGAGATTTACAGGGAAGATATTAGAACCACATTGGGCTTCTAGTTATGAGGATTATAGAAGATCTAGATCTATCTCTAACTGAAACAACTAGAACTAGAACTAGAGAACAAGAGGAGGCTCCAAAAATTGTGTGTCCAAAAGTGCCAAAACCTCTAGTATATATAGGTTGGAGAGAGAGGAGGGGGCGCCACAAGGGAAAAGGATCTCCTCTTGCGCCGTCCATGAGGAGGGGGAGTCCCCCTCCAATTTGGCATCCCCCTTCCTTCCCCATGAGGAAAAGGGGGCGCCACCCCTACTGGGCCCAAGTGGCCCAATATGCTTTCCACCACTTGGCCTTTTAAGGCCCGTTGATATTAAATTAAATATAAAATCCTCCTAACTATTACTAGAACCTTTTAATATTAATTTAACATCACTAGAAACATTTCCCACCTATATATTATTTATCATAATATCCGGTATTGCCCGATAAACCTCGAAACCCTTTCGGTGACCCCAAAACGCTTCCGGTTCCTCTCGAAACTATTTCAAATATTAATGAAACTATTTCACAAATATTTTCTCATTACTCCTGTCCTACTAACACTCAGCAGATCGTGATTACGTGAAAAAGTGACCATGTAAGTTTGGTAAAACATAGACATGAACAAAACCCCTTTTGTTCAATGACCGATAGCGGAACCGTGGACATCCATATTGATCCTATGAGTACACGAATGACATTTGAGTGAACCTTTGATTATCATGTGTTATTCCCTTTGCCTCGTGATACTTCACCAAACTCGAGGTGAGATATATTGGTATCCTATTTAGTCATGTGCATGCTCACTACACCGATCTCCTCATTACCGGTTTCTCGTTGACATGTTTCGGCATCCCTGTGAGCTAGTCACCTGTGTCTGGCCAGACGATAATGGATGCCGTCACACCGAGAGGGCCCCAAGAATATCTCTTCATCGTCGAAGAAGCACATTCCACTCTTGAGCTATCTAGTCCCTTGTCAAACTTTCCACTGAACGTGTAACTTGTTGTTATGATCACCGTGTTATAGATGATATTTTAGCAACCCCAGAGTTCATCGTACAGTAAGAAACGACTACAATACTCTCATGGAGGACCTACATCACACATTAACACTCCATGTTATAACAAATTGACTTCTGACGATTGTATCTCAAAGTATAACAAACAAGTTTGGATCGATTCAATACAATCGTTCTTCTAACGTCATATTCTCAAAGTTTTTTAGGACTATCGTTACACTTAATGATATCCTAAGATCCGGAAAACATGGTCACCAACAACATTTGAACTAGTCTTAGAGGCGAGACTAGGAATCTTATTATATCATTTAGCATTCCACACGTGCATACGAGTTTTCCACTAAATCGCACATTCCAGGATCATATCAGTTATAGCATAGAATATAAACTCTTAATTATGCATATGGAAATATAATAATACAATATTATTGCCTCTAGAGCATACTTCCAACAGACTCCCACTTGCACTAGAGTCAGTAATCTAGTCACATAGTTTCTTTAACACCTATATCTATCCGGTGTGGCTCATGCTTTGCTTGTGGTAGAGCCTTCATCATCGGGTCTGACACATTCAAATCCGTGTGATACTTGTGCTTGCTATGTCTGGTCTTCATGTGTGATTTTGGATCCTTTGCTTGATCAATGGTACCACTATATCACAATATAGTGCCATTTGAGTTCATTGCACTTGGGGTCACACTATCTTTACCAAGAAACTTCTTGATCCAGACTTGCTCCTTCGAAGCTTCTGAAGCCTCAATATATTCAGCTTCCGCTGTAGAATCCACAATAGTGTTCTTGCTTGAAACTATTCCAAACTATTATCCTAACATAGCCTGATAGTCATCTATATCAGTCATGAAGTTAGTGTTTGTGTAACCATTTACAACGAGCTCTTCATATCCTCCATAGACGAGGTGCAGATCCTTTGTCCATTTGAGGAACTTAAGAATATTTTTAATAGTTGTGCAGTGAACCACTCCGGAATCACTTTGGTACCTGCTGCTTGTCGGGAAACGTAGCAAAAAACAAAAAATCGCACCTACGCATGCCCAAGATCAATATAAAGATGCATAATGAGTTGGGATCACGATCGTTATCGTCACCGAGTTGCAGCGGAAGAAGAACATGTCGATGTAGATCGTACTTGGAGTCCCTCAAACCGTTGATGAACGATCCTGCGATCCGCCCACGAACAGTCCCTCAAACCGAAGTCCAAAAGCACAGCCTCTCTACTTGGTTGCAATCATGCAACCTTCACGATCCGATAGCGCTTCGCCGTCCAGAGCTAATCATCGTTCGAGATTTAAAGGGAGGGGATTAGAACTGCACCGGGCTTCTAATTATGAGGATTAGAGGAACTATACCTTGCTCTAATTAGTCAACTAGGACCAACTAGAACTAAAACTAAAAGAACTAGAGGAGGCTCCAAAGTTTGTATCTCTCATAGAGCAAACCCCCCTTGGGGAGGGAGAGGAGAGCCAACAAGGAGGGAAAGTCCCTCCTTGGGGCGTCGGCCTTGGGAGGAGGAGTTGGACTCCTCCCCCACTCCAATTCGCCCCGCCCCCCACACACACAAAAGGAAGGGGGCACTTCCTATTGGCCCAAGTTGGCCCAAGTTGGCCCAAAGCTCCTTCCCCGGTTTGGCCTTTTAAGGCCCGCTAGTATTAAATTTAATATAAAAACCTTCTAATAAATATTAGACCCTTTTATATATAATGTAATAGCCCCGGAAACATTTTCACCTATATATTATTTGTTGGTAATATCCGGTATTACCCGATACTCTCTGAAACCCTTCCAGTGACCCCGAAACGCTTCCGGATCCTCTCGAAACTATTTTCAATCTTTATGAAACAATTCCACAAATATATTCTTATCACTCCCGTCCTACTAACACTCAACAAATCATGATTGCCTTAAGCTTGTGACCCCGTAGTTTTGGTAACTCATAGACATGAATGGAACCCCTTCGTTCTATGATCGATAGCGGAACCGCGGACGTCCATATCGATCCCTATGAGCAAACCAATGATATTCAAGTGAACCTTTGGTTATCATGTAATGTTCCCTTTGCTTCGTGATACTTCACAAAACCCGGTATGTTTCGGTATCCTCCCGAGTCATCACATGCTCACTATACCGTTATCCTCGTTAGCGGTTTTGTTTTTCTTTCTCGTTGTCGTGTTTCGGCATCCCTGTGATGTAGTCACCTGTGTCTGGCCAGACGATGATGGATGTCGGCACATCGAGAGGGCCCTAAGAATATATCTCCATCGTCGGAGGAGCAAATCCCGCTTTCGAGCTATCTAGTCCCTTGTCAAACTTTTCGATGAGTCTGTAAGTTGTCGTTATGATCACTATGTTACAGATGATGTTTGAGCAACCCCAAAGTCCACCATACGGTAAGAAGTGACTACGATACTCTCATGGTCTAAGGAGCAAAATCATATGTTAACACTCCATGTTATTACAATTGATTACTGACGATATAAACTCAATTCATAACATACTAGTTTGGGTCGATTCAATATGATTGTTCTTCCAACACTATAATCTCAATGTTGTTTTAGGACTTCATGATATTCTAAGATCCGAAAAATGTGATCGCCGACAACACTTGAGCTAGTCCTAGAGGCAAGACTATGAACCTTTTATCTAACCGTTTACTATTCCACACGTGCATATGAGTTTTCCACTGAATCGTGGATTCTAGGATCGTAACAGTTATAGCATAGAACATAAACTCTTTAATTATGAACACATAAATATAATAATATAAATATTATTGCCTCTAAGGCATATTTCCAACACTGCTAAAACTTAGCGCATAAGAAACATCTCGTCTTGTACATATCATAGCTTACATGTTGGATCCAATTGCTGGGGCATATCGAACTTCACTCATCTACACACGCTCATCAACTGTCTTGGGGCATTGATTTCTACTAAGTGTCATGCCATGTGACATTGGGAGAAAACCTTTCTTTGCGTTCTCCATTTTAAACCTCTTTAAAACCTTGTCAATGTACGTGCTTTGGCTTAGCACAATTAGATTTCTTGATCTATCTCTATATATCTTAATGCCCAATATATAAGTTGCTTTGCCTAAGTCTTCCTACCGAGTGGTGAGCAACCCTCCCACTCGGGGGCTTAGCTGCAGTCCAGTACTCGCCTAAGTTTGAAAAATCCTACCGAGTGGTGAGCAACCCTCCCACTCGGGGGCTTAGCTGTGGTCCAATGCTCGCCTAAGTTTGAAAAATCCTACCGAGTGGTGAGCAACCCTCCCACTCGGGGGCTTAGCTGCAGTCTAGTACTCGCTTAAGTTCGAAGTCCATCCCTATCCGCAAGGACGACGAGGTGCGGGTCGACTGCAACTTTCTCCTTCGGAGCTGCGCCACAAGTACAACATGTGCTCCACCCTTACCCGCAAGGACGACGAGGTGCGGGTCGACTGGAGCATCAACCTCAGAGCTACATCTCAAGCACAAAGATTATTCCGTGTGAAGAACAAATTCCACTCGAAGACAAATACAAGCATATTCAGAGATAAATCAAGTTCAGATAAATCCTAAAGTCCAAGACCACGGATCAAAGTACTTGGGCATTCAGCCCGAAGGAGTTTAACGGTTACAAAATCACTCGGCATTCCGAGGCAAATTTAAGGCAGAGCATAAAAGTTTGTTCACTCCGCAGGAGGAGGGCTGGCAGGCTCGACGAATTCGTCCAGGTCGATCCCGTCAGCAATCCGAGTGGCGGCAACAATGAAAGTCTCCATGAAGGACTGGAAGTCGTGCCTCTTGGTGTTAGCAACTTTAATCGCCGCCAGCTTCTCTTCCCGAGCTTCTCGACAGTGGACGCGAACCAAAGATAGAGCCACATCAGCGCCGCACCGGGCAGAAGACTTCTTCCATTCTTGAATTCGACTGGGAGCTTCATTGAGCCGAGCCATCATAGACTCGAGGTCATTCTGAAGTGTTGCCATGGGTCAGAGAGTTGTGTCAATCCGCGACATCACGACTTTCAGTCGGGCGAGATAATCGACAACACCAGTGATGTAGGATTCCAGTCGGAGCACGTTCATGGTAGCTTCATCCTTCACTGGAGAGTTGATGGGGTCCAAGCTTGGTTCAATTCGCCCGGTCTCTTCCTCGAAGTCCCGGCAAAACTCTGCATACACAATTCAAGGGTAAGCCAATGATCATATGTCGAGTCAACAAGAACAAACCAGTCGGATCAAAGGAAACACCTTAAAGCATGACGAACAACTTCTTAGCAAGGCTTCCCAGATAATTCTCCATATCGTTCCTCCTGCGGGCAATACCTTCCATCTTCTCGTTCAGATTTTCCTTGTCCTTCTTCAGGCGAGTCGCTTCCTTATTGGCTTCGTCAAGGGCAGTTTTCAGCCTGGAGTTTTCTTCCTCCAATTTGCCGACTGAAGCCAACTTCTGTTCAGCGAGTGCGGTTTTCTCATCAGCTTTTTTCTGCGCGGCCGCCAGATCTTGATCCTTTTTCGCCAGAGCTTGGTTCAGTTTCTCTGAAAGAAATAATCTTGGATTCAGAAAAAGCAGAATGAAATCCGGTTTAGGGAAAACTCAGTCGACAGGTCTTCCTTACCAGCAGCGTCATCCTTGGCTTTCTGCAGTTCTGTCTTGGCCAGCTCCAGATCGAGGTTGAGCTGAATCTGCTGCTTCTCCAGGTCAGCAAAACGAGCTCCAAGATCACAAGATTTCTGCAACCAAAGAACAGGTCAGTCGACTGGTGAAAAGATTGGTTATTTCGGAGAGGTAAAAGGATAAACCCAACAAATTCTAAGACTACTGCCGAATCAAACATCCAACAGTAGTCTCGGGGACTACACCCAGTGGGTGCACTTAGCGTGCCCCCACTGGTTCAGTTTACACTCGACAAGGCCTGTCCAGCACGAGTGCAAAAAAAACAGAGTCTTCAGACCATCGTCGACTGCCAGCAGTCGACCACGGTCTCGAGGACTACACCCACTGGGTGCACTCAGCATGCCACCACTGGTTCAAACTTCCACTCGACATGGCCCGACCAGACCGAGTGAAGAAATTCAAATTCTGATGCTCAGACCATAGTCGACTGCCCGCAGTCAATTATGGTCTCGAGGACTACACCCAGTGGGTGCACTCAGCGTGCCCCCACTGGTCAAAAGATTCAATCAACAACAACATTATCAGATCAAAGTGCGAATCTGTTCAGTGACAAATCAAAACACCCAGTGGGTGTACAGATGCAAGGCGCAGACAGATGCAAAGATTCTTGGAAAGAAAGTTTTCAGGTTCCATATCCTAACAGAACAAGCCAGAGGAGTCAGTCGATGATCTACTAACCTGGACGTTGCTCTGGAGAGCGGAGCTGGCATCATAAGCAGCTTGGCTGGCTTCCCGCACCATCTTCATCTTCTCCATCATAATGCCCGCCTGGCGTATAGCCTCTTTTGCAGCACCCACTTGGTCCTCTGGGACGTGATGTGTAGCAAAAAGTGAAGGTGGATCGGTCGGAGTCTGTGCAGCTGACGAGGAAGGCCGAGCACTCGACAGCGGTATGGCGAAGGAGACGGAAGTCCGATTGGCATCGCCGGCGTCCTGAATTACCGGTTCCGCCACCGATGTCGATTGAAGCGTCTTGCCAGCGGACGTTTTCCTGTTTCTTCTCCCCAAGGGCCTCTGTGGCTCGTCCTCGTCGTCGTCGGGGAGGTCAATGATGTTGAGGGCTATAAAAAGATCAGTCGCCAAAGTTTCATCACCCGATTGGATATATCGCAGTTCAATCGACAAATCGAAGATAAAATCACGAGGATTGTACCCGGATTGGAGGTCACCGCATCTTCCATTTCCTCATCCTCGTTCTTATAAGCAGAGGTCCCAGAGGTAGCGGCACTGCCAGTTTCAAGATTCATTCGGTCAAACCAAGGGAAAAATAAACAGCACAGAACGTCGAGTAAAAGCGAAAGAAGAACACTCACGCAGAAGCAACGGGAACGTCAATCTTGATTCTCGGCAGTGCCTTCCGAGTCTTCTGCACTACAACCTTGGACTGCTTTGGAGCTTTTTCAGTTGGTGCCGGAGAGGACGTCCGAGGACGCTTTGACGACTGCCCGGTCTGAACGGTCGCCTTGTCACGGGCGCTCGCCGGGTCGTGAGTAAGTTTGGATCGCCTTTCCCTGCGGGGAGGAGAGTCGACCTCTTCTTCGTCACTCGGGTTGTCGCTCTCCTCGTCCCCCTCTCCGTCGGAATGCCACTCGTCGCTTTCACCTCCGCTTGCCTCCCCCTCCGGGTCCTGCTCCTGCTCTCCGTTGGGCATCAAATACATTTCAGTAAGGGCCTAGAAGAAAACAAGCAAGACAAAGTCAGTCGGTGAAGCATAAACAGTTGCATGTTAAATCAAGATGACACTCGGTAATTCGGAATCGGACCTTGTCTGGTTCGTAGGATTGGTCAAGTGGAGGGATTCTCCTGGCTCCTCTGGGGTTGTCCTTGTTGCCAGTGATACTCCTCAACCACTTCTCCACCGTATCCTCGTCGACTTCTTCTGGGTGCACCCGAGTGGAATCTTCAATGCCCGAATACATCCACATCAGATGGTCGCGGGCTTGAAGTGGCTGAATGCGTCGTTTGAGGAAGACTTCCAGCAGATCCATTCCAGTTACACCCTCACGGATGAGATAGACCACTCGCTCAACCAGCACTTTCACCTCTGCTTTCTCCCCTAAAGTCACTTTCAAGGCGGATGGCTTCTCTACGCGAGCCATAGAAAAAGGAGGAAGTCCAATCGACTGACCTGGAGTCGGCTGGTCTTTGCAGTAAAACCAGGTCGACTGCCACCCTCGTACTGACTCGGGAAGAATTATGGCTAGGAAAGAGCTCTTACCCCTCATCTGAATCCCAAGACCCCCACACATCTGGATCACTTGAGTCCTCTCGTCACTCGGGTTGGCCTTTTTGACCGACTGGGAGCGACACGTGAAAATGTGCTTGAAGAGACCCCAGTGTGGTCGACAACCCAAGACGTTTTCGCACAGAGACACGAAAGCAGCAAGATATATGATGGTGTTGGGGGAAAAGTGATGAAGTTGTGCTCCAAAGAAATTCAAGAAAGCCCGAAAAAAGGATGCGGAGGCAGAGAAAATCCACGGTCGACGTGAGTGGCGAGGAGGACGCACTCACCCTCCCGCGGTCGAGGTTCGGTCTCATCCTCCGGGAGCCGCGCCGATCCGTGAGGAATCAGCCCCTCCTCCGCCAGATCGTCGAGGTCATCCTGACTGATCGTCGACCGGATCCAGTCGCCCTGGATCCAGCCGCGCGGCAAACCGGACCGCGACGAGGATCCGCCCCGGCTGGACTTTTTCCCCTTCGCCTTCGCCGTCGCCTTCTTCGCGCGCTCCAGAGCCACTGTCTTTTCTTTTCCCATCACCGCGGACGGAGCTCGAGCGGAGTGGCGGCGCTGGAGGAGGAGCAGGCGCAGTGGGGAAAACTGAGAAGAGAGAAGAAGAATGAGGACGCACTGTTCAACAACCCCGGTCCGGCGCCTTATATGGGGTTGCTTCCGAGTGACTGACCTGTAGGCCCGGGCAATCTTATCAAATCCCGCAACAGTTGCGCGCGTGATATGTGGCAAAAAAGGCGGCGCGGGAATCGAGGCGGCCTTGCCTTATCTAGCCCGATTACTGCGGCCTCCTCCGCCCCGCGCGCTTCCCGAAATTCGAATCCCGCGAGATCCGCGGGCAGCAGAACAACTTGTCAGACGGAAGATCTCCACCACATTAGCACTCGGACCTCTTCCAGCGAAAGTTCACTCAACAAAACCAGGAATGGATAGAGGCGACTGAAAAAGAAGTTGGTGTCACCACCTCGGTTCGTTGATCCAAAACAAGACACACCCGAAGCGCGAAAAATGAGTCGGAAGTATTTTCAACTCCTTCTCCACTCAAACCCTGATCCATTCGGGGGCTAATGACGAGGACATGTACCTAGGGTAGGGTCGCAGGCCTGACCTAAATACCCTCCCCAAGGACATCACTCTAAAGCCAGAAGCATTCAAGGGGTACCATCACCCACTCGACCAGAAACATTTCCACTCGGAGGAATCAAGATCACTCGACCGTAACAAGAAACACTCGACGGACAGAAGACCTAAAGTCACTCTACACAGCAACGGTCGAGCATTAACTCCTAGACTTAATAGCCATTTATAACACTTTATTACGGACGTTACCAGTAACGCCCCCCTCTTGATGCACCTTAAATCCCTTGTAACGTGGGTTGGCCGGGGTCCTGGCGCACTCTATATAAGCCACCCCCTCCACATGCACAAGCGTTCGCACCCCCTGTAACACACACGCATATAATCCAGTCGACCGCCTCCGGGCTCCGAGACGTAGGGCTGTTACTTCCTCCGAGAAGGGCATGAACTCATAAAACTCGTGCGTACAACTTCTCCATAGCTAGGATCTTGCCTCTACATCCCTACCCCCATTCTACTGTCAGACTTAGAACCACGACAGTGTTGCAACCGGGTGATCAAGTATGGATACATCTCTGCAAGGACCGCTTACCCAAGGAACGCAAGTCCAAGCTACTCCCGAGAGCTGACGGACCATTCAAGGTGCTAGCACGCTACAACGACAACGCCTACAAGGTCGACATCCCACGTGACAAGTACAACGTAAGTGACATCTTCAACGTCAAAGACTTGGCCAAGTACCATGGTGATGAAGAGCATGATCCGTGGATGGATCTCTCCCAAGGGGGGGGATGATGCGGAGCACCCCTCAACTACCCGCACCGACACTCCATCACCACCGCAAGCACCAAGAGGGCCAATGACAAGAGCACGTGCACGCAACATCAAGAACGAGGTGAACTCTTTCCTATTTGAGTCTCGTTTGGATTCCCGTGAGAATTGGATTCTACCTCAATCGGAAACATTGTTCATTCTTAGGTACGAGGAAGTTGATCGTGAGAAGGAGAAGACGGAGACTCGAGCATCCATGGAGCAAGGGAGAGGAGAGGAGAACGAGAAGGAGGAAGAAGACCTGGAACGAGCGGTACTACCGCCTACAAACGGTACTACCGCTAAGACCATCCAAGCGGTACTACCGCCGAACGTCCGCTCTACTGCCGCTCAACCCGACAAACTCCTGTGCTCGAGCGACCCGGGCCCGGTACTACCGCCCAGTCCAAGCGGCACTACCGCTTACAAGCGGTACTACCGCCCGAGATCCGGTACTACTGCTCGGCCTGTGCGCAGCCGCGGGCCTTTCGCCTTGTATCCCTCTCCCACTTACCCCTTCGTGGCTTAGACTATAAATAGACCACCTCCACCTTCTTTCTAGGGTCAGCAAAGTATTTTAGAACACCAAAGAGAGCTTTGCTCCTTGTATCCTCCTCCTCTTGGAGATCAAGACCCCTCTTTGGGAAGAATCCTTGTGGATTGCAAGACCTCCCAAGGGAGTAGATCATCATCAAGACCTCACCTCCTCTAGGAGTGGGAAGAAATTTACCTTTGTGCTTGTTTGCGTGGATTGACCTTGTAATCTTGTGGATCTCATGTATGCTACTCTAGTGGATGTGATATTTGGGTTTGTTTGAGTGATTTGTGTCTTGTGTTCTTGAGTGTTCTTCCTATTTTCCCCCTCCAAGTGTGAAAAGATCCCCTCTAGGGTTTCACCCTTCAACAGAATGTCTTAAGGCCATACAATCTGGAATGGAGTCCATGTACGAGAATCAAGTTTGGAACTTGGTTGATCTTCCAGAGGGTGTGAAACTCATACAATGTAAATTGATTTTCAAGAGAAAAACAACGGATGTTAATCCTACTATCTATAAAGCAAGACTAGTTGCAAAAGGGTTTTTGTAGGTTGAGGGAGTCGATTATGACAAAACTTTCTCACCAGTAGCCGAACAGCCTTGCTAAAGTCTATGCGGATTACGATGGAAACTGCAGCATATTTCGACTACGAGATATGGCATGTCAAAACTTCTTTCCTAAATGGAAATCCCAAAGAGGATGTGTATATGACACAACAAGAAGGTTTTGCCGATCCTAAGGATGTCGGAAAAGTGTGCAATCTTCAAAGATCTATCTATGGTTTGAAGCAAGCATGAAGGAGCTGGAATCAACATTTTGATGAAGTGGTTAAAGAGTTTGGCTTCATTAAAATTATGAAGAAGCTGGTGTATACAAGAAGTTTAGTGGGAGCTCTTTAGGTTTTTTAATCTTACATATAGATGATATATTGTTGCTTAGAAATTATGTAAAGTTTCTTAGCACAATAAAAGACTCATTAAAGAGTATGTTTTCATTTGTATCATTAAAAATGTCAAAAAAATGTGTTTGTGTGACTGGAACTACACAGCAATTTGACCAACTGGTATGAAAAAATTGTGCAATTCTATGACGCTTTTGTGCAAATGTTGTGCTGCCTTTGTGCAACTACTATCAAAAAACTGTATCTGGAGAAAAACTTACTAAGTTCTTTTCTAAACCACTTGCATTCATCTAAAGAAAATCATGCCCTCCCTTTCTTCTTAGAACTGCACATTGTAGATACAAAAAAACAAAAAAAGATGGTCAATAAATTGTAACTACTGCCTGAATATTCTTATATTGTCCAACTAGAATGATGCTTGTTCCAACTTTTAAAGTACTTGTGTGCAACTGGTATGCTACATTTTTATCCAGCTTGTATCATAAAACAATGTGAAAAAATTGTGTTTGTGTATTTGGAAAATGCTCACAGTTTGTGCCAACTAGTATGAAAAAATTATGCAATTCTATGACACCTTTGTGCAACTACTATGAAAAAAGCTGTATCTGGAGAAAAAAAGCTATGTAAAAACTGACTACACTTTCAGTTTTCGAAACAATGAAAATGATTGTAACGGTGTTAAATTCATGCCTTCAAATTGCTAGCAACTATGCCCCAATACATCTTGTTAATGACATTTTTGTTGAAACAAAATGCAGGTTGAAGCAGCTTTCAAGGATGATAGACCTCAATGTGTTACCTCCCGATCTCAATGAGTTGCCAAATGATGATGTCGAGTTTGTACATTCAGGGGTTTTCACACAGCCTCATCAAGATCATGGCTTCATGAATGATGTTGATGTCAACATGCAATCAGAAAGCCATACACTCGAGGAAACAAACACAACAGTTGCAGGACCTACTGAAACAGAACTAAGGGCGGGGCCAGCTGGTGTTGATCAAAATGATATGGATGAAGATGAGGCTGGTTCTCAGCTAATGGAGCCATTTGTTGGGATGAGATTTGACACTCTGCAAGGTGATAAGGATCACTACAATGATTATGCCCTAAAAATCGGTTTCTCTATTAAGATGAACACTTCAAGGAGGAATTCTTATACCAACATATTGGAGAAACAGCAATTTGCATGTAACAAGTTTAGGAAGCCAAAAGAGGATGATGCAGGAGCTGAATTGCCACCTGTGCTAGATCCTATACCAGACCCCAAACCTTTGGATGAAGAAGAAGAAAGAAGAAGTGCCAATATTCGATGGAGAGGATAGTGGAAAAAAGAAGAATAAGAAGAAGCAATTGAGAGAAAGGATAAAGCAAACACAATGTAAGGCAAAAATGCTGGTTAAATTGAAGGATGGGCGGTGGGAAGTAAGCCACTTTGTCCGTGATCATAATCATCCTTTGGTCCCCAAGCCTTCGCTCTCCAAATACTTGTGATCTCACATGGGTATACCGCCGGAGGAAAAGAAGTTGCTAGAGATACTCTACAACTGCAACCTGACTTCAGGTGTGTTCGTCATTCACCTCCCAAAAACTCCAAACTTCAAACTACATTGTTGTTTAAATCTGATATGTCAAGTGTGCAACTAGCAGCAGGGGGTTGTGCAAATACATACACTGTGTTGTGCAACCAGGATTGGTTATTTATGAAAAAAGCACTACCACAGAACAAAACAAACAAGTTGGAACTACTTGTTGATTGAATAATGTATAGATTTACAAAATGGTCATAGTTTTGATGGCAACTCCATATGTATTTGTTCTGCAAACTAGTGTTCCTTATCAATGCAATTGAACCTTGTTTCCTGCGACTAGTGTTCATATCTCTGGAACTGATGCTAGACAAAAATTTCTAAATTGTTTTGCATCATGCAAATAAAAAGGGGAGAAACAAATGAAAAAAATAAGTTCTATGGCAACCACATGTCAACAGTTGTGCAACTATTGTTCTTTAGTCTGCAACTGTTGTTTGCAAAGTGTGCAACTATCTAACATCAACTTTCTTCCCCTGTAGGCTGTATGATGACTATCATGTCAGAGTTTTATGGCTCGGAGCTAAATGTACCATATGGACCTAAAGCAATAACAAACTTATGTGCTGGCTTCTCCAAAGACTCAACGAAAGAGGGGGACAGTATTGAGACAATTGAACATTTTAACCAGATGCAAAAAGATGATCCAGACTTTTTCTATAAGATAAAATATGATCTCGAAGGAAGAGCAGAAAACATTTTTTGGGTGGATGGCTTGGCACGGAAAGCTTATACAGAGGCATATCATGATTGTGTCTCCTTTGAAACAACCTACATGACCAATATGTACAACATGCCTTTTGCTTCGTTCATTGGAATCAACCATCATGGGCAATCTTTCATGTTGGGTTGCGCGTTTGTAAGGCAAGAAATGGAGACTAGCTTTGATTGGGTTTTTGGAGCTTTCCTAGAGGCTATGAATGGAAGGGCACCAGATAACATAATTACTGATCAGGATGTGGCAATGAAAGAGTCCATAAAGAACATATTCCCCACAAGTGTACACTGATGTTGTCGGTGGCACATCATGAAAAAAGCTCAAGAGAAAATTGGATGGTTGCTAGGCCGGAACCCGGGATTGTCTGAAGATTTCAACCTTTGCGTTGATTTCAGTTTCACACCAGATGAGTTTGAACAGAATTGGGCTGTGTTGATGATGAAATATGAGGCAATTACACACACCCATTTTGAGAAGCTATATGAATATAGGAACACTTGGGTGCCATGTTACTTCAAGCATAGATTTTTCCCGTTCTTGCAGTCTACACAATGAAGTGAGGGGTTCAATGCAGTCTTGAAGCGGTATGTCAACCCTCACAAATCAATTCTGAACTTTGTCAAGCAGTACCACAAAATACAGACGCGCATCCTCGTCAAGGAAGGGTGCAATGACTACAGGACAGAACATCTGGATCTTGACATGTGGTCACAATTCCCAATAGAGAAGCAGGCATACAAGACATATACTAGAGATCTTTACTGCAAGTTCCGTGATGAGTTTTCGATGATTGGACGGTACAATGCATTCCAAATTGGTGTGGAAACGTTTGAGCTGAGACCAAATACGGAATGGGTTGTGAAGTATGGTTCCAGGAACTACTTGGTGATGGCAAAAATACCCGAGGGACAATTTTCGTGTGAGTGTACCAAAATGGAGAGGGATGGCATCCTTTGTTGTCACATACTGAAAGTGTTCACACATATTGGGCTTGATGTCATCCCGGAGAAGTACATGTTGACGCGTTGGACGCCAATTGCTGTGCCAAGTGTGCCAAGTGCCACTAGCCAACAACCTGATGTAATGCCTCCTGCCTCTCTAAAGGAAATTAGGCATGCTAACATGACCTCAGACTTCCAAAAACTAGCAAAGTTTGCTTGTGGTTCTGATGCAGCAAAAGACATTGTTGATAAACACATGCGTGCAGCGCAGACAGAGATTGTGCAGCTGAACAAGTCTAGAAGGAAAAAAAGGGCTGCAAGAGAGGCAGGTCCGTCCGCTGGTGATAACAACCAGGATCCTCCCGTGCCGCCTACATCTACAGGGCCTACTCCAGCAACTACCCCTACTGGACATGCTCCACTGCCTACTCCCATGGGCCGTGGTGGACCACCTCCTCCCATGGAACGTGCTGGTCGTGGTCCACCATGTCCTCCCATGGGTCATGCTGCTCATGCTCCAGTGCCTCCTCCCATGGGTCGTGCTGAACAGAATCCTCCGATGGGTCATGGTGGGCCACGTGTGAGTAATGCTTCGGCATCTCTTCCTATGGGTAACACAACACAGGGCCATACTAACTGCACTGAGCGGATGTCGCCTACGAGCAACGACGATGAGGTTGCAACTCATAGGGATCCACTAAAGTCCACTACAAAAGGGAGGGCAAGGAGTAGACGCTATCATTCAGCTCTTGAACTGCACCCAAAAAGGAAAAACAGGTGCAGCTACTGCAACTCAGATAGGCGCAATGCTGCTGGCTGCCCTACGAAGTTGGCGTGACAACTTGGTGACATATAAGCAGTAGATAAAATGGAGGAAGCATCAAAAAAAATTCTGGCTTTGCACTGTTAGGACATGGATGGAACTATGAAGATCCAGCAACAAAAAACTGCTTTGGAAACTTCTTCTTTACGTTGTTTAAACTTAGCATCTGGCCCATTTGTATTTCATGTTAAAAAAGTCGTGTATGCTATCACTTTGCTATGTGTGAGGCTATCTATTTACCCATTTATGCCTCTATTGGCAAATTTACACATTTACGCATGCAACATAGTAAAAAGAAAAAATGTTACTATGTGTGTTGTCCTTTACTAATTGATTGTTTGATGGTTTACCAGAACCAAAAAGGGTTGTGCAAGTTAATTAGTATCAATGTGCAAGTATCTTCCCTGTATGTGCAAGCGTAACATCTCCAAGTACTATGCCATGTAAAATAGAAAAAGGAAAAGGAATAAAATTGTATCATTCTTAGGGTTAGAAAATAACACCATCAAAACAACAGTACAAAAGAAAACAGAATGTGCAACCTGGGGCAAAAACCCCCAGATGAAATTGTGCAACTGAACTTGTGCTAGGTGTGCAACTGTATGAGTACCATTGTGCAACTATCATGCAGACCGATGGTATCGGATAAAAGAAGGAGCAAAAACAGAACTTACTCATTGTACCGTAGAACGTCCTTCCATGGGGCTTTGTTGAGAGTAGAGTCAACCATCTTGTAGGTCATTATCCTCCTCATGCTTAGGCACTCTTTTGGTTCGTAGTTTGGCAATTGTCTCCCATTCCAAATGCTAGTATTGAACAACATGAACACACCACATTCATTGCTGTGCAAGAAAAAAAAGAAAAAGACATTTGTTATTCGACGTGAGTTGGGGCCATAATCGTAAAAAGAAAACTAACAACCTTGCTTTTGCAAGACCGTGTTCTTGACCATGCAACTTTGTCCCCCTAAAAAATGTGGAACTACCCATTGATATATGTGCAACTGTATGAATACTCTGTGCAACTATATAACTTGGTTGGTGCCAAAAAATGTGCAACTACCCATTGATCTGTGTGCAACTGTATGAATACTTTGTGCAAGTTGATGGTTTGGGTTGGTGCCAACAAATGTGCAACTACCCATTAATCTATGTGCAACTGTATGACTACTTTTTGCAACTAGATGGGTTAGAAGGAGCACTAACCAACTATAAAAAACAAAAAAGAGAGGAAAATGACGTGAATGCATGACTTACTTCCCGAGTTGCTTGGGTACATCAATGTCGACGACCTGAAAGTGACTGATGTTATGCTTTGGGTAGCGCTGCTTCCATAAACACCTCACCGCCCCCGCTATAGTTGAAGAACAGTGCATTAAGTCGAGGTTGTCGAGCTTCCTCCAAGAATCTAGCACCTCGAAACGCTGATCCCTTAAGTTGAGGTTAAACACCCAGTAGTGTCTGCCTCCTTCTTGATCATTGGGATCAGCGAACTCGAGCACAGGGAGCATCACCTGCACATATTGACAGCACATGAAAAAAGAAGGTAAAAAGTTGTCCAGAACTGACCAGTGAAAAGCCAAGAGCTATTATGCAACACGAAAAGTTCAAAAAACACAAAGTTGTGTGGCCAGAAAAAACTGACCATATCTTGACGGTCTAGGTGATTAATCTTCTCAAATTTAGAATGTATCTCAGCAGCATTGTATATCCCTTGCTGCAAGCGTGTCTACATTTGAATAAATGAGTCTTAGGAAACACATTGTAAAAAAGGAAGGGACAAAAGGAACTTGCAATGAACAAGAACAACAGTTCTCATTAAACTTACAGCAACCCTCAGTGGCATGATGACCTTCTTTGAGTCCTTAGGTAAGTTTTCTCTGATCTGGATAAGACCAGCTTCGACAACACCATTAGATAGCCATTTGGTAGGCTTCATTGAGTCAGCCAACTCTTTTAGGCTCAGAAAGAACCCATCATAGTTAATGATTTCAGGGCTGTTTCGGAAAACAATGCGAGGGCAAAGAAAAAAGAACAAAAAACAGGATTAACTAGTTGCCGTAAAACGCGTGAAAAAGTGAATAAAAATGAGTAATTGTTGTTAAGGTGTGCAGGGCATGATGTGCCAACTGTATAACTACTGTTGTGCAAGTGATGTTGAATGGAACTGCAAGTACAAAAGATGACTTCTGCAACTGCAAAAAAATTGAATTACTACTGTAGTGCTACCATTACATATGTCTATGACAAGATAATAAAAGATGTTCAACTGTATTACCATTTTTTTCAAGCAATCAATAAAACATGAAGATGCAAACGTAACAGACTGATTTACCACAAAATGCATTAGTTTTACCTTGTTTTTGTGACGTTTGCTCCAGGTATATTCCTTACATAATAGAGAACTGCCGCATAAAGCCTGTTCACTTGTTCATTGCAAGTGAACGTCTTTGTTTTATTGTAGTCGATGTAGGGAGACCTCTGGACAGCAGCTGGCTTGATTATCCTCCTTGTGCGTTTTTGCACTGGTGGGCCGGATGTGGTACTGCCGGACCCACTTGCACCCCCTAGAACACCTGTCACATCTGGGGTGTGAAACTCGTCTGGAGAATCCAAAATTATGATATGAATTGGTGCCTTCCCAGTGACCACCTTATCTGCAGCAACACAATCCTCTCTCACAGTTTCCAAATCCCAATCAGCTAGCTCACTGCTCTTAGATAACCCTGCCTCTTGTGGTGTCACTTGTGATTTGTTAGGCTCGTCCACTGTGGCAACTAGGGGTCATCATCAAGATCCAAACCCAAGTCAAATGGTGGAGCGTTGCAGAACCCATCGCCGTGATATGATCTTGCTGATGATGCTCTACGAATGGGATGTACGCTGTTATTCTCTCCTTGGACATCCTTGGGTGCATCACCTGCTGACTTGGTTCGTGCAATTATGCTTGGCGGCGGTCTTGGCGGTATACACTACAAAAAAAAGACACATCCGTGACATTTTGGGCCGAACGAAATTTTTTTCTGTCATACATATGACACTTCTATGACGATAATTGTGACAAAACCCGGTATCATCATAGATGTGGTGGGCTCCTACTTCTATGACAAAAAATCATGACAGAAAATGGGCTTTTCGTCCTGGGCGGGCCGGAGACGCAGCTGCATGACATTCTTTGGGTCGTCCATGACGAAAAAAACCGTGGTAGAAGCGAGGGCGAGGAAAATTTCGAGGAGTTCCCGGTTATGGTGGGAGGTCGGGGGCCGAGCGATGCGCGTTTCTCTCGTACACATACACGCGTGTGTGCAGGCGTTGGCTCTAACTTAACCCGAGCGAGGCATTGGGCTCTAACTGAACCCGAGTGATTGCACTGCAGGCTACGCGTTACTGAACCCGAGCGATCGATCGATGGCTGTTAACTGAACCCGATCGAGCGATTCCTTCGCTACTGCTGCTAACTGAAGCCGATCGATGCTGCCTCTGGATGAACAGTGAGCGTTGCTGGGGGGGTTTGGATGAATAGTTCCTGGTGGGGGTGGATGAACAGGACCCCGTGGTGTTGCCTCTGGATGAACAGGACCCCGATCGATCGAGCCAGTTGGGACTGGTTGAACAGGACCCCGTGGAGGGCAGGATGAACAGGACCACCCCGTGGAGGGCAGAATGAACAGTAGACGGTGGAGGGCTGGATGAACAGTAGCCCGTGGAGGGGTGGTTGAATAGGAGCCCGTGGAGAGGGCTGGTTGAACAGTAGCCGGTGGAGTAGCGCGTGGTGGAGGCTGGATGAACAGGAGCCCGTGGATGAACAGTCGCAGGTGGAGGCTGGAGGAGGTCGACGGTGGATGAACAGTAGCCCGTGGAGGCTAGAAGGGGTCGACGGTGGAGATGAACAGTGTCCCATGGAGTCCCGTTTTGCGGTACGCCACACCCCTCCCGATGAACAGGACCCCCGTTTCGACTGTAGCGCTCCAACACAAGTCTGTTTCCTCCGTTTTGCATACGCCACACCCCTCCCGATCAACAGGACCCTCGTTTCGACCGTAGGAGGTCCATTTCCTCCATTTTGCGGTACGCCAGACCCCTCCCGATGAACAGGATCCCGTTTCAAACGTGGCCGGTCGAACACAAGGTCGTTTCCTCCGTTCTGCGGTACACCAGGCCTTGTTTCCATCGGTTGTTCCGTCCAAGTCCTCCCGATGAACACTACGACGCATTTCATTCCGACCCAGCCGGTTGGCTCCCCATGAACACGACGACGACGTTGTTTCTCCGTTCCGACCCAGCCATGTACACGAGCCCTGGCCGTATGTATGCGCGAGTAGGCGTTCGAGACCCCGCCCGTATGTACGTATGTGGCCGTATTTTCTTTCCTGCACACTGGCCGCTGTACGTACGTGTACATGCTACGTGCGCGCCTCTACTACTACACGTGCACGCCTCTACATCGACCAGTATGTACGTACACGTTCGCGACCAGGATGACAATGCTATGTCCGCTTCGACCAAGTGGGTCCCGACTGTCAGGCACTTCCTTGCCTGCGAAGATGTAGCTGGTGGGTCCCAGCAGTCAGGGGGGCAAATCATTTTTTTTGCCCGGACGCACTTCCTTGCGTGCGAAGATGTAGCTGGTGGGTCCCTGCAGTCAGGGGGAAATGTTTTTTCGCGAAATACGGTGGCCCGTCCGGTGGGTCCCCGCTGTCAGGTGGAGGAAATAATTATTTTCCGCGTAATAAGGAGGCACTTCCTTGCTGCGGCTGTGGACCCAGCTGTCAGCCTCTCCATGTACAGTCCACGTCCGATGGAAGCCGTTCCTTGACCACGTTGACCACGCCGCGCCGAGAGCACCAGGGCGGTGGACGACGGCGAGGCCTAGGAAGGGGATGACGCGGAGCCGGGAAAGACGCGGCAGTGGAAGCCCGCGCGGAGAGGAGTACGAGAGTTCACTGGTTCGGCTGTGGTGTGAGGCCGCCGTCGCCGCAGGGCCTGGCCAGCGGTGGGAATAGTAGGGGCGGTGAGTTCTCCGCGGCAGCACAGCTGGCCACGGGAGGCAGGAGCATGCGGCACGACTGGCGCTGCTTTGGGCGGCTGGAGCAACAAGACCAGAGGTTGAAGAAGCACTACGGCCGTTGGATGGACATCATACGGTCACTGGAGCTAGAATCGTGCATATTGACTAAGTTAACAAAGCCCTCCGTCCCCGTCAACTTAGTAGGCCCACAAGTCAGCCTGCCACTATACTGGGTCCCAGCTAGCAGGGGGAGTATTCATTTTTTTGTGCGTAATAAGGACGCACTTCCTTACGTGCGAAGATATAGCTGGTGGGTCTGAGCTGTCAGCGGCGGTAACGTTTTTTTGCGAAATACAGAGGCCCTTTCGGTGGGTCCCAGATGTCAGGTGGAGGAATCATTATTTTGCGCGTAATAAGGAGGCATTTCCTTGCGTGCGGCCATGGACCCAGCTGTCAGCCTCTCCACATACAGTCCACTTCAGATGCATGTTGGTCGTTGACCACGTTGACCAGGCCGCGCCGGGAGCACCAGGGCGGTGGACGACGGCGAGGCCTAGGAAGGGAACGACATGGAGGCAGGGAAGACTCGGCAGTTGTTTCCCACGTGGAGGGGAGTACGACTATACGAGGGTTTACTGGTTCGTCTGCCGTCGCCGGAGAATAACAACAGGTGTGGGTGAGTAGAGGGATGGCTAGGCCAGCGATGGGAGTACGGTGGGGCGGTGAAGCCTGCGCGGTAGCACAGCCGGCCGCGGGGAGGAGGGAGCAGGCAGTCCCGCCGGCACTTGTTTGAGCGGCTGGAGCAGGAAGAGCAGAGATTGAAGAAGCACGACGGCCGTTGGATGGACATCCAACAGTCACTGCTTGTGCGTCAACCTTTTTTTAGGAAAGCCTCAAATCTATGGAAAACAGCATACAACCCATCTGCCATTATTTCTAATAATTTACAGCCCATTTGCTAATTCTGAAGGTTTTTTTGGAGCCCATATTCTTTTTGTTAGCATTACAGCCCATATTGTGGCCACGGTTAAAAAATTATACGAAATGTTACATATTTCGGTGCGGTCCGAACTATTTTTAATCCCGAAATTTTGAGTCACATTCAAACTGATTTTAAAAATAAATGTATATCAATATAAAATCCAACAAATTGTCCACGCATAAAAATTAATGCAATTTAAAATCTTGAAATGAAAAAAAGTAATTTGAAAGTAATTGCCAGTTTGATGTGTTTTAAAAATGTACAGCCCATTTCTCATTACTGATAGGACATTTTCTCGTCCAGCCGAATGAAGCTCTCCTCGTCTTGAAAGATTTGCAGCCCAATAGGCCTGACAAAGCGACTTACTTGGAAAATCACAAAAAAACTGGGCTAGCCATTTTCAGAAAGAAAAAAAAACTACTGGGCTGGTCTGTGGTAAACATAAAAGAGAAGGCTCTTTAGACATGCCAGAGTGCCCCGCACAGCCCAGTTGACACCCTGCTTCGTCTCAAAAACAAATTAGATAAATGCGACAACAAATATGGCGATTCATAAAAATGCCACTGCAATTTCCAAACTTTGAAAAATGCCACTGCAATTTTTGCAAACTTTGGAAAATTCCACTGCAATTTGCAAACTTTGAAAAACGCCACTCCAGACTACGAAAAATGCCACTGGGGATGGCATGAAATGGCATTTTCCAAAGTTTGGAAATTGCAATGGCATTTCTTAGAAACACCATATTTGGAGTGGCATTTATCAAATTAACCCAAAACAAAAATAACTGGGCGAGCTGCTGGGTCCCTGATGTCAGCCACTCGTTGTGCAACTCTCTCGTTTATTGACTACGTTGACAATGGCATGGGACCCAGATGTCAGAAATCCATTACGAGGAGCCATTTTTTTATTGGATTGAAATAAGGAGGCACTTTGCTTGCGTACTGCCATGACCTTGGCGGGTCCCTGTTGTCATCCTCTCCACGTACAATCATCTCCTGGTTGTGTACGCGTCAACTTGTTAGGTCCACAAGTCAGCCTCTAAACCCGTGGAGGACAAATACAACCCATTTAAAAAAATAACAGCCCATTCCATATGTTCAAATGGAAAGTTCAACATTCAGAGCAAAGTAACAGGTCTGATCCACATATAGAGTACTGAACTTCCACGTTGACAACCATCATAGCCAAGTTAACTATCTACTTCCACTAATACTCTAGTAGCGTACAAGTACTAACTTACTCTTAGCTAACTAGACGATGCCAGCCGCCATCTGCGGTACACGCTAAACGCCGGCACTGGCGTCCTCCGCCTCGCCTCGGACTTGCCAGAGGTGCGATAGGGCGCGTTGCTCGCGCGCGTTGGCCCTTTCCATGCCGGCGTGGTCCACCGAAGCTTCGGCTTCTAAGCGGGAAACCCACTTGGCGAGCTGGTAGTAAAAATCGGCGTCGCAAACGCGTGCGTGCCCGACAGCCTCCAGGGCTATTTGCCGGGCGCTGGCCTCCACGTAGTCGGCCCACGTGCGGGCGCTCTGCTCGCGACTTAGAGCGTCGGTGCGCTGCTGCTCCATGTCCCGCTGGCGGCGCAAATCGGCGATACACTGCTCATCCGCCAAGCGGTCGCGCTCCAACAACTCCTGCTCCTCTGCCAGGCGGTCGCGCTCCAACAAGTCCTCGATCTCCACATTGCCATCTAAAGATCGATAGAATGCCTCCTCCCTCCGTCTGCCTTCCGGTGAAAAACCGAACACTAGTTCCGGCGGTGACCGCCTCCGGCCACGCCTATCGCGGACGGGCGGGGGCATGGCGGACGTGGCGAGAGCGAGGATAAGTGGCGAGCAACGTCGGGCTGGTGGGGGCTTATGAGGATAGGGCGAGTTGGGTCACGGTGCCACCATAGAAGGCCGAGAAACAGTACTTATAAGCGGAAGGTAGCGCGACGGTCATCAGAATTCAATGCATAATGAAGCAGGCATGGCTTAGCGCGCCAGCTTGCCGTGGAAAACTAGAGAAACTGAAATTCTGACTATGTCGTCCCGTCCCGTCCGTGCTGGGTCGCACGCCGGCCTTACGGTCAAACGAGTGCACTCGAATCATCTCCCTCCTTGTCAATAATGATTCCACGGATTTAAAAGGCCTGCAACAATTAAAGCACATCTTTTTTTGCATCAGTTAGTTGCCTTAATTATGGCCGGCTGCATGCGGGCACTCAAAATCGCTCGCAGCCAGTACGCGGAGCAGCATGCAACGAGTCGCAGCCGAGGGCATTAATTGATGAACTTTAGCTAGGAGATAAGGCATTTGCGAACGTTTTTGCTAGCAGTTTCTTCAGATTCGCATGGCATTTTCTTCAGAGCAGCTTGTTAGTTTCTTCAGAGGTAGGCATTTCTATTCAAAAAACTGCCACTTCGGATCTTGCGTCGCAACTAAAACAGCCAGGAGCGCATTAGTAGGCTAGCTAGTGATCGATCGGTAACTTGTAAACACTGAGCGAACAGATATAAGGAACAGTTAATGCATCTCAATGATTCACAGATCATATACAAATATGTAGCTCCAAAAGCAAAGATCAGCCACAACTAAAACCAACTAGTACGATTCCCATACATAAGATCAACATGTTAATGGATCTCAATGATTCACAGATCTTATACAAATATGTAGCTCCAAAAGCAAAGATCTAGAAAAAACATATGTTCTTCCTACTAACATGGATGCTTCTCTTGGCCAACATTCAGTACAGACTGAATGACAAATTTGTTTGTGAAGTCTACAATTCCTCTTGCAAACGTAAGTGGTTTCACCAATAGCTGGAACCATGGGAATGAACCACACATGATGGAGGAACATCCACTGCAATATGATTTGGTCTTCTCTCGATCACACGGCGAGACTATTTTCGGAATACAAACTTTAACTTAGGCAAAATGATGCCCATTGTATAATCAGACCAAAGCAATGAAGCACCTAGTGTTGGCCAATAAATAGTACAGTACTACTTTTCTGCAGTCCATGAAGTGACTATCCAATCTTTCTGTGTCTATTTTCAAATGGCACTGCATGTAGTGACTATACTATTCTCTTGTGCAGTTCAACCAAAATTGCGGTCACTTTGTGTGTTTGCTAAATAGCAACGGGCAGACATCTCTGTTTGCACAAATATCAAGCAGCTAGTAAACATATACCCCACCTTGTATTTTCGGTTTAAACATGTCTCTTCCGCTTAGATCTGTCATGTTTTGCACTGGACAATTTGATACAGTCATGTTTTGCCCTGGACAATTTCATACTGAATTGATTTGCTTGTTCAGAGCAGAAATATAGCGCCTATTCTTCATCAGACCAAGGATATCCATGTTCGCAGTGATGGAAGAGGTGAAATCGATACAACCAAAATTGAGCATCCAGTCATTGAATCATGTCCTGCACCTCCAATGTAGGTCCACTAGTATTACTATCTGATGACAGTACAAAAAGAGTAGCAAGATAGTAGCAAACCATGTACCTTCTTAATGAACAGCTCATAGTGCCACCAATTGGATATAAAGGTTTGGGAGAAAACATGCTCCTAATGTTGAACCAGTTGGACTTTTTGTGCAGTTCCACTAAACTCGAGCATCCCTGTTTGCATAGATATTGAAAGTGTGATTACTATAAAAGTGGCACTAGTTGAAGCATAGACTCACAAATATAAGCATTCCAATTTCTTAATGGGAAAAGGTAGCAAGACTGTTTCTAACCACCTTTTTGAAGGAATAAATAAGGCAACAGAGGCTGATGTCAGAAAGGTATATATAGTTCTTTCTGAAAGAATGATCGATTCCTGACCTTTCCTCTTCTTTTAAGCATATTTTGTGCAGTTCAACTAAAATAAAATGCCATCACCGCCTTGACAATTCAGTGACACTGTACAAAAGGAAATGACTTAACATTACATCATGATGTCAGGTATGTAGTCGACAGGCATTAGAGACAAACTTACAGACCTCCTCCGATAACATAATGAACATTAATTTTAACAAAGGTGTGACTAGCTTTACCGGGATAATTTGAGTGAACTCTACACCCTCTGTTCCTTAATATAAGAGGTTTTTGCAGTTCAGTTTAAAGTACCCAAACGTCTACTAGTATTTAGAAAAACATGTAGTAGTTTTCTTGAGCACATATCTGGGAAAGCTTGCCACCCTTTATTTATGTCCATACGCTAATGCAACACCATTCGAAATTTCGAATACTACAAATATACACTAATCCAGTGGCTAGTGCAACAGTAGAGTAGTTATTTTATTACAGGGTACAGTACAATGGTTTTACTGAACAGATTTCAATAAACTCTGGCACTGGAAGATTTCTATAAGAATTAACAATACAAAATGTAAAGGTAACACATTTCAGCATTGGTATACTAGCTGTGCATGAGCATTAAACCAAATACAAAAGTCTGAAGGTAACTAGCATTATTAAGTAATGACAGTATAAAAAAATTGCAAACCATGTACCTCCAAGGTAAATATCATTTCGAACTCGGGGGGACCTTAAAAATTGCTATCCCAATCTTGATAATCGATCAAACATAAAAACTTGATCGAACGAATTAAGAGAACAGCCGGAGGAGGAGGTGCCCACTCTTAACCTTTCCTCTTGTCTTCATAATTTTTTGTGCAGTTTAACCAAAATAAAATGACATCAGCGCCTTGGCATTTTGGTGACACTGTACAAAAAAATTAACTTATCTCATGAAAGTGAGGTATGTAATCTATAAGCATTAACAGTGCAAAAATCTGAAGGTAGTAACAAGTTTCATCGTTGGTATACTGGCTGTGCAACATCATTAGAATGCCTTAGTTGAAAAATCTTTAATACATCCACAATCAACAGCTAACCCTGAAATAATCCAGTGACATTAAATGGCATTGCTTAAATTTATCGGTGGCATTAGACTGAGGTGCGGCATTAGTTAAATGTGGCATCACTTTAGCAGTAGCATTGCTTGACTTGACTGTTGGCGTTATACTAACAGCAAAAAAGTTAGACTAAGAGCATGCGAGGCCCATTCGGAGAGTGGGCGCACCAGTACGATGTACCTCCACGGATGCATAGAGTGGTGAGGGAGGTATGGTTGCCCAGAGCAACAAATATCCAGGCAGCATATGTGGATTACGTCCCATTTTTGTTATGTTTAGCCACCTTTTTCCTATGTGAGGACAACAAACCGATCGACCTGGTCATTCTCTATTGCGTTGTCATGCCTTTCTACCCTTCTTTAACCAAGAGACACGAGACTCGTTCCTTAGCTACTGATTTTCCCCTTCTCAACCTAGATGCGGGTTCGATGCCTACTCTCTTGGACAGTACAGTCTCCCTTCCTTTCCTTATTCAACCCAGACATGGATTAGTCTGCATGAAGTAGGGTTTCCTTTAATAGTGCAAATTAAGGTTTTCGTCTGCGTGACCAGCAGAGCAGAGGATAGCAAATTGGGAATATGGTGGAGTGGAAAAAGATCCACATGCAGCGACATGGCAGATGGGGCAATAGAACAAGGGTATGGTTCGAAAAGAGGTAGCATACCTGAGGGTCGGCGGGAAGTGGCTTCGCTCGTGGTCATCGTCCTCCACACGCACTACGACAACGAGCTCGGGGACGGAGGCCATCCCGCGCGGGCGCTAGGTCTGAGAGGACGGCCTTGTCGTCAGTGCGTGACCTCGCTCGCTGACGACGAGTGCGTCAACACTGCACGTCCTTTTCTTCCCCGGCGGATCTGTGGCCACCGGTGAGGAGGGAGAGAGAGGCCGTCTTTTTTAGATTTGGAGAGAGGGTGATAGTGTGAGAAGCAAGTGGGCAGCCCTTAGCAAGAAAGCTCTGAAGCTCCAGCCTATATATCTTTTTATACTACTAGTACTAGAGGTGGAGTAGTGGTAGAGTAGTTTATATTTTCTCTGCAAACAGTACCAGTTAGTCGTGCTTCAAAACTGAACAACACGCCATTAAAAAATAAAGTCGAGAAATAATGCGGCACCTCGGGCCAACGCGGCCAGATCGCATTTTGCACGAGAAATTACACACGATGTTTCGTTGACATGTGGTCCCGTTCCAACATGTCAGTGAGACGACGGCGAGTCCTTTTGTACAATTTATGAAAGGACGTGTAGGCCAGGGCGCCTCTTCGTGTACCGTGGCAAACTGGCAACCGTCCACCGACTCTTCGCCTTTCCCTCTCGATTTGGAACTGTTGTCGCACGCTCTTCCTCCCTCCTCCATTTGCCTTCACCCTTCCTTCTGCCATTCTTCGATCGTCTTCTCCATGGAGGGACCAAGCCGGAAACGACCCCGTTATTCTTGCCCCGATCTGAAAGATGATGTGGTGGGGGAACTCATTGATCGGTGCGACGTCATCACCTCGGCTAGCATGGCAGGTTCGTTCAAGCCCATTCTCGACTCAACTAATAACATCATTACAAGGAACCCAAGGGTCCAGGAGCGGTTTGATCTCCCTTATCTTCTTCGCTATAAGCATGTTCGCATGGGCGCGGACGACGGAGGCCTCGCCTTGTGCAAGTTGATGCCGCTTGATAATGATACGTGTGATGTCAAGATGCCATCGCTTAAGGGTAAGTCCTGGGCTGGCACAAATGGAGATTGGGTTGTTTATATTGGGTACAATTGCGAGTGGGAACTTGTGAATGTGTACACTCATCAGCGGATTCCACTTCCAAAAATCTCCGAGTGCCCTGAGGTTGAGCACACAGATGATCTACGTACGTTCAAATACGATCATGGTGACTATCGTCTACTGAAGATAGCAATTTGTCGATTTCCCAACCGCTCTTGGAATTACAAGAACTATCAAGTTGTTGCTATCTTCGACAAGCTTGTTGCCGTCCTTCATGGTTCGACTGGATGGATATTGCTCAAAAAACAGTTTCTATACACGGATGTGTACTGTGATGCAATTGAATACGAGGATCTTGTGTTTGCTGCCACCGCTCGTGGCACTGTTTTTGCATGGGATCCTCGTAGTTTCGGTACGTTTGTCTTCCACCATAATTATAATTGTTTCATCCACATGCATGCGGGTTAGCAAGTTTCCCTTTACTAATTAACCTCCTTCTTGTGTTTCCAAGGTCCTGTGAACATTCCACCACCTATACTTGAAAAAATTTATAAGCAAGGGGGAGATGACGATGGTGATGATCACGAGCATGAGGAGGAGCAGAACTTATATACTCAGTGGCGCCTGGCAACTAATTTCGATGGATCACCTCTTCTTGTCTGTATACAGTGCACTCAGACTGTTACTACTGAGGAAGCAGGTGTTGTCTCCCATGGTCGCCCTCTCCTGACCTATTCCAACACCCGTTGCATGGTATTCAGGATGGATACTAGTGTGCTAGCACAAACACCTTCTCCCTGGTTCAGTATTGATAGTCTTGGAACAAACTCGCTCTTCCTTGGACCAAACTATCCAATGATGGTGAAAGGCGATCCAGCTGCTGTTGACACAACGTTACTACCATTTATGAGAAGCAATTGTATCTATACCTCGGACATTTCGGTGGTTCCCTACCCTGGTCCTGATATATGCCGCTTCAGCCTGGATGATCAGTCCTGCGTTGCTCTCGATATTGACAATAGCTGGCCCTTCCCAGAGCACCTATGGTTCAAAGCAAGCGTTTCCAACGCCGAGGATTGGTTGAGTTGAAGTTCATTTCATTTCTTGTTATTTGTTGTGTGATGAAAACTTTAGTATTTGCTAGAATGTTTTGTTGGAAATAATCTATAATCCAACATGTATCCTCGTTGTCGTTGTGTGTTGATGACTTGTTGTATTTAATGAATGGTACATTTCAGTTGCGAATGCATGTCATAGACTCAATTTATGAATGGTTTTCGAGTCACTTCTTGGAGTGTGAGTACCGTAGTAGTATAGCCAGCATCCGGTTAGTATATGAAGTTGCCACATCACATAGAGCCAACCTAATATTGGAGTATGCTAGCCCTCCACCGGCGCGCCGCTTCAAATGGCGGAGGAAGTGAGAGGTCGCGTCACCTTGTGTCCAGATCTGAGATGCCACGTGTACCAGATGAATGACTCCAAGTTCGATCACCGTGATGTTAGGTGCGAGCCCAGGAACACTGTTGGAGAGACCCCCCTCATAATTTTCCTACACTGGTCATTTGATTCATAGGATAGAATGCTATAGGATTTTTTCCTATGTAATCATCTTTTAATTGGCAATCTAGCATCCACTCCAACTTTTGTTTCACTTCCTTTGTTCCTACGAAGAGAGTACTTGCTCTAAATGATGTGCCGCTGCAAGAGCCGCCTATATTTATTAACCATGCTCTAAAAAGGTGGACCAGCTTTGGCTATAGTAGTACTGTAATAGGTTAGTAGGTGACCTTGCGCTTGGCTCTTCTCCTCTTCCGGAAGTCGAACAATAATGATGGTACTACAGTAGTACTTCTGGCAATCTGACACCAAATGAACTGCTGCACGTCCACTGCTTGTAAGCAAAAGTTTCTCCTCGTGCGGCGAGCCACCGTGCACGCGTTGGCGAGGGAGAAGGCGTAGTAAGCAAGCTTCTCGTCGTTCTGCGAGTTGACGGGACACATCAAAGTTATTTATTAGTACTCTTGGAGTAAACTCGCTCTTCCTTGAACAAAACTATCCAATGATGGTGAAAGCCGATCCAGCTGCTGTTGACACAACGTTACTACCATTTATGAGAAGCAACTGTATCTATACATCGGGCATTTCGGTGGTTACCTACCCTGGCCGTGATATAGTAGGCCGCTTCAGCCTAGATGATCAGTCCTGCATTGGCCTCGAGATTTACAATAGCTGGCCCTTCCCAGAGAATCACTTGTGGTTCAAAGCAAGCGTTTCCAACGCCGAGGATTGGTTGAGTTGAAGTTCATTTCATTGCTTGTTATTTGTTGTGTGATGAAAACTTTAGTATTTATAATCTATCCTCGTTGTTGTTGTGGGTTGATGACCTGTTCTATATAATAAAATGATATGCCTGTGATAAACTTACTAAATTTATGAATGGCTATCGAGTCGCTTCTCTGAGTGGGTGCTGCGACGAGGCAAAAAAATATTTTCCGAATACATAATTGTACGTGCAATGCAACAGGTTATCGGATGAGGCCAATCAACAATAGTACACTATTTGTACTAGCTTCACATGTTGCACTATCTCTACGTCTACATACGTAATACAACAATTTTTAAACTTGAGACCAGCCACCCATCCTCACAAAGAACACTTTTTAACCTAGCACAGACTCCAGGAAATTTGGCCACAGTGTGAGGTGGGCCATATGTTAATGTGTTCGCTGTACGTAACCAGCACCTCGAATCCTCGATACTATTACTATAAGTAGTACTAGGAGTAGTAGGGTGGCATGGGCCAGAACAAGCATTCACGTCCAAGAGTACGGCACACACCACCAGCACGACCTCCATCTGACACCTATTTCTTGGAGTCCGTGCTACAGCAATCTCTTCAACCTAGTCGTTTCTCTAACTCAGCCATCGCGCGGCGGGCGAGGTGGGGGTTTGCCGATAGTCGGTTTTCTCAACTGCGGTCCCACTTGTAAGGCCAACTCCAACGCACGACCCCAAACGGACCTCTGTTTTGCCCGGATTCTGTCCGTTTGGGTAGCGCAATGGCATCGTGTCCGGGCCATTTCTCGGATGCGGTGGTCATGCGCCGAACGCGCAACCGCATCCCGGCCGCGTACATTTTTCTTTGCAAACACATATCTTTTTTTCATCATTGATTTTTTGGTACATGGAAATACATCACCAAAATTTTGACTAGAAATGCAAGACCAAAGAAAACAAGAACCACAAGAATACATTTTAGAAGATATCCAACTTCCATAACTGCTCCTGTAAGTTGGATTAGTGCCTTCTTGATGCATTCATTGTTGATCTGCGGAGGCTCGATCTTGCGTGCTTCTTTCTTCTTCGAGTGTAAAGAAGTAGACGTGTCTAGCCTCTATTCTATCAACAAGTGCACTAGTCTCATCTCTAGCCTCTATGCTAGCTAAAAGTGCTAGAACATCTACTAAATTGTGCTCTATCAATGTATCATTGTACTCTTCTTCCCAATACCAAAACTTGCATCCATTCTACACAATAAAATTTTAAGTTAGCACAACTAGTCTAATCCGAGAGCACAATCGAAGATTTGGTCGAGTTCTTCCTCCTTTTGCCAACACGTGGGACATCCAGTATCCAGGTCATGTCATGCAAGAAAATAGAGTGGTAGGTGAAGCCACGTGATGTGCATCTTGGGTTAAACTGTAAATAGAATCTTACTACTCTTGAGTAACTCCAAAAGCGGCCATCGAAGATCTTTATTGGATTTGTTTTTCATCACCAGCACGTCGAGGTGAAAGATGTGCAGGTTCAGTGGGTCCCCTTGCGTTTTCACTGACATGTGGGACCGCATATGAGCAAACAGACGATGGGCTCCGCGCGTCTGCTGGCTGGCTGAGAAGAGAGATAGAGGAGGGCCGAGCACGGACTCCAGGAAATTTTTTCTACGTACTCGATATAGTGGAGTAACCAGCACCTCGATATAGTGGGGTGGCATGGGCCATAACTAGCATTCATGTCTAGCAGTACGGCACACGCCACCCACACGAGTCCCATCCGACACCATTTTCTTGGAGTCCGTGCTAGCTACAGCCATCTCTTCTCCCTCCTGTTTTCTCAGCCATCGCGCAGTGGGCGGGGTGGGGGTTTGCCGATAGTCGGTTTGCTCAACTGCGGTCCCACTTGTAAGTGAAAATGCAACACAGCACGCATTCCCCCTTGAGCGGCGTGCCGGACAAACCGTATGGGGGTGCGAAGCGAACACGGCAGGCTTTTCCTTTTGAACTTGTAACTTGTAAAATTTGGTTCTGCTCCATGGGGAGACCGATAGATAGAAATAACGATTTTCCCTAGAGTAATGAGAAGTTTGGTTCTGGCACGGTTCATGCATGGAGTACGTAGGAAAATTATGAAGTGATGCGAAAGGTAAGATAATTACTAGTAGTACCATATACTACTACATGGATTTGACGGAAAGATAAAGATACATACGGATCCATCAACGACATCCTCACGCCCTAGTGCACCGGGTCACCAACCGACGTGTGAGGAGCAGCGGCGTTGGCGGCAAGCTCAACGTGCTTCTAAAAAATGCCGTCTAAGGTTGCCCTGCGGTCCAAGAAGGCCAGCGTCCTATCGTCCTCCTCTTGCATGTAGTAGTCCTTGTGGACGATTTGCGCGTAGACGTGGGTGATTATGTTGATGGTGTCTTGCTACGCCAGGCGCTGCGCGGCGAGCGCGACCTCGAGGTGGACATTCTCCGGCGCGACGGCAGGCAGTCGCAGGGCCACCAGTGCGTCGAAGAGGTTGTCACCATAGAGGCTGTTGAGGGTGGCAGGCATCGCAGAGCCTGGGCGCATGGGCTGGAGGCGTACGTCAAGGTCGTCCGCGAGCTTCTTGATGACGGTGAACTTGTCGAGGAAGCCGACGAGGACCTCGTCGAACAAGAAGACGAAGCTGTCATCCAAGCGGCCCCTCGCCCTGGCGGCCTCAAGCACTACCTGGAGACATTCCTCGGTGCCAGGATGCAGGCCGGCGTCGTGGACCATCTGGCATAGCCGGCTGATGCTCGCGCTCATCGCCTCCATGTGTCTAGCTTCTAGTCAACTGATCTTGCGATTGGAGTGATCACTCTTGCCCTTAGGTGCGTAGGTGCGTAGGATTTCATAGATTGGACTGGCGGGAGCCTTTATATGAGAAGTGCAGACTGCGTTGAATTCACGTGCGTGTTGGCCATCTACTCCTCGCCCCTCTACTGCACCTGCCTTTGGCTGTATGACAGGTTGGCCAGCCACCCGTTGGACCCACGTGTCATACACCCAAAGGCAGGTGCAGTAAGTCAATGAAGCTGCGTCCCCCTCCGTGCCCGTGCATGCTTTCAATGACTTGAGACTACCAAACATCACATGCGGTGGTTAGTTCATTGCATGTAATCCTATTAAGTAGCAAAAAGACATTAAGTTACCTCGCCGATAGGAATAAAACAATACACCATGTATTTATTTACAGAGGGAGTATAGCCAGCATCCGGTTAGTATATGAAGTTGCCAGATCACATAGAGCCAACCTAATATTGGAGTATGCTAGCCCTCCATCGGCGCGCCGCTTCAAATGGCGGAGGAAGTGAGAGGTCGCGTCACCTTGTGTCTAGATCTGAGATGCCACGTGTACCAGATGAATGACTCCAAGTTCGACCACCGTGATGTTAGGTGCGAGCCAAGGAACACTGTTGGAGAGACCCCCCTCATAATTTTCCTACATTGTCGACGACGAGGTGCCTATGGTGACTTCGTAAATTTCAAGATGATAGTGCCGTGCGTGTGTGCGTTCTTAGGGGTGAGTGTATGCGCGTGTATATGAGCGCTTGCGTTTGTACTGTGTAAAAAAAACGTAAATGCGTGTCAAAAAGAGACTGGTCAGTATACTCAATATTGTGCACCTCGGAGAGGAAAACGATAGAACTAGTACGTATTTATTTACGGTGCAGATTCACTCATTTTGCTCCATATGTACTCCATCTCGGTGTAGTCTAGTGACTTGTTGAAATCTCTAGAAGGGCAAATACTCCTTTCTGGTTTACAGGGCTATACTAGCAAGTAGTTGTACGTACTAGTACAATAGTGGGCTCACATAGCAATTTTGTCTCATGCAAGAGCCTGGCTATATGCGTGCTCCAATGTTCACAACTGCAACGTTCGGTTTGCGCTTGGCTCTTCGCCTCTTCGAGAAGACGAACAATGATGTTACTACTGCTGCTTCTACAGTGTCGAATCCACTGCTGCATGTCCGTCCACCGCGAGCGGGACAGATAGCTTGTTGTAGAAGTACTACTAAGCAAAAGCCTGTCCTCATTTGCGAGCAACCGCGCGCATGGGTGAGGGAGAAGGCGTGTAGTAAAATCAAGCTTCTCCTCATTGTACGAGTTGACGCGACACATCATAGCACTGGCCCCACATGCTTGCCTCTAAACTTGGCTGAAAGACCCGCAGTGTACAATATATGTGCTGCAACCTCTAACATTTACCCACCACAAATTAAAATATATGTGGTCGTATGCATCGTTCTGATGCAGAGGCCGGGGAGTCCCCCCTTTTCGAAAAATAACATTAAAATATATATTCCTGTCTTGACCAGATGAGCGTGCAAACTACAATCACCAGGGTGTCAGGTAGGGCCAGAAGACTATTTTAATATTTTTAAAAAAACTTCGAGACGGCCACATAGCATGGAGCCGACCCCAACGATTTTAAGCTTACAGGCACGGTACACGCTATCCTAGACTACTCTACACATGAAACTGCCACACGAGCGTCCGGGCTGCGCTTGGCTCTTCGCCTCTTCGGGAAGTCGAACAATGATGGAGTACTACTGCACTAGAGGAGTACTACAGTACGCTTCTGGCCATCTGACACCGATTGAACTGCTGCATGTCCACCGCGTGCGGGAGGGAGAGCGTGTAGCGAAAGCTTCTCCTAGTCTTGCCAGCCACCACGCTCATGGGCGAGGGAGGGACGCTCCTGCCTTTGCGTGTATGACAGGTGGGCCCGACAGGTGTGTGGCCAACCTGTCATACAGCCAAAGGCAGGTGCAGTTAAGTCCGCGAGGGAGAGGATAATCGAACTTCTCGTTGATGTACGAGTTGACGCGACACATCAAAGCACTGCCCTCGATATATTTCAATACTTTGCGTTTACCGATGCATTAATTACAACGCATGCATGCATGCCGTGACTCTCCTTTTAATACTTGCATGTGTTGATTTAATGCACCTTGAAGTAGTATAAAATATGTGACGGTAAAGCTTTGTAATACCCCGGCCCAAGTCGAGAGATGGTTGTGCACGAGGAGGGCGAGATCATGCAGACCGAACCGGACCCGACGATGGAGCTCTCTAAGGTCTCGATGGACCTCACCGTGCTCCACTGCCCCTTGTGCCTCCGCCCCTTGAATTGTGGTTTCTCAACGAGTTGTGCTGAACTTCTTCTGAATTGTGGTGGTTTTCAGTAATGAAAATCGGAAGGGGCAAGCCCTTCTTTGATCAAAAAAATTAATCGTCCTTATATATTCATCAGTCTTGCTATAAGTCGCAGTAGATGCTATATAGGTCCGTCGGATCTTACATCAAGATCCGTGCTTTCATATTTTCTTTTTTCTCTCTTAAATCTCAGTCGAAGAGACATAGCCACGCCATTAAACAGAGGCTCGGGCGCCATTAATGGAGACCTTGGGAGAGAGGTGGACGGCAGATGGAGGTCAAAGGGCTCTCCTCCCGATAAGCACGCGCAGGGGTCTGATCGCACGCCTCTCGTACTCAAATAGCTACCCTGCACGGCGCCTCCTAGCTAATAAAAAATGGGGACGCGTGGCGGCACGTAAATGGTACTAGTAAGTAGAACGCCCACGGTTTCAATAATACTTGTGTTTCCGATTGTAACGTGACAGCACTTGTTCCAAAATGACTTTGTTGATTGTTAATGTGTGCGCCTTCGCAAATCGGACTGCAAATTTACCACAGCATGTTGGTGCCATGTCATGGTACCAAGCCAAGTTTCATTATTTTCATGCGTGTTTTGGATTTACAGGAATTAAAAAACTAAGTTTCTCCATGTTTCCAACCCAGCCACGACGCCCAGAATTTTGAATTTCATTCCCATTTCTTGCATGGAACCTAGAAATTTACCCGAGGACACACATGTGATTTTTCAACCAACTTTGGTGCACTGGAACATGTGCTTGTATTTCAAATTTGAATTATGCACACAAAGGTGACACGTTCCCTCCCAGAACCACGAGCCTTCTTGAGAGAAGCTCCGATTTGCAAGAAGCTTATACCAAAATTTGTTCCTATTCGGCCAATTTTTTTTACCACGGCATGGTACTACCATGACATGACACCATGCCAAGTTTCATGATTTTAAAACCAAGTTTCTCAATGTTCTCGACCGAGCCACGATGCCCAGATGTTTGAATTTTATTCTCATTTTTTGCATGGGACCTACTCCCTCCTTCCATCTATATAGGGCCTAATGTGTTTCTCAAGACAGCCTTTGACTATTGACAAGATTAATAGCACATGAGATGTATACTATGAAAATTATATTATTGGAAGCTCCTTTGACATACAAATTTGAAGGTATGCTTTGTGTAAGTTGCATGTCATATATTATTGCTCTAACGTTTGGTCAAAGTTAGCCTCGAAAAACGCATTAGGACCTATATAGATGGAAGGAGGGAGTAGAAATTCACCCGAGGACACAAATGTGATTTTTCAACCAACTTTGGTGCACGGGAGCATGTGCTTGTAGTTCAAATTTGAATTATGCACATTAAATGACCAAAAACTCAATTAATGTGTAAATAAGGCCAAACGAAGCCGGAATAATTCCAAAATTTAACAGGGCACTCATGTAGTTCTATGTTGCCTTTGTAAATAAACTCAAGGGGGACAATGTATATCGTTTCGCACTCAAAGGTGGCACGTTCCCTCTCAGAACCACGAGCCTTCTTGAGAGAAGCTTCGGTTTGCAAGAAGCTTATACCAAAATCTGTTCCTATTCGGCCAATTTTTTTACCACAACATGGTAGTACCATGACATGATATCCATGCCAAGTTTCATGATTTTCAGACGTGTTTTGGATTTACAAGAATTTTAAAACCAAGTTTCTCAATGTTCTCAGCCGAGCCACGATGCCCAGATGTTTTAATTTTATTCTCATTTCTTGCATGGGACCTAGAAATTCACCCGAGGACACAAATGTGAATTTTGAACCAACTTTGGTGCACGAGAGCATGTGCTTGTAGTTCAAATTTGACTTATGCACATTAAATGACCAGAAACTCAATTAATGTATAAAAAACGACAAACGAACCCGGAATAATTCCAAAATTTAACAGGGCACTAATGTAGTTCTATGTTGCCTTTGTTAAGAAACTCAAGGGGGGCAGCGTATATCGTTTCACACTCAAAGGTGGCACGTTCCCTCTTAGAACCACAAGCTTCCAAATCGGCCCAATTTTTTACCACAACATGTTAGTGCCATGACATGACACCATGCCAAGTTTCATGATTTCCAGGCGAGTTTTGGATTTACATGAATTTAAAATCAAAGTTTCTCGATGTTCTCGACCGAGTCATGACGCCCAGATGTGTGAATTTCATTCTCATTTCTTCCATGGGACCTAGAAATTCAACCAAGGACACACATGTGATTTTTCAACCCACTTTGGTGCACCGGAGCATGTGCATGCAATTCATATTTAGATTATGCACATTAAAAGTCCAGAAACTCAATTAATGTATAAAAAGGCCAAATGAACCTGAAATAATTCCAAAATTTAACAGGGCACTCATATAGTTCTATGTTGCCTCTGTAAATAAAATCAGGGGGGAGGCAGCGTATATCGTTTCGCACACAAAGGTGACACGTTCCCTCTCGGAACCATGAGGCTTGTTGAGAGAATCTCCGGTTTTGCAAGAGGCTTATACCAAAACTTGTCCCAATTCAGCCAAAAATTATACGTATGAAAACAGGGTTTAGATTATCCCAAACATCTCGCTACCTAGACCAATAATGTACTATGATTTGAATTCAACATAAAATGGATACAAATATTTGAATTGGAGAGCGTATGGTACATGTAGTTCATAGTGAAATATGATTACTGCTATATGTATGTTTTTTATTATCAAGATAATATTTAAATTATTGTATAACTTGACAACAATCGTATTCAAATAAGGAAAATTGATTCAAATTTAATCCATATGGTAGACGACAATATATATGTTCACATGGTGGAGTAAAATGTTCATATATGATGGAAGATCAAAATGTACGACTACATCAATTATAAACCGCAAGGTCACCTAACGATATATTTGAATTCAACATAACGTGGATTCAAAAATTGAAATTCGAGATCATGGCATCTGTAATCATATAAAAAGGGACATTACTCTTTCTTTGGTGGGAATTTATTTGTTTTTTGTTGTTGTTGAGGGAAGTGCGAATCGATTTGGTACTGTGCAGGGTAATCTTGTTCTCCCGATTTTTTTTTACATTTTTCTTGTAGTTTTTTCAATGGCATCTATAGCAATATAGTAAAAGGGGACATGACTCTCTTGTGTCTTGTATTTTTTTACACGTTAAGTTTGTTCTGCCGAACAAGGAATCCGCACCTTGTTATCCCGAAATTTTCAAGCTCGAGTATCTTTTGTCTCACCTGCTTTGAAACTCCCGCTTCTTCAACCCGCGCCGCGCCTTGTTATCCCGAAATTTGGACGCGCGCGAGAACTCCCTCCTCATCCGAAATCGCTCCTGCAGCCCAGACACGCGAAACCCCCCTTCTACCCCTCAGCCGGAAATGAAGCTCCACGTCGCGGTGTCAAAACCGGTGGGGGTACGCTGGTAACTTACCCTACATTTCGGACAAGCGCGTCCCTAAGCTTGGCTCCCCCTCCCCCTTCGCCCCCCATTCGTACACCGAGGCCGCCAAAACCCACGAAACCCCACGCTCCTCCGTCGGCCTCCCGACCGCCGCCCAGCCGGAGACTCTTCCCCGACTACGTCGTCCACCGCAACAGCTCGTCGTCCCTCATCCACCGCACCGGATGAGGATCCGTTGTCGATCTCGTCGTCCCGCCGGATCAGCCGCCCCGTCCTCCACCTCCAAGGAGCTGCCCCGATGTTCGCCTCGTCTATCGCGCCACCTCAATCCCCACAGCGCCATCTTGACCTGCCCCACCGGAACCGCAGCACCCTCACCAATTCCTCCGATGAAGCCGAGGCCAACTCGGCGCCACCAAGGAGGTTCTGCACTCACCGCTGCATTTTATCTTTTATTCAATCTCACGGGACTGCCGGTGCTCGATACCGAGCAGACATGGCGTGTCTCCATCGACGGGGCCGTCGCCGGCCACATCATCCATGGTGTCTCTCCCCCATGTCGTTGCTTCCTCGGCGTCGACTTCCACAACGGCACTAGCTGCAGCTGCTCCGGCTCTCGCTCGCGCTGCGGCTCTGTTCTTGCTGTCGGTCGCGCTGCTGCACTGCTCCTGCTTTCGTTCGTGTTGCTGCTCTGCTCTTGCTCTCGCTTGCGCTGCTGCTGCTGATGCACGACCTCCGGCAGCTACAGGAGTTGCTGCTTTAGCACTCGCTCGCGGTGCTACTGCACGACTTGCTCTCTACTAGTGCGTTCCCTGCTCGAGCGTCTGCTGATTTAGATCACTGCTTCTCTGCTACTAGTGCTCGAACGCCCTAAACATCTATTGCAATGCTCTGTTACTAGTTCAATCAGTTTCGACAGTAAAATTCAGTTTCGACTGTGAAGTTCATTTTCTTCAGTTAAGTTCAGAGTGAACAGTACTTACAGCATCTGTCGGAGCGGCCGTGGTGCGGCTGATGCGTTTTACATCTAGCACTTTTTGGTGATGTATTTTACATCATCTATTACAGATGATATTAGGGTCCCACTTCAGATTAACGTTGTCTGTCTTGTCATGCTTCAGCCTCGTCGCCGTACACCTTAGCGGAGCTGCTCCAACGACGGGACCGTCCATCACAGCGGAGCAGTACCCTCGGCGCCGTTTCTAGAGGCCTCGGATCTTCTTCCCCGCCTCCGACAGTCACACCAGCATCATCACCATCCTCCACGTCCAACCCAATGATGCCGAGGTCCACAAGGCTATTCCAAAGAGGTTGTACACTCGTCGCATCACTTTGTTTCTCCATTCCTCTGTTCTTCCAATTCATGTGAGCCAAACACCCAGGTTGACTGAAATCCTATGTTTCCAAATGCTCTGTTTTGCACGTGCATTCCTATCCTATTCCTGTGTTTTTCCTGTCCCTGTGTTTATAGAATCCTCCAATTCTAAGGAGCCCTTACAGATTTACTTCATTTTCAGATAGGCGTCAAAGTAAACTCTGTGTGTTATGTCCTGCTCCTGCCGTGCCGTCATCCACCCCACCTGAGGTGCACCATCGACAGAAGCGTTCACTGCAGCAGAGATCCCCCCTGCAGACTTCCTTTCGCCGCCTCAAATCATCTTCCCCGTTGCCGGCAGCCACGCTAACTGCATTACCATCATCGACTGAGCAGATGAACCTGAGGACTACATAGTTCCGGAAGAGAGGTCGCAGTCTTTCGTGTTTGCTTACGTTATACATCGGTTATTATTACCTGCTACTTTATCGTTCAATCTTGAGTTTTGAATTGCCCATGGGTCTCATATCGAGCCAGCAATGAATAGTATCTGTCTACTATCTGGTTCATCTGGGGTCTTCTATGTGGTTCATGTTGGGTGGGCAACAAACAATAGATGATCCATTGTCTATCTTTTTAAACTGAAGCTATAATCTACCTGCTATCATTAGTTTTGGATCCATCCACTCGTTTGCTACCATCAGTCTTGATTTTTGCATGCACCCCTTAGGCCTTACAAAATCTAACTATTTTTTTTATTATGCATGTCAGATATTGTACACAATCGTACTGAACATGTAGAGAAAAAGAGAAGACCGTTGCGTGCGAATATAATGTCATGCAGACACCGCTCCATGGTGGGCGAAGTGCCCCCCTCCTGCATTTCCAGATTGTATTCCAGAGGAAGATAACTGTTCAGATGGAGATTCAGAAGTAGCCGACCACGCCTGTTTACCACCTGAGGTGTTTGCTCTAACCTGGCATGCTGATGTTGGTCATATCATGCATATGGCGCCTTGCATTGCTTACATTATACATCTTATATGTCATCAGCTTAGTTTAGATTTGCTTTGTGTGAATGCCACCTGTTTGGTTTCTATATCATACTCCCACCATTCCTAAATATTTGTCTTTTTAGAGATTTCAACAAGTGACTACATACGGAACAAAATGAGTGAATCTACACTCTAAAATATGTCTATATACATCCGTATGTGGTAGTCCATTTGAAATCTCTAAAAAGACAAATATTTAGGAACGGAGGGGGTATATGGGAATTATGCAATGCCATCTTCTTTAGCCAGGCATCATATACGTGAATCATGCAATGCCATCCTGTTTAGCCAGTCATCGTATATGTGAATTGTATGTGCCATATTTTTTTTCCATAATGTATTCCATTTGTCAACAATGTTTATACATTCATCTGCTCTTCCTGTGCATCAGCCATTTGAGTCGGTCATGGGAGAATCTGGAGTGAAAACAAGGTCTTCTGAGCAGTCAGTGCTACCTGTCGATGCAGATTTCTTGCTGGTTACAGATAGCTCCTCAGAGGAGGATTCAGAGAGAGATGACCAGTCGTATTCCCCCCCCCCGAGGTGCATGCTCTAACTTGGCTGGGTTATATTGCTCATATCATGCATATGGTGTCTTGCATTGCCATGCCATCTGCTTAGATTAGACATGCTTTGTGTGAATGCCTCATGTTTGCTTTCTATATCAGATATGTGAATTATGCAATGCCATGTTTTTCAGCCAGTTATCATATATGTGAATTATGCACCGCCATGGAGCCAGGCATCATATATGTGAATTATCTCATGCCATCTTTTTTTCATTACGTATTCAATTTGTCGACAATCTGTGTATATTGAACTACTCTTCATGTGTATCAGCCATTTGAGCCGGTTATGGAAAAATCTGGAGTGAAAACAAGGTCTTCAGAGCAGGCAATGGCACCTGTTGAAGCATATATCTCGATGGTTACAGGGAGCTCCTCAGAGGAGGATTCAGAGACAGATGACCAGTCCTATATCCCACCTGAGGTGTATGATCTAAGTTGCAATGTTTATATTTCTCATATGATGCATATGGTGTCTTGCATTGCTTAGTTTAGACATCATATGCACAATATTGAATTCTATCTGCTTAGTTTAGAGATCATACATGCGAGTGCCAGCTGCTTAGTATATGAATCAATTATGTCAATTATATCATGCCATCATGTATACTTAGACAACATGTATGTGAATTATTTCATCCCAACCTATTTTAGAAAGACATCATATAGTTTTGTCATGTCATCCTGTTTAGGTACTCATCATATGTTGAATTATGCCATTATATCCTGTTAAGTTATCCATCATATATCTGAAACTGTGTCATGCTATCCTGTTTAGTTAGGCATCATATATGTGAAATTGTGTCATGCTGTCCTGTTTGGTTAGACAACATATATGTGAATTACCACATCTGTCTATCATACAATGTCTGTACGTTCAATTTCTTTTCTTGTTTATTAGCCATTTGAATTGGAGGGGGTGATGGCAGTATCTAAGGGAGCAAAAATCCGTTCTTCACAAAAGACAGTGCTACCCGTCGATGCAGATAGAACCATGGTTGTACTGGCCCACAAACTAGCCCCACCACACATAATCGAGACTCTTCCAGATTGCACACTTACACCGTTGGGAAGAGAACCAGCTACAACCCATCTAACCGCAACCCCAATGGATAGTAACCCACTTATAGTTGACAAAGCACCATGTCCACCACAGAGTACCCCCACACGAGCAGTTTGTAAAGCTACTGCAGTGCCCAAAGCACGAAGACCACCACAGCTAACCCAAACTCCACGTTTAAAGCAGAAGAGCAACTGTTCTCAGGTCAGATTCCGTAGCTATGGTCCATACTCCTTTGCTGTTGCATCACTGTATTTACTCATACCAACTACTTTCGAATTTGAAGGATCCAATTGAAACTCCAATGGTGCAACAGGTATGTTTTAAACCTATTTCTTTAACTGGATTGCTGTTCTAACTTGTTGCTCTATCTTGATTTCAGTTTAAGTTGTATAAACAGTTATGTTCTCATGTGATGCACATTACAAGTGCTGCCAATGCTATGTAGTTTCTCACACTTATATTCTGCCTATGCTGTTGTGTCTTAAAAATATATGAGTTGAACGGTGTCTCTATCTTGATTAGGGAACATAAACTAGAATGATATGGACAATACAGTGACCATAGTACATAGATATATGTTTGTTTCATGCTGTTATCATGTCCACCTTACTACTGAATCGGTTTACCAAAATGAGTTTCGTATACTACAAGCTAAACTTGTGATGTGTCTGCTTGTTTCTCTTGTAGTATGCAAACAAAATATTGGAGAAGAGCACCCCACTATGCAATGGTAGAGAAAGTAATGCAGATAAGGTTCAAGATAGTGAGACAACCCTGTTGGTCTCCAAGAAAGGTGATAAAAACTATCTTGTAGACAGTGAGAAAACCCCACAGTCCTGCGTTGATGTAGTGTTCGAGTTACTGGCCAGTACCGCTGGCACAAGCTCTTCGAACTCGCTGTCTGAATCACTTCGGCTTCTTCAGTCTCAACTACAAGCTGAAAGGCATCAGTCAGCTGTGCTGCGGCAAGAAGCCGAAGGACTGAGGAAGTCCCTGCAGAATTCAGATGCGTACTTTCTTGTGCAACAGCAAGCGCTGGAGGATTTAAGCGCCAAACAAGAGAAAGTTAATAAGCTTGCTAAGCATCTTGCCAGCATTATGGGTACCCAGGATATTGTTTCTTGAACTCTTCTGAAGTGGTTTCAGTTCTGGACTTGTTTTGCTGCGGCGTTTATATGCTGCTTTGTTCCCTATATTTGCACTGGTGGCGAACTTTGATGCCCAGTGGATGTAATATGTGTAATAGCCGTGATAGCCTAGCATAAGTTGCTTGCTTATTTATTTCCTTGTTGTCTTGTTTATTTGTTTGCTTGTAGTCAGTGCAATTCTTTTTCCGCGGTTTGCTAGTGGCTGCAATAACCTATTTTTTTAAACTAGGCCAAAATAACCATGGGCTAATATTTACTGTAGTGACACTGGGCCTTCTACGGGCCGTAGAAACAGTGGGCCTTCTACGGGCCGTAGAAACAGTAGGCCTTCTACGGGACGTAGAAACAATGGGCCTTCTACGGGCCGTAGAAACAATGGGCCTTCTACGGGCCGTATCATCAATGGGCCTTATACGGGCCGTATGATCGATTGGCCAAACATGGGCCAATAACAGGCCGCATTATGGCCGTAAACGGGCTAGAGTTGGAATCGTCCGTTCATGGGCCGACCATAACGGGCCATCGTTAATAGGCCGTATTTGATGACGCTATGAAAATAGCCCAACGTATTAACAGACCACAAACGGGCCGACTGTAACCACGGGCTGAATTTGGCCCACAAGCGGAAAATGACAGTAACGGGCCGTAAGTAAACGAATGCTGGAAATGAGCCCAAGAATAAATGGGCTCTGAGAAGGCCGAAAGATAACATGGGCTGGAAACGGCCCAACGGAATAACGGGCCGTTAATGGGTATAAAGTGATACCCTGTTCATTACGGGCCAGTTTCACCACGGGCCGTTAATGGGTGTAAAGTGATACACTGTTCATTACGGGCCAGTTTCACCACGGGCCGTTAATAGGCCAAGAGTTACATAGGGCCTCATATGGGCCGAAAGACGTCATGGGCCATACATGGGCCAGAAGTGAAAACGGGCTGGAATCATATTGGATGGCCCAGATGACGCTACTGGGCCTAATTCGGATAGGGCGTAATGGGCCTTGGGTTAGCGGGCTGTAAATGGGCTATATGCGAACAGGTCGTTAACAGGCTTTCCATGGGCCGGCCCGCCACCTTTTGACCAAGTCAAACGGACCGGCCTTTTCACAGGAATGGGCCTCTGTTGGGCCGTGCCACGTGTCGACGTATCTTAGGCGCCTTCTGTCCAATGAGTGGATGGCACCTGTCCCAACGATGAGCCGACACGTGTTTCCTCCAGCCAATGATGATTTTACACGTGGAAAATCCCCATTGGTCGGGGCTGTTAACGGGTTATCGGATCCAAAACCCGACCCGATAGCTTAACGACGTTCCGTTACGGTGGATGCCACGTGTCGGTCACCCTTGACGAAAGCACTTCTGTGACGCGCGATTTATCGTCATGGAAGTGGACACTTCCGTGATGATAATTTTGGTAATGTCATGGAACACTTCTACGACAGCACAGGTATGACTATCTTGATTCTGTCATAAATTTGTCATGGATGTACATGCATGACAAAAAACGCGACCTACTGTGACAAACACGTATCATCACGGAAGTGTATTTTTTTTGTAGTCATACACCTCGAAACAAGGTCATAAACTTGCTCTTGTGTAAGGGTATCCTGTTGATCAAGAACACGAAAAGTAGGCGAATGTTGTTTCTGAGCGTGCACAACATTACTGACAACTAAGGGTTCCATGGTGACTGAATGGGTTGGGGTTGGAGTTGGTACACTGACTGTTGTGGTTGGCACAGTGACTGCTTGAGTTGGCAATGCAGTCCCTGGGATTGGCACACTGACAGCTTGGGGTTCTGTGGTGACTGATGGGGGCAGGTCAGACACAACTCTAGATGCCTCACTTCCTCTTGCTGTTGGCGCAGTGGTGGTTTCACTTTCCTTGATTGCTGGTGTACTGTGCGCAGTTGATGCTGTAGTTGGCTTATTTGGACAAACAGTTGGCTCACTTGAAGCTGGAGTTGCCACATCTGCTGTTGGGGTTGCCGACTTCCTACACTGCATACTAACAACTTTATCTTGACTATTTGATCCACTCTTAATAGCATGGCTTGGCCACTCTATTCCCATTTCTGCAAACTTTGTGTCCTTGGCAAAAGACATTGTTTTGTTGCTTTTTTTACCAGAGATGAGCTTGGCATCTACATGCGCAACGGTTGACACTTGTATAACAGTGCTTGCCTTCTTGGGCTCTGGAGTTGGCACCTCCTTTCCCTTTGATTTACTTCCGTTCTTCAAATTTTTCTCTCCCATACTAGCAACCTTATCTTTTGGTTGACCCAACACCAGGTTCTTGCTAAGTGTCACAAGCTTCTTGCGCTTTGGGACAGTGGGTGGGCGCGGTGGGGATGCTGCCATCCTCTTGCTACCACCTGACGATGAAGCATCTTCAGATGCAACACCTTCCTTCAATATCTTGTTAACCATGGTTTTTGAGCCAATCCAGCCCAAACCCTTTCCTGCCTCTTCCATTTCTTCCTCAGTGCTTTCTACTCCATCGTTTATGATTTTTTCAAAGGTATTATCCTTCTCTTTCAAGTCAAAGATTGCATGAGTTTCCAGCAAAGGGATGTCAAATCTGTTGGGGATTGCTAGCTCTGATCTACACAAGTCAAACAATGAGAAACTTTCCTCTGACACAGCTGCTTTGGTTCCAACTGATTCGGGATCTTCACCCTTCCGATGCATGTCCTTTTGGATGAAAAATTGTAGAGTTACACTATCATCAATTGAGCTGTTGCTGTTGCTGTTTCCTCCATCTCCAGAAGTGTTTGCCCTCTTTGAACTGCTGACACCGCCACCTTTACCATCATGATCATCATCATCCTTCCCACTGTCACTACCTCCATCAAAGCCCCCTTGTCATCGTCGTGTGTTTCCTCGCTGTCATCATCACTGCCCCCATGCTTTCCTTGCTCATCTCTATCAATGTTCTCGACATCCTCACCTTCCCCTTGCCTATACCATATTTTTCCTCTTCCTCTTCCACTTCATCATTACCAGATTCTTCATTGTCTTCATTGTTGTTAGCGTCATCGTCGTTGTCATCATCATCATCATCATTGTCACTGTCATCATCACGTTCTTCATCATCCCTTTCCTCTTGATCCTCCTCTTCTTCTTCAGAATCATCACTTTCTTCAGAATCATTGCCAACTCCAGGGTGAACATCTTCTTCCTCTGACTCACTTTCCTCTACAAATTCTTCTTTTTCACTTCCCTCCACCTCTTCTGATTGCTTGGCAGTAGATTGACGCTTCCGTCGCCTAGTGTGCGAGCTTTGACCCTTTGTTTGATCACTTAGCGGGCCCTTCAGAGGAGACAAATCTGGTACCTCTTCATCAAGCTTGGCAAAACCTTCGATGAAGTTGCCAAGATTGTCTGATGTTGCTTTACATAGATCATGAACCATACCTGCTAACTTGAACTTCTTCTGTATAACGTTAGAAGATAAAACAAAATTTAAAATTTAAAACAGAAAAAATTAAGATAATGAAAAGTATATCAAAGTATATTTCTGCGCAAACTGCAAACCTAAGTTTGGTGCAAGTATATGAAAGTAGTGTGCAACCGAGATGCTGAAAGTGTGCAACTGAAGAGGGGTAAGTTAGCAGGAAGTAAAAAAGAAGCATATTTTGGAGCTAGGAGTTATGGAATCTGTGTAAGTGAAAACATAAGTTTGATTTCAATTAGGAAAAAAGGTCAGATAATAATTCTGTGCAACTCATGCATGCATTGGGCACGGAAAAAGTAAAACCAACAAAAAAACATGTTTTTTGTTGTAATAAAAAAAGTGTGGGTGAGCAAAAAAGGATAACTCACATGAGGATTGTAACTCATTGGAACCTTTGATGCCACAAACGCTTCTGCCTGCAGTAATCCTCCGAAGAGTGTTGAATCCTCTTTGGTTCTATACTGCTCCTTGAGCTGTTCACAGAAAGAAAGGATCATTTTACAACAATGTTTTCGACAATAACAAGTCTATATTGTCTGGATCTAAAAAGGAAAAAGACTTTATATAGGTGCAACTACCACATGCCCTAGAAGCAAAAAAGGTAAGTGAAAAATACTATGTGAAGTCACAAATGAGAAGTGGGACTTTAAAGGGAAATATGAAACAAGTATGTGTGCAACTGTCACAAGCATGTGTGCCAACTATCAACATAGACTTGTGCAACTACCACATGCCCTAGAAGCAAAAAAAGTAACTAAAAAATACTATGTGAAGTCACAAATAAGAAGTGGGACTTTAAAGGGAAATATGAAACAAGCATGTGTGCAAACTGTTCATGAAGTCTGTGTGCCAACTATCAACATCAACTTGTGCAACTACCACATGCCCTCAGAAGCAAAAAAAACTGACTGAAATGCCTATGATAAGTACAACTGGAAGTTGTTGCTGTAAAGAGGAAATATGAAACAAGCATGTGTGCAACTCTATTCAGTCTGCGTGCCAACTATCAATATAGACTTGTGCAACTACTTACAGGTATGTGAAAGAATCATGTGCAAAAATACATACTTTGAGCAGAATTTCCAACTCACTTGAAGTTTCCCAAAGACACCGGGCGAAATCAAGTCCTTTTTCATTATCTTGTTGATTAGATTCTTATCATAGGCATTGGCTCGAACTTCGCAGTGGCTTATTCGCAAATCAACCTCAAGTGCGTCAATGTAGAGAATCTGTACATGCACCATCCCCAAGAGACAAAAAAGGGAAAATAAACATATAAGAACATTGGTGATAAAAAGCACAAAAAACATCTAGAAAAAGGTGTGTCTAACAGAATACAATTAATTAGAGCTCACTATCAAATGATACAGGCAGCAACAGACTGTTTGCTTGTCCTCACCCATGTTGCGGAATGCTTCATTTATGTGGTCAGCAACAAATAAGCTCACATTGCTCTTCAACAGAACATCGGGTTCTAACACAACGCTGTAGCAACGTGGGCTCAGAGAGAGACTAGTTGTGGGAGCTAAAAAGGTGTTGAAAGCAACTGCAAGCCACCCAGTGAGGAACTTGTTATCAGTTGTGCCCTTCATAGCTTTCATTGTCTTGGTGAATTCGGTAACCGTGGGGTGTTTGGGTGGCCCGGCGTGGTTGAACATCTCATTGAAAGCCTTAACAGACTCCTTTTCAACAATGTATTTCAGTCGCGGCCCTCTGTTTGGTAGACCAAAGTTCCTATGCACACTAGCAGCATCTACTGGAATAGTTCCCCTGCCTGGGAATACCAAAGCTGAACTGGCTGGGTCGTATGACTGGACTAGGAACTTCGTCAAGTCGGAAGGCAGTGTGTCTGCTAGGTTTACCAAACCTCCTAACATCTTCTCATATAAGAAAGATCTTTGAACAGGTGCCAAATCGTTGTTCACCTTCACAAATCTCCCTGGTGATGCCCTAATCCTTCCAGCTTGTGAACGCTGCCGAGGAACGTTTCCTTCGTTCCCTTCAACTCCAACTTCACCCACCTGAGACAAAAAAGGGAAATGAATACAGACAAATTGTGCTCCCGGCGCGCACATACGTCTTCAACTGACCACGTAGTTGGTTGTTGTGTAACCACAGGTTGATTGTTGTGCAACTATTATACCTTATTGCGCAACTGACATGTACACTCTCTGAAATTAAAAAAAAAACTGTCCAAAAATGTATCATGATTTTGTGCAGCTGTGTGCTCGATTGGTGCCAACTTTCAAAAAATGACAATGTAGGTAAGGAGATTCCAAAATCTATCATAAAAGAAAGACTAAAAACACTAAACAGCGCTTTTCAGATTTGACATGGTAGTATACAACACTTTCAAATTTGCACCATGAAACATGTAAGCCAAAAAAATGCTGGTTAAACACAACAGCCAAGTATATGCTTTTTCATATGCGACACTGAACAGCACAGGTGCCAACTAGTACCAACATACTGTGCAATTGAAAAAAGAAAATGTACAAAAAAAGGTACCTCATCAGCTTCTACAGAGGTTGGGCCACCCCCATCAGATGACTTGCCTTTCCCTTTTGTTCTGGCTCGCTTTGCAGCACGGGATGCAGTAGCATCCTCCACCTACAAAATAACCAAAATGATGCCTCATGTTAAAAAATCAATGAAAAAACAGAGAAAACAAAAAACAAAAAATTGAATTTCTTTTACATAAACTCAAAATTGTTCATTGCATATTGAAAACTTACCCCTACTTCATGACCATCATCGGGGTCGGTACGAGGACCCCGCTGAGCAGGCCTTTTCCTGTTCCGCCGTATATACTTTGATGCAATCCTCTGCATGGCTCAACAGAAACAAAAACCAAAAATCAAAAACAGAAAAGGAAAAAAGAGAAAATAAAACAAGCACATATATTCGAGCATATTTTCTCCCCTTTTGAGCTTATAGAAAATAACCTCTTCCCCACTTCCACCAGCATCTCCCTCTTCGACCATTGTCACTGCAAAAAAAACAGATCCGAACAAAATCATTCTAATTGCACACACAAAAAATTGTAGCTCAAAAGCACTAACAAAACTTGTTAAACAAATGCATAAAAAACCAGCATCCCACCACTAAGACATTTCAAAAAGAATCATGTGCCAACTGGACCCTGGTTTTGCCAAACATTAACCCTGGTTCTGCCAACTCACATATGGTAATGCTGAGTCAAAAATTCAAGAACACATATCCCAACTATGTCCAACTATTGAATCTAGATCTACCAGCTGGAAACTGGTCCAATGCCAAGTATAAAACCTGCAGAATATAGATACCTGAATATGTGCAACTATTGTACCTATAACTGCTAAAAATGTGTTTATGGCAGATGATGTGTGCAACTAATGCAGCTGATGTGTGCAACTGATGCAGGTGATGTGTGCAACTGATGTGTGCATCCAACTGATGCAGGTGATGTGTGCAACTGATGTGTGCACCTGATGTGTGCAACTGATGCACCTGATGTGTGCAACTGATGTAGCTGGAACTGCCAATTGGGTATCTGGACAAATGTCAAGTTTAAGCACGAAACTCGTTATGCAACTCCTATTTGTGCAACTGCCAACTACAAGATACTTGTTGTGCAACTAAGTAATGAAAACATTCACTCTGCAACTACTATAGTGCAGTTGCCAACTGCAAACAAATCGTTGTGCAACTGGGCATGAAAAAATCGAACGGATTCAACTGCCATGGTGAAATATCTACCAACTAAAGTACCAACTAAAATGCAACGGTACCTAGGGTTTCGATTCACTTGTGCAAAAGGGGCACGGACGCTAGATCTGCTGTCGGCTAAGCCTCCCCCACTACAGGCACTGCGGAGCGAGTCTAGCGGGCGCGGCCTCCCCGGCTACAGACGGGGCGAGAGCGCAGCTGTCGCGGCCTATGCACAACGGCGCGCGGCGACAGCACAACGGCGCGCGGCCCAACACGGCGAGAGCGCTGCGGGAGCAAGTCTAGATGACACAGCCTACCACGCTACAGACGCGGCGAGAGCGCTGCGGTCGCGGCCTCTGCGGCTATGAGCGCGTCGGGAGTAGTACGAGCACCACTTCCCCCGCTATGGGCGCAGCGAGAGCGCAACGGGCGAGGCCTCTCCTACAACGACCGCCGCAGGAGCACTACGGGGCGCGGCAAGAGCATTACGGCCGCGGCCTCCATCTGTACGGCACGCAGCGAGATCGGTACGTTGCACGGGGGAAAAGGAGCGAGCGTACCTCAGCCGACGACGAGCAGCGGGTGCTTCTCCCCTGCCGCGCCTCCGCCTCCTCAGCACCTTTCGACGGCGTCGACGACGAGATCCAGCGGCGAACCCCGCAACGACCGGCAAATCGGGAGGGGATGGGAGGGGAGAGGGGAATGGAGCGGTGACGGGTGGTGGATGGAGGGACGGAGGAAGTGGCACGAAATTAGAAACTGCCCACCGCCCACTACTTTGTCTACGTTCACTAACAGATGTACTCTTGCAGTCAATGACATGGCGGGCCCCCCGGGGGGGGGGGGGTACGCGACGCCGCCTCGGCACAACCGGGCTAGGTGTGCGGGAGATGCGGCGCGCCCGAAAACCGACAAAAACCACCTGCGACGCGCGACCGCACGATCCCACCTGTGAGGCCGGCCGCTCGAGGAGCGCTGCAAGCGCACGTGCACTAATATGTATTTAGGTTCCTCTATTTCTTCACCGTTTTTCACGTTTCTTGGTTATGTTTTTCTTTTGCTTCTTCTCCGATATTTCCATATTTTCACTCTACATTTTTGTATATGTCAAAATATTTTTTAATAAGTGATAAACATTTTTTGCATACACGTTCAACATTGTCCGAACGCTTATTCAACATTTTTCAAATACTTATTTAATATTTTAATACTTATTTGAACATTGTTTAAATAATTGTTCAATATTTTTCAAATACTCGTTCAACATTTTTAAATAGTTATTCAACATTTTTAAGCACTCGTTCAACATTTTTAATACTTATTCAACTTTTTTTAAATAATTGTTTTAACATTTTAAAAATTGTTCAACATTTTTCAAATACTCATTCATTTATTTTTAGTACTTATTCAATATTTTTTAAATATTTGTTCAACATTTTTAATTCTTGTTCAACATTTTTCAAATAGTTTTTCAATAATTTTTATTAATTAGTCAACATTTTTTAACTAGTTTTACAACATTTTTCAAATGTGTTTTTGTATATATATATATGTAGAATATAAAGTACAGGATAAAGTACAAAATTAATGCAAAAAATGAGATCAGAAAACAGAAAAAAAACAGGTGGTGCCTGCCACGCGACTGTGCCGGCCCATCTGGGCTTCCACCGACGCGAGGCTTCCCCGAGGCTTAAAGGGCGAAATAGGGGCTCGAACGTTGTGGCTCGCAAACTCGCGAAGCATGCATGTCCAATGAATGACCGTCATGTTTGGTTAGGTCAGCCTAATAGACTTGATTATATATATGTATACCTTGTGACGGTTGAATAAAAAGCTTCGGAATTTGTCTAAAATAAAATAAGGGAGAAATAGGGGTGCCCCGGTACAACCTCGCCTACGCTACGCGGTAAGCCTCCCAAAGGAGCGCCAAAAAATTCACCCCTCAAAACCAAAAGGAGCGCCAAAAACCAGAAGAGTCGAAGACACGGCTGCGCGGCGCACCCCACCACCAGTCCCTCGCCGCCAGCCGAGGAGACGAAGCCGGAATCCGCCGCCGCGTCCATTGAGGAGCGCAAGCCGCCATGAAGTTCAAGGCCTCCTTCACCGACGACGGCATCTCCCTGCTCGACAAGCGTAAGCCCCAGCGCGGCGCACTCCTCAATTCCCCTCCCTCCGCCGCAATTCGCCGAACACCTAACGCGCGCCCCGCAATTCCGTCCCCGCAGGGTTCCTCCCGGCCATCGACAAGGTGGGCCGCGTGTGCCACGTCTACCTCACCCCCACGCACGCCATGCTCCTCCACAACCTCCTCGGCTCCACGGGGCCCGACGGCGACGGGCCGCAGTGCGTCGCGCAGTTCGCCAAGGACCTCCTCTTCCGCGAGTACAACGTGTCGTCGCGGGACGGCAACCGCGTCGCCTTCTCCGTCGACGTCGCGCTGCTCCATCGCGCCATCCGTAGCGCGCTCGCTGTCCACGCGCAGTCGCCGGCTGCCGGGGACGCCCCCGCGGCGATTCAGGTCAAGCTCGTCAACAAGCAGACCCCCGGGTCCCGTTCTGCTGCCCCGTTCCTCACGTTCGAGACCAAGGGCGCTCGCTCCGCCGTCGTGCAGGACGTGCCCATCTCGAAGCCACTGTCACGCTCCGATGTTGCGCGCTTGCAGGACGCACTTGATGCCGCCCAAGAGCTTCCTGAGGTGGGGAGTTCTCACATGACATTTTCCAGTTTCTTATCATTCATCGGTAAAAAATTATCCTATTTGTTTATCTGATTGAATGCTTTCACAACATAATCTACTCTAGCTGTCCAAATGCGAAAAGAACTAGTCAAATTGAAGCAGGTAGTGGCCATGCAACTTCTGATGGCTTAATTGTGATGCTGGAGTGCGGAAACAAAATTAGGTACCAATTCACAGTTTCATACAGGCTGAGCCATAGAATGTAATGACCTGGATCCATCCTCCAAACGACAATTTGTTTGTTGAGCCCCTGAACTTGATATTCACGTAATTTGCCAGTAGCAAATATAATTTAGCTTTAACATGCTCAAGTTTGATCATGTATTCGCGTCTCATTATTTGGCACTGTCTAGAGGTCTAATCAATGTAAATCTGATGCACAGAACCACTCTTAATTTGTTGTAACGAAAAATCCTCAAGATATCCATGTTCCAGCAAGATACCACACAAATATGCCATTTAACAATAGTCAACAATTAATTAAAATATGAAATGTAGAAATATAAAAAATATGAATCTGTGAATGACTTATTCACATAATTTACTGGTAGCAAAGATGTTTAGTTAATAGACAGTAAAGTTTGATTGTGTCCCATTATTTGAAGCACTGATCTAGACGTCTAGTCCATTTTAATTGATGTGGATATTCCTATCTTGCATTGTTATACCTTTGGAAATTTACTAAAATTATCTATCTGCAAGCAAGAAACTGGAAAAGATGTGATTCATAGTAACATTAGTCAACAAATGGTTACAGAAGTATAAAATGTAAAAATAGCAACGATGCTTATCGAATACTAGTTCTTATTAGTTCCTACAGTTCAGCTGTTCTCTTCAATGCTAAGTATTTTTCTTCTGCGAAATATCTGTACCTACCCAGAGGTCTGTACTGCTTGCGATCTTGAAGATATCGTCAACTTGGATGATTGTTAGAAGAAATTTATTTTACTGCTATTAGCGAGTACTCGCTATATAGCGGACGTTGTAGATTTTCATACTGGGTTGGTGTTATCTTTCTACTGTCAGCTGCTTATTAGTAGAAATTTATCTTTCTGCAGACTCTGGCCCAGGTTCCAGATCTACAACAGTTACAGAACTTGGTGGATCGTCTAAAAAACATTGGTGATCTTCTGTCTGTAACTGTTACCCAATATGGTGATCTCCATCTGCAAGTTTCAACTTCTCTTGTTACTCTTGGTTCAGAATTCAAAAGGCTTCGGATTCTTGGTGCTCGTGGTAAATTATGGCTGCTGGGAGCTGTAATCAGCATTCAGCATTAGCTTCCTTAAATTCCGAAGTAGGTGTCGTTAGTGTTCAAAGCACTTCACTTTTTTATATCGATGTTCTCTATTTCAGCAAATGCACCTGTCGTTGATCAAAATGTGAGTGCTACCATTCGTATGGAAATGGCGGTTGAGAGAGGGGAAGCACTGTCAGTGGTATTGCTCCTAAGCTTCATTTATTTATTCATCGTTCTATTATTTTCATGTCAGATGTTCACAGGTGCCTGTTATTCTATTTTCTCGCAGCAAGTGAGCATGAAGCACCTAGTTAAGAGCCTACAATGTCATTTGGCCAAGCCAGATTGTACCTTCTATGGTTTGTTTTTCAGCCGTTTCTGTAAACCTGTTGAAAAATCTTGGCAAAAGAACAACCTGTTGAAAAATAATCTAAATTTGTATTAACTACTGCCTTGATTTTTTGTGCAGGTATTGCTCCTAATGGTGCTTGCTTGACAGTGATATTCCAGTACTTCATTCCAGGAACACGGTTGACGGATAAATCCATCAGCTTTTACTGTAGGCTTCCAGTCCTTGACCCTGGCACCAGCTAAAGTAAACTACTCCCTCCGTCCCATAATATAAGAGAGCATTTTTGACACTACACTAGTGGAAAAAACGCTCTTATATTATGGGACGGAGGGAGTATATCACAGCATGGTACTTGCTTGCTTTTAGTATCAGTAGATTAGGTTTGGTAGCATTATCTAGCCGATGTACCTTTAATTTTATGACTTGTTTGTGGCTTTCATATATATTAACTTCATGTCTTGCAATGATCTGCTTGTTCATATGGAAAACATTTGGTGCAAACTGTGAATGTTTGCGTTGGTGACATTCTGGTGTGGGCACCTCGATATCACACTGAAAATACTTGGTGTGCTAGTTTCTTTGTTCCAGATTATCACTTGCAGTTGCATGCACCCCTTTTCCACTTCAATATAAACTAGTTGAATGCCCGTGCGTTGCAACGGGGTGATAAAAAGACATATAAACACACATTAGATAGTTGTTCTAAATCAGAAATATGTGTCCAACTTGATTGCACATGATCCATTCCTAAGTGACAACAACTTCGCCACTTGTTTTACCTTGTACTAAAGACGGGGCAAACCTTCGACGGCTTAATGTGGTTCAACCCGTGAAAACATCACACTACTAATAATTACTCCCTCTGTCCCATAATATAAGACGTTTTGCAAACTAACATAATTTGTAAAAATGTCCTATATTGTGGGACGGAGGGAGTAGATTACTATTGAAATCACATGTGATGCTTTACATAGATTTGAAGATGTATAGAGAATGGGCCCGTGAAAACATCACAGAACTAATAAATAGATTACTATTGGAAACACATGGTGATGCTTTACATAGATTTGAAGTTGTATAGTGAATGGGCCCGTGAAAACATCGCACAAGTAATAAAATAGATTTTTAGTTGTATGAGAAATCGATAATATAACCAATTCGAAAAAGAGGGTATCATAAATTTGAACCATTTATAGAAGAGCAGCTAGCGTTATTATTTATTACAAACTAAACCATAATGGCACGCGTTGCCGTGCCCGTTCATTTGTGTGCTAGAATGATAGAAATTTATGCCAATATATGGTAGTAAAGCATGACTTCTGACCATTTTCATTTTGAAATAATGATATAGATAATTCCAAAAGGTGCATGGTGACACTTGTAGTAAAATATGAACAATTGTTTATATAGTGAAGACGTATGCATTCAATGGTGTGTGTGATAGCTGGTTGTACGAGGTGATCCGCAGAGCATGCTCATCATTGTTTAGTACATGCTTAGTGAAACTAAAGCATAAAAATAAATAAAATTGACAACAAAATTAGTATAGGTCCAAATTAATAAAGGTCGTCTATACCAGAAGATGTGGGCATCATATAAGAGAGATAGAGAAAGAGTGATTAGGCCCCATACTCTGATTGAAAAACCAGCGTGCATTGAAGCCCGTGTTCTTCATGATGTCCAGAATTCCAGATCTCCTATACCTCAAAAGACCTCTGTCAAGCATAAGGGCACACCAAGAAACACCGTAAAACACAACAATCAAATTGCTTGTTAGTATACACATAAGGTGTCCCAACATATATTTTTCATCTCTTCCTTTCAAGGATCAAAGATAGTAGATATGCAAAAGTTGATAGCAATTAGCAGACCAATCAATGGTAAGTATTATTATTATTGTTTTCATATATGTGGGGTGAACCTTCACATCATAAACTACAAAACTAACTATTGAGAAAATGCAGTAATAATCAAAGAAGAGATGTCAATACAGAAATCAACCTTAGTTCCTTTGGATGGATTCTCTTGTAGTCTCTTCTGATCTTTTCGGGAACGGAAACCTAGAAGAAATTAGTACATGATCATGCCAAAAACAAGTGATGGGAAGGAGATGGGAGGGGCAACTGAAAAGGGACTCACCAGCATCAACCACAGGCACGTATGGGTTTGGAAAAGCAAAGAAGATAGGAGATCCATGAGAAGGAGGTGGAACGGTGGAAGTGGAAGTCGAGCGGAAGGTGTCGGTATCTGCCTCCTCCAATCCATGCCCCGGCGCCGCTAGCTGAAAGGACCTTCCCGAGGTCCAATCTTGCACGACATCTCATCCATGCGCCGCCGCCGCTAGGAGCTTTTCGAGATCCTTCTTACGCGGCAGTTTTTGCTTCAGTTTCAAATTGGAAGTGACGCGCGGTACAACTGCGAGAGTATGGAGAAGGATGTAGGAGGAGTACAGCCGGCCATGGACGTCGCCGGCGCAGCTGTCCGCCGCAGCTGCCATGGAGGAACGCTGCAAGATGGGAAATTAAAAACAGTAAAAAGGGGCCTACAGAGGAAGAATACATAGAGAGTAGAGGGTACCGACGCGGAGATAGACCTGTAGTAGAGAGTCGCCGACGGGACAGATGACCACGGCGGCGCATCACGGATGAATGAACGGTGGCTCATCGTGGACCGAGGAACACTAAACGAAGAGGTCGAGGGAACGGGATAGCGCTGTGAATACACTGGACCACCTGCCCCGTGCGAATGGGAAGTTGGACCTGGGCCTTTGATGGCCCGAATACGGAGAGGGACGGGAGCTCGCTCCGCAGAGCAGCGGCCCGCGAGATGGTGTGTGGAGCGCTAGGACGACCTGGGGACGACTGAGGTGATTCAAGTGATCAGACGGCTGACAGGCTGAAAACACTGTGGAGGCTGGGTGTTAGCTGCGTTATACTGTTTCTCAATATCGGGACACAGAAGCATGAATCTTAATTATCTCAATTATATTTTGTGCTTGGAGTCTCAGTATCATAATTGAAGTTCCGAATCAAGTTAAATGAAAAAATAGCTTATGACTAACATTAACTCCATAACTTCTAGAATTCATTGTGACTCTAGAAAAAGTCCAGTAAATATGGCTTAAACATAATAAATGAAGCGTACAAACATGCCAATGATTTCTTTGAATCAAATAAGGCACAAGTAATGTTGCCCTAGAACATAAGTACATTCCATCTAGACGTGTGTGTAGACATACATGATACATGTCAAATGCTCCCTCAGTTCACAGAATAACTGCTTTGTTTCTTGCTCTGACTCAGCTCATGCGACCAGTCTTATCTCATAAACAAAAAACAGTCTAAACAAAAAAGGATTTCCAAAATAGATCATACATAATTCTAGCAATTGCCAATAAATCGAGGCTTTTTACCAACTTGATGGTAAGAAATCCCCGGACCTAGAAATTCATTTCGTACAATTGAACCTTTTCAAAACTTTGTTGTACAAGTCAGACCAGAGCCTGAGCACTCATAAAACCAGAGCCTTTTTTAGCTCCTTGCCATCATATATCTTCACATTGTCATAAAGTGGTATGTGTAAATATAACATGAAGCATCAGGAGGATATTATGATAGTTCACAAGAACATAAGATAAATGAGATAAGCAGGTTTACCTATGTCCTATAGCACAACTTGGCTTCTGAAAATTTTCTCCCACCAAAACACCGGAAAGCAAGTCACTGCTAGAGTATGGAATTTGCTTCTTAGAATCTTCAGATGTGTGTTCAGAAGCTCATGCAAAGAAGAGATCAATAAGAACCCGAGGAATGAATAGCCTGAGGAAAAGAAGAGCCATCAAATGAATTATACAAGTATCTCACTGGAATTGTTTCTTTTTCTGGCCGCAGAAAACAACTCACTCCTGAATGTCCTACACGAAATGAAACTTTTTACAAATATAACTTCAAGAAGCTAAGCTGCTAAGATGTCCTGTAAGAGAATAAATGGCATAACAGGCGTCCCTCATAGCTCAAACACATATGTAATTCAGAGATTTTCTTCTTCCTCTGAGACAGCAGGAAAGAAAGAAATACACTATGTATTCTTCACGGAATAAAAAATGTCAAAACTGACTAAGCTCGTTTCAGTTAGTGGGCATGAAGAATATCTTTCGGTAAGAAATCTGTGTTTACAAAATCAATTGTAAAAGAAAGTCATTATACAGAAAAAATAACATTCCCTTGATAACTCCCGAACTTCAAATGTTTATCAGGCAATTGAGATCAGTCATACAGAATCAAATGAACTGATGGTTAAGGAAAACACAAAAATGGAAGGCGCAAGAAACAAATCAAATGGTTTCATGAGAAAACCTTAGATAGATTGCAACACATGGAAAAAATTAGAAGAATTAAATTCTAAAAACAATTCTAGCCATAGGATAATTGGGTAGATTCAGCGAAAAGGAGAAAAAGAAACCAAGAAACTAAACACATCCACTGTGAAGTATTGAAGTCTACAGGAAGAGCCAAGAACATCTAAATGGTACTGGATGGTTGCATGAGAATCTGAGCATGTGTATCCCTAGTTTTAGAAAGCAAAAGTGTGCTACTCAATGCTACTCTTGTTCACTGTACATCAACCTAAACTAAACACTTTGACTTGAAAAGGACTTGAAACATGTCTACTTCATTTCTGAATTAGTTAGTCTTTAGTTTAGATTAGTGAGGTATCATAGAAATATTGTCTTGTATCAGCATAAATTCCATTGCACAGTAATTAAGTGATGTTGGCTATGTGCTCGTATTTCATATTAAGACTGAAAGTACAGTTGTGTGTCGCTTCAACAGACATGCTGAAGAGGAAGATTGTAGTTACCAGTGCTGCCTTGTAGTACTTATAGATGTCCTCCATGTAGTCGACAACAGCTGGTTCATTGTGGCCATCGAGCTTGTCGATATCATCCAGGTAGGTGTCTTGCCAATAACACGCAGCCAGACTTCAAATTTGTAATAATGGTGTCCTCCCATATCACTGGTTTACAAGGGGAAAATACAACAGTCTCGCTTCCATTTCCTAACAAAAAGAGCTGGCCAGATAAATTTCACAAATAGTATCCTTAAAAAATAGATAAATAATTTGTAATTCCACAGGAAATAATCCTTGTAGAATGCATACAGACCATAATTATCATTTATAATAATGTGTTCAACAACTTTAGTTCTGCTATTACTGACACATGTTTCAATTAGTGAATAAGAAACTTAATGATGACACCTGTTGTTTGAGGATGAAAGTGTTATTTCACTCCATGGAACAATTGCTTCAATTCTTTCAAAATGGAAGCATACAACAAAAGGCTTCCGAACACGAGGGGTCAACATACTCTAAATCAGTCCGTACAATTTAAAATCTACATTCAGGCCATATTGAGTCAGTGTCTACCACCATGAAATTGCAGCTAGAAGCCAGCAAGTACGCTACAATGACTGAGAACTTGAACGATTGAGGGATAATGTAGAAAGATGCAAAGAACTAACCTCCAATTGGAAGGGCATGAAGATGCCAGCTCCTTCTCTGCTATATCTTCCTTAATATCTATTCGAGTGGCCATGTATGTTCCAAAGTTGAAGATAAAAGAAATTTAAAAATATGCAAATTGGCACACATGTCCATTCCACTGAACATATGCAACCCATATCTGTAAAAAATAGAAATTTAGTACATGTTCATAAAGAATAAGTAACAACACATGATGGTCTTAATATCCAGTGTCTCATGTTGGATACATTTTTAAATATGTGCAGTTTCACATCTGAGCAGAACAAAATTAATTGACAGAGCTGTGATGGCTCTAAATAGCAAAAATGGCTCACAAAATCTTACAAAACAAAAACTATGAGATTGTCTTGACAGACTACTATTTATAGTTCTCCTGTGATACAATCCTGGACCACACAAATGCCTTGTATTAAACCTAAAAGGTAAATGCTCTAAATAGGATCGTAGGAGAAAAGAAGAATAAGTAGATCCAGGATGCAGTGGTGTGAATGCACAATGTATGTGGGATATAGAGCTCTTTGCTTTATAGATAAAAACTCTAATGGTCAAGCCTTGTGAATCCTGATTCACTCAAGGTACACAAGTTGTAGGGCTAATAATGGGCTCGTCTAAAAGGGACATTTCACTATTTTTGTACCCTTTTTTCATCTAAATGGGAAATTACAATGTTTTATGCAAATAATTTATAGAAGGATTTAAGAACACACAAGTTAATTTTATTCTTGGAGAGGTGCGGACTTCAATAAAGGTTAAAGACCAGGGAGCTGGCGTTCGTATGGCGTTAGTTTGCTGGTATAACCAGCTGGAGTTAATCATCAGTTTTACAGTAAAATTTTGGGCATAATAAGTGTTATCTCCAATAGATTGAAGATGATACACATCAGATCCTTACCGGACCGCGCTTTGCAATTCGAAACGAAGACCTCCACCCCAAGGATCTTGCAAACCCTTATTCAAGCCCTCCGTGCAACAAGTGGAGCAGTGGAAGTATGAAGGCCCCTAACGGACGATGACTTGCAGGCGGTGGTGCGTGGGGGGATCTGGCGGCGTGGCTTTCGCCCGGAGCCGATGTCCCGGCGGCGTGGCTTTCGCCCGGAGCCGATGTGGCGGTGGGATGCGACCGCTCTCCCCTGAGTTGAGCGCGGCAACGTCCACGGGAGGCGTTGAAGGCTGCGGTCGGCAGCGCCGCGTGGGTGCAACAAGAACTGCTCATGTTTGCAGAGAACAACGACCCAATATGCGATCATGTCGGTGCCGAGGGATTATGAGGGAGGCGGTGGGAGAGGAGGAAGTCGCCTGAAGGGAAGCGGGCGAGCGGGGTGTGGCCGAGGTCCATTACCACCTCCACCAGTGCAGGGAGATCCAGGTGATCCTTCGCCCACCGCCACAGATCCCCGAGGAGAAGCTCCAGTAGCCTGCACAGCTCCTCCTTGAACCCCTCCGGCCCGGCAGACTTGCATTGCGCGGTGCACACGGGAGCGTGGCCCCGGCGGCCGCAGCGGAGGGAGAGGTGGCGAGTGGTGGCTGGGCCACACGTCACGGAGGAGAAGCGGCAAGTGTAGGGAGAGGGCGAAGGCGGGATGGGGTGAGGGAGAATCGGAGGTGGAGGTGGGGCGGCGGCGGCGGCAAGCGCGTGCCGGTGGAGGGAAAGAGATCGGGATGGGGAGGAGCGAACAGTTGTCTGGAGAGTGGAGCCGTGCGTTGGGTTCGTGGGTTCCAACCGGCTCGTATTTTCTTTGAGCTGTTATGTATACGTGGATGGATCGTGGCGTGGGGAAGGGGTTCGAACCATGACGACGCGTCGTGCATTTCGACGGGTGTGATTTTTTACGAGACTCCCACAGCGAGGGAGGTAGGATCGTACGAGCGATTTCCTCGGTGCGGATCGAGGTCGAATCATCACGACGTTCGATCCCCTTTAATAGTAGAGATTATTTAATGCCTTTTGTCCACATCAGTACTCCTACTTCGTAGTTCTATTATGTGCTGCTATGAAGGATTATCCCTATCAAGGCTAGACAACTGCTAAGAATGGTGACTCTTATCTATACCAATATAAAAAGATCCAAAGGGGCATATCCAATTAATCTCGGCCATCAAATCATGACAATCCAACGACCTAGACTGCTTCAATGTCGAGCGCTCAACGCGTTTAGCGTGCAATGAATTTCATGCCAAATATAGTGCTAATCACATAATAACACGCAAATAATATCCTAATTAATATCCGCATGCACTTAATGTACTTCCAAATTAACGTGCATTGCACGTACACATTGACTAGTAATAGAAGCTTGCGAAGCAATTCTTGCTAAATTTATTTATTTATTTGTCGAGGAAAATTTCTTACTAAATTTGGCTATTGCTTCGAATACAATTAGGACACCGCCAGATAGTACTGCATAACGCCCAAGAAAACCAGCTGGTCCTGAAATTAGGCAATGCTTTATATATGGATTCAAACTTCTGGTATAGCTCTTAATCAAGATGTGTGAATTTGAGTTTTCATTCCGTGGGATCTATTTGGACCAACTACGCTTCTTCAAACCTCCAGATCCATCTTAAATGAAACCACCAGTTTCTCCAATGTTTATATCCTGCTGGCAGATTTTCTGATGAGCACATGCATGTTCACCCACAGCGGTTCCCTGCATCGCACATGACATCCTCTCTGTTGCTTATTTACTCCCCTCGTTGCTTCTACTGATCACCATGCCATTTGTTTTTGAATTGGGTGGGAGAAGGTCCGCTCATTCATTCTAAGGATGAATAAATTTTAGAAGTCACAAACTTACAACACCTGGTCTAGATGAATTCAGTCAGTACTCAGTTCCGTAAGAAGAAAAAGATGGTCTCATTCAGGGAAAACACAGTAAACACACCACTAGATGCCACTACAATCATACTATCGTGGCATTTAACGTCATCATGACTATCCGACCAACACTTCCAATCAAGATTGATCGTCTATGGAGTATTACCAACCCCTTTTGACTGTTTGGAAATGCAAAAAATTACTCTATTAGAATTCCCTCTGACGTATGCATGCCAAAAAGGGATCCGGGACCATTTTATTTTGATGAAAGTGACAATTGTTAGTGAAGATCAGGGACACAGGTAGTCAGCCAAGTGGCTTCTAGAGCATACGTACTCCTGGGGTGAATAGTAAATTCGGCAACAATGTTTTTTAACCCATTCTTTAAACTATGAAGAATTGTACATGTTGGTGCATTTTATGTGCGTGGAAAATTTATGAAGAAAAGAAATGTTTTGGGCCTCGCTAAAACAAACAGAAGCAAGTTTTTGAGCATAAAATTTGTTTTCTTTCACGCAGACCACAAAGCTCATCTATTCTCCATGAAATTTTACATTCATGTAAACGACACGGACATGTCTAATTTTATTCACATATTGACAGTTAGAAAAGCATTTCTTTTTCACCCTGTGTGCTCCTGGATGCAACTTCGACTTACCGGCGTATATACCGACTTCGAATCTGGCATAAGGGGACCAGCCTAAATCGTTCTGCATATAGTTGTAGCTGTTTAGCACCAACGTCTTCCTGTACACGCTGTACAGAGTACACGCGTCCACAGGGTGGCTTTAAATCTTCAGTTCGTGGTGACACTCACTGCACTGCATTAACTATTATTGTTGGCCAGCAGTGACCTGTATCACTCCTCTTATTATTGTTGGTCCGCAGCAGTGAGTAGTATAGCTTTGAAAAGGAAGGCCAGATATTCACAAACACAACTTGAATGACCCCATGTGGAATGTTTAGAGAACCTGTCAATCCATGTGGAATGTTTTGTAAACCTGTCAATCTATCTAACCGCAATTATGGATATTTATTGTAACTTCAACACTGTCGTCTCAGTAAATAATCTGCAAGCGAGCAGAATCACTGTGCTCATACAGTGCGGCCAAATTAGTGCCCCCAGCCATTTCTGCCTATTTTGCTGCCCTTTCAAGACAGCAATAAGCTGTGAACGTCCAATTATGTGTCACCCTGCATCGCCGATGCCATACTGAACGCATTACATGTGTGTATGTACCTCTACTCAAACGAGCTTCACTTCCAAAACGTATAAAAATTACCAGTTTCTCTGATCATAGATACATATTACGCCAAGAACCGGTAGGAAACCCTCCTATTTGTGCTACCCAGCAACCCCCAGCTTATATCTTTCTAGCCTTCGTTAGGACCAAGCTCCGGATCCACAACATAGCCTCTCAGGGAAGGCGTCTTGCCGATGGCAGGCACCTTCTTCTGAAGCCTCTTCCTCGCGATGTAGCCCCGGATCCAGGGCATCACGTCCTCGTTCACCTTGATCATGATGAAGAACAGCAGGCGGTAGATGAAGATCATGCTGAAGATGACCGACAGATCGATCCACTTCGACCGGTGCACGTTGATCTGGAAGATGTACTTCAGGATGAACTCCCCGGGGATCTTCGGCTGGTCCGGGTATTGGTTGTCGAATAGGAGACCGTCCATGTCATTCTGGCATTGGCCCTGTAGATGGATAGAGTTTGATGTCAAATTTCATATTGGAAATCACCATGCTGCCGTGGTCTATGGCAACCTCAAATTTACCTGTAGTGCCCAGTAATGGAAGCTGATGTACTGCATGGGGTATCTCCAGAAAACCTTCGGGATGTCATAGGGAAGCCTGAAGTATCCGGAGACAAGCATGAATATTCCCTGTCCAAGAAAAATTGTGAGACAATTTCTTCATGTGGAGCTTCTAGGTAGAAAAACTTAGCTCAATAATAGGACAGTCTATGCCTGCAGTATCTGTATCCTAAACCATAATAAGATCATTGGGAGATCTCGTGCTGATGAAGTTATACTCCTATTCTGGTCAGTGTGTAGTAAAGCTACACTAGTTTTCAGTATATTGTAGCAATGCGGTTCAGTACTGATTCATTTGTCAAGCTTGATGGTTTATAGAAGTACTAGATTTTTACCGAAGCCTTTCGATGTATTCTGGTTCTAGAGAACATTTTGGAAGTTTGGAGTTCTCTCATTGATGAACACATCTTGCGCCATACAAGCTACACGCTTAAAAATTGTAAGAAAGACAAACGACAGGCTTCTTTTTATTTTTTCCTTTAGTTTAGCAAGGTGCTTTAATCCCTACCTGTAACGAGAACTGCACTAGATTCAAAGCTATTAAGTTGTAACTATCATCTCCATTTACTGGCTACCGCAACAAGGACCATAATTTTGAGAAACAGGCAGTAAAGGATATTTGTTATCTGAAGACACAACTAGAATTAATAGGAGTACAGGATACCAAATGAAAATTGGGCAAAAATGTACCTGAATTCCAGCTCCTATGATGATGCCCATGAGGAAATTGGGTATGACACTTGCAATGGCCATCATCAAGCTCTCAACCACGGTGACACTGGCGTAGAGGTTCAAGACGAAGAAGATGTAGTGTGTGAAACCAGGATGAAGGCGCACCATGAAGTAGCATACTGTCCCTGACATGAAGCATATCAGGACCAGGAATGGCAGAGCAGAGATGGTGTTGGCAATCACAAATGCTGCAACACCGTAGTGCCCATTCAACCGTTCCCGCTGGAAAACCTGTGAACAAGTCAAGAAGCAGGTGAGCAAATTGTACATAGCAGTTCCAATTCCCGTATGGAATGATAAAGTTCTGGAGCTTCACCTTCATTTCTTCCACGAATGAAGGGAATCCTCCAATGGACATGAAGGTAACGAATCCAAAGACGAATGCTGCACATGCTGCCCTGGCCTGTGAAGAAGAGGGATGTAATGTCATTGCTCACAAAGAACACTTTTCATGAAGGAACATGATGTCATTGCTTAAGTGTCTACTTGTTATAACAAATTCATAGCATTTTGATCCAGATAACCACTGATCAATACTTTCAGACTTACCAGGATGGATGTGTATTTGGTGCCAACATCCAGGTAGATTGTGCCGATGCAGACGGTCACGAGGAGATAGATCAAGAGCCTGAGCCAGTAGTACCCAAAGTCGCGCGACATGTTGATGAATGAGCGCCTGGTAAGTGTACACGCCTGCATCAAGAAGCTGGCCTGGCTGCCCCTTGAATCCATCACCGTTCCTTTCTGCAGCAAACAACACATGCATTTCATTTGCTCATTGCCTGTCCGGATGCACAAAATAAAAGGACAGAGAACCATATATGTTGCATTCAGGGAATCTGAGAGGACGTACGATTCGCGCAATGTCATTAACTTTCTCCCTAGCAGCGTAGTAGTACTGCGACCTGTTGTAGGCAGAGACAAGTTTCCTGATGGCCTCTGATGTGGTTATCTTATCCAGAGGATCATCAGACCTTTCGATCTGCAAAGTTTATGAAAATTAGACCACCTGCAGGTGTAAACACGCTGGCACAATTTATATGTACACATGAATTGTCGGGTTATCGATGTGTCCAGTTTCCCCCTTACCCTTGCTTTCATTGATCCTTTCAGGGTGGCCTTCACCTTGTCGAAGTCGGAGTTGACGCACCTCAGGAAATGATCCGAGGGATTTCTCAAAGGTGGGCATGGGAACCCAACTTCAGCGAAGAACTGCGTGCAGGAGGAAACAGGTGCAGGTGAGCGACCGCATAACATATGTGATGCAGAAGAAGCAGGGGTACTACGTACTGCGAAGTGATTGATTACTGATGCCATTACATGAGTAGCAGGAAGGAAGTTACTGTGATAAACGGATAGTGGACCGTGGAGGAATTGATTACCTCACATGCTTGCGCTGCCTGTCCGAAGTAGACGTTTTTGCCCCCGGAGAGCAGGAAGAGCATGTCGAACAGCTCGAAGACCTCGCTGCTGGGCTGGTGGATGGACGCAATCACTGTCCTGCCATCCCTCGCCAGGCCCCGCAGCGTCTGCGTCACGAAGAAGGCCGAGGAGCTGCCCGCGCAACCAGAGCCGTCAATTCAATTCGATCTCCAACAGCACAACCACACAGGCACTAGTGAACACCACGTACCTGTCGAGGCCGCTGGTGGGCTCGTCGAGGAAGAGGAGCCGGGGCCGCATGAGGAGCTCCAGGGCGATGCTGACCCGGCGCTTCTCGCCGCCGCTGACGCCCCGGAGGTGCCAGTTGCCGATGACGGTGTCGGCGCAGTCCTGCAGCCCCATCTCCACGATGGTGCCCTCCACCAGCGCGCGCTTGTCGTCCCGCGGCATCTTGTCCGGCAGCCGCAGCAGCGCCGAGTACCCGATCGTCTCCCGCACCGTCAGCGTCCCGATCAGGTTGTCGTCCTGCGTCACGTACGCCTGCGTATGCATGCATACACCACAACACCATCAGCAAACATTCTTCTACGAGGATCGGTCATGTTGCCATGATCCGAAAAGTGGTATTCTGGTGGTTTCGTCGCATCCAAAGTACTGGCACTGGAAGTCGGCTTGGCCGAACTCATCATACCGCCCAGAGGGCCGGTGTTTTTCGTCTCATGCTGGCAAAACTAATCGCTCAGTTTTATTACTGACCACAAGCTAGCTAGAATATACCGCATAAGTAGAAAAAGATGCCCAAACTGCAAGTGTAAACCAGCACATCGATCATCATAAATTCGGAACAGCGCCACAATAACAAATTACTACTACACAACTGTCTGTATTTATGTCACTTAGGAGGTAGTAGGTCGCAGCAGGCCATTTCGCTTTGAACCATGCAGGGAAGATATTTCGCCGTTGAGATCGGTCGATGGACGGGGAGAAAGAAACGTTGCGTACGAGATCTGTATGAAGGGGCATGGAATTGAAAGCAAAGCAGCAACGGGATCAGAAAAACTGAACGAGTATTAATTGCTCCGCCCAACCACTCGACACGGCACGCTATCGCTCTGGCTGCCCGTAGGAGAGCCGCTCCTACTCCTAGCGTAGGGGTACTGGGGCAGGGCGCCATATGCATGTAGTACAGGGTACAGCTCCTCGCCTGGGACAGCTGCGAGCCGAATCAAGAGCCGGTCGCGCGCGTACCCCGTGGATTTCGATGGCGTCGATAACTACGCGCCGGTGTAGAATTAATTAGCCGGTGAGCGCGACCGTACGGCTGCGCTCTACCGCTCCAAACGTACTGCGCCATGGCATCTGCTAGCAGAGGTGGATGGCTAGCTTTCACATGCTCGGAAATGGCATGAACACTGACTAAGGTGGATGAAAGTAACATGGAGAGTCTAATGCCCAAAAATGGCGGTCTCGTTGTCGGATAAAAACAAGCGAGGTAAAACGAGTGGGGTGAGACGGGGTGGCTGGCCGTACCGCGGCGCCGAAGGAGAGCTTGGCCTTGCGGCCGTTGAGCAGGACGCTGCCGGAGAGGAAGGCGTTGGCGGCGAGGCGGCCGGCGAGGGCGTCGAGGAGCGTGGACTTGCCGGAGCCGGACGGGCCCATGAGCGCGGTCAGCGACCCGGGCTCGGCGAAGCCGGTGAGCTCGTCCAGCACGGTCTGCGTCTTGCCGGGGCCCAGCGCCACGGTGACCGACAGGTCCTTCCACGTCAGCCTCGCCGACACCTCGCCGATGAGCGCTGCCGCGCCCGCCCCGGGCATCGCCTTGCTGTCCCGCCACAGCGTCTCGCTCAGCGGGCTCAGCCCCACCACCATCGCGCCGCTGGCCGACGTCGCGGTCGCCCCGTTGGCCTGCAGCTCCACCATGGCCTGCCCGGCCGCCGTCCTCCGCGTGTCCTCTCCTCCTCCTCCACCTCCTCCTCCTCTCATGGCTCTCGCCCGCACTGGCGGCGACGCGCGGGAGCTCTCCTCGGAGGGAGAGGCCGGTCGATGCGATGCAGTGCGATGTGAAGTGAGGCTTGTGTTTAGCTGCTGGCTGCTGCTATAGGAGGGAGGGAGGGAGGGGGGTAGCAAGGCAGGAGTTATAAAGGAGGAAGGCAAAGCATGCATGCATAATGAAGGTGGGGAGTTAATGGATGAATGGAGCAATCGGAGAGCGGTGCGGCTGCGATGCGAGGCCATATATTAACAAACTGACAACCAATTGTCTTCTTTAGGCTTTGGCTGACAGCCCATGGCCTACTCCAACAGTACCCCTGTTATTGTGCACAGTGCTGGGTTAGGGTTTTGTTTGGAACCAAGCCATTTTTGGAGAAATTGTGTGACGATAGGAATCCTTTATGTACACCAAGAGAAACCTTTCATCTTTTTTTTTTGGAAATATGTTAAAAAACAGTAGTCGGATTTTTAAGCATTGACAAAATGAACGTTTTTATGGTAATTTATGTTGTCGCAAGGATGACAATTTTATTTAATAAGCACGGCAAATCCTGGCAAAAAACTGAACATGACGTTTGGCTATGCTTGCTAAAGGAAAATTTCACCCTCACGACAACATAATTTACCATAATAAACATTCTCTTGTCATGCTTAAAAATCTGGCGTTTGCTGGTTATCAAGTCCTTTTTTGGGGGTTCCGCCAAGGAATGAGCAAAAAACACTCCATTTAAATTCCCTTGACAAGTCTGAAGGAAGATCACTCTTAATTTTCTCTTCTCCTTGCCCATTAATTTTAGTCTCCATCATATAAGGTTGGTCCCTTCGTTCCATACTCCATGAGTGTCAAAATTGTTCAGATCTTATCTTTTCCTCGATGAATTTGTTTGAATGTCGACTAGTTAATTGTCCGTGCATTCCAATGGATACATATTTTAGCGGGTTTAACATCGATTATGCCCGACATACACCTTACACTTCTTTTTCGGCCGACAAACCGTAGAACAATTGTTCTACGGTTTATTTTCATTAATAAAAAAAAGTATATACAAAACGGTTACATGAAGACAAAAGCCTTAACCAATGCCAGCGCGATCAAACATTAAATGGAATTACCAGGTTGCTTTCAATCCAGGACTTGATCTTGTTTCCTTTGGTCGTCTTAGCTCTCAACAAAGACATTGCGAGTCCTTCCTTCATGTGAAATTTCCAGCACAGGGGGTGAGCAACTGCTTCATTGAAGATCTTATCATTTCGGACAGACCAAAGACTCCAACACCCAATAATGATAATGTCAAGTGCCAGGTCTTTTGGAAGAATTGAGATAGCCAGACATATCTCGTCAAAATTTGATATTCCTCTTCTCCTAGTGGGCATGATTTCATTCCAGCAATGCAAAGAGAATGGGCGGTCCCAAAACAGGTGCATAGATGTTTCCTCTGCCTTGTCATTGCAGAGAACACATTCAATGATTCTAGAAACATAGATTTTCTTCTCAAAAGATTCATGGTATTGACTCTGTCATGGAGGAGCAACCAGAAAAAGATTTTGTGCCTAAGCATGGTGGAGGCTTTCCAAAGGAGCTTGAAAATGACGTGGTTGTTGTTGGGACCTATCAAGCAATTGTACATCTTCATGGAGGAGTAGGATTGTGAGGTCCAGGTGTAAGTCCAAGAGTCCTTGTGGTTAACCGCAGATAGATTATTGATGATTTCCTGAATTTCAGTGAATTGTTGATGTGCTTCAATGGACGGTGGTCTGTGGAAAAGATTTTCCATGTCCTCGGAATGGATAGCTTGGTGGAATGTGATGTCTGAGTTGATTGTGAAGGAGTAGAACTCAGGGTACTGCTGTTGGAGGGGGAGAAGATTCCATGGATCTTTCTAGAGTCTGATAGTGTCACCAATGTCAACTTTACATTTTGCAAATCTCTGGAATGAGGGCAATAGTTTGAGAATGTCTTTCCACCAAAATGATTCAATTAGTCTCTCTCCTCGGGTATGAAAAGTATAGTAGGTTTCCCATAGAATCTTCACCCAAGGGAGGTCCTGCTTATTGAGAAATTTGTGTAGGAACTTCATGTGCAGGGCCTAACTGTATGTTGAGATATCAAGTATACCTAGACCTCCATCAGATTTTGGTAAGCAAGCCTTTTCCCATGCAATCAGAGCAGGAGCTTTCTCCTCAATGCCATATTTCCTCCAGAAGCATTGCTTCATATACTTATTGATTTGCTGGATAACAGTCATTGGCATAGATAGGATGCTCAAGTAAAAGAATAGGCTTACTTGAGAAAAATGACTTGATCACGGCAAGCTTATCTCCATATGAGAGCAGAGTGGAGCATACCTGTAATTTTGATTCAATTCTCATAAGCAGAGGAAAATAGTCTACCACTTTGGGCTTGTGTAGACTCAGTGGCATCCCTAAATAGGATAATGGCATGGAGCCAATTTGACATCCCATAAGAGCAGAGAGGGCCAACATCTTGGGATCAAGGGTGTTAATAGCAATCATAGTAGACTTGGAGTAGTTTACTTTTATACCAGTGTAGTTGGCAAAATGCAATCGTAGATTTTTGATATGTATCAGCTTGTTGGCTTCAGCAAGAATTACCATCACAGTGTCATCTGCATATTGAATTATTGGGAAATCTGGGCATGATGCATGCATAAGAGGGGATTCAATTAGGGAGTTGTTCATAGCTTAATTAATCATGGATTGGAGGAGGTCTTCTGCTATAACAAATATCAAAGGGGAGAGGGCGTTCCCTTGTCTTACTCCACTTTTGCAAAGGAATTGTTTGCCAGGAACTCCATTGAGTAGAACCGATGAGTAGCGAGTGCTGTAAATCTGCTTGATCCAGATAATCCATTTGTGTCCAAATCCTTTACCTTTGAGTATCTCAAAAATGGTCTCATGGCTGAGCATGTCAAATGCCTTCTCAAAGTCTAGTTTGTGTAACAAAATTTCTTTCTTGGTTTGGTTGCATTGTTGCATATATTCATATGAGCATGCTAGGTGATACGTCTCCAATGTATCTATAATTTCTGATTGTTCCATGCTATTATATTATCTGTTTTGGATGTTTTATATGCATTAATATGCTATTTATAATATTTTTTGGACTAACCTATTAACCTAGGGCCCAGTGCCAGTTCCTGTTTTTTCCTTGTCTTTTAGTTTTGCCGAAAAGGAATACCAAACGGAGTCCAAACGGAATGAAACCTTCGTGATGATTTTTCTTGGACCAGAAGACAACCAGGAGACTTGGAGATGAAGTCGGAGGAGCCACGAGGCGGCCACAAGGACGGAGGGCGCGCCCATGGGGGTAAGGCGCCCCCCCCCGTGACCCTCCTGACCTAATTCTTTCACCTATATATTCCCAAATATCCCCAAACCACCAGAGGCATCCACGAAAACACTTTTCCACCGCCGCAACCTTCTGTGCCCGTGAGATCCCATATAGGGACCTTTTCCGGCACCCTGTCGGAGGGGGATTTGATCACAGAGGGCTTCTACATCAACTCTATTGCCCTTCCGATAAAGCGTGAGTAGTTTACCAGAGACCTACGGGTCCATAGCTAGTAGCTAGATGGCTTCTTCTCTCTCTTTGATTCTCAATACCATGTTCTCCTTGATGTTCCTGGAGATCTATCCGATGTAATACTCTTTTGCGGTGTGTTTGCCGAGATCCGATGAATTGTGGATTTATGATCAGCTTATCTATGAATACTATTTGAATCTTCTCTGAATTATTTTATGCATGATTTGATATCTTTGTAATTCTCTTCGAACTATCGGTTTGGTTTGGCCAACTAGATTGGTTTTTCTTGCAATGGGAGAAGTGCTTAGCTTTGGGTTCAATCTTGCGGTGTCCTTTCCTAGTGACAGTAGGGGCAGCAAGGCGCGTATTGTATTGTTGCCATCGAGGATAAAAGGATGGGGTTTTCATCATATTGCTTGAGTTAATTCCTCTACATCATGTCATCTTACTTAATGCGTTACTCTGCTCTTCATGAACGTAATACTCTAGATGCAGGCAAGAGTCGGTCCATGTGTGGAGTAATAGTAGTAGATGCAGAATCGTTTCGATCTACTTGACACAGACGTGATGCCTATATTCATGATCATTGCCTTAGATATCGTCATAACTTTGTGCTTTTCTATCAATTGCTCGGCAGTAATTTATTCACCCACTGTATTATTTGCTATCTTGAGAGAAGCCTGTAGTGAAATCTATGGCCCCCGGGACTATTTTCCATCATATAAGTTTCCGATCTACTATTTTCCATCATATTAGTTTCCGATCTACTATTTTGCAATCTTTTACTTTCCGATCTGTAAACCAAAAATACCAAAAATATTTACTTTATCGTTTATCTATCTCTATCATATCTCACTTTTGCAAGTAACCGTGAAGGGATTGACAACCCCTTTATCGCGTTGGGTGCAAGTTGTTTGATTGTTTGTGCAGGTATTCGGTGATTTGTGCGTTGTCTCCTACTGGATTGATACCTTGGTTCTCAAACTGAGGGAAATACTTATATCTACTTTGCTGCATCACCCTTTCCTCTTCAAGGGAATAACCAACGCAAGCTCAAGAAGTAGCAGGAAGAATTTCTGGCGCCGTTGCCGGGGAGATCTACGCCAAGTAGGGACATACCAAATACCCATCATAAACTCTCATCTCTTGCATTACATTATTCGCCATTCGCCTCTCGTTTTCCTCTCCCCCACTTCTAAAACGATTTTAAAAAAGATTTGCCTTTTCTTCGCCCCTCTTCCGTTTGTCTTCTTGGTTTGCTTTCGGTTTGCTCGTTTGCTAGATTGGTTTGTTGCTACCATGTCTGAATCTGGGGAGGTGATCATTGAAAATCCTGAGGAAAAACTTGGATCTTGTTCTTTGGATCATGAAACTGAAACTCCTCCTAATTACAAAACAAAAAAATTGTCTGGGAGAAGGTAATATTATTGGAAAGAGTGTTATTCAGGAATTCTTTGATTGTACGGGATCTATGCCTATTAATAAAAGATCTATTCTTCTTGATACAAACTGTTATGCGGATGCCGTTGTTATGCTCTTTGAGAAATTAGAAAGAAAATTTGTGCATATCCATCCTGCTTTGCAAAAGGTGTTTTATGAACTTTCCAATATTAATCATCAAATAGCTAAAAAGATTGCCACTATTATCCTTATGCGAGAAATTGATTTTATAATACAAGAAGCTAGGGATATTTTTTCTTTCTATAAAAAGGATGTTGAACACCCTCCAATTGAAGATATACTCCATGATAAAGAAACTATGTGTAGTTTGGAATCTAGGGATTATCAATCTTATAGTGAAAATCTTAGGAGGAGAGTTCCTTATTCAGAATTCTCTCAAGCTTTGTACCTTGAGGCTTATGAGGAGTTTGATTGGATTACTAGGGGAATTTATGTAGGATATAATAGGGATTGATTGAATAAGATGATGAAAGAACCCGTTAGAAACGAGATACGTGTTTTATATGATGATATATATGGTGATGACCCCGACTATGAGTTTATGAATGTTAAAATTACCAATCAAAGTCCTTTTCATGATTTAAGTTCATCTACTAGGAGGGAAATAAAGTAAAGGATAGATTTACTAAGACGAGTTTTGGAGGATTTGATGAGAAAAGAATTGCATACCAAAGATGACAATACCTAGATCTATTCGTGTTTTTATGCCTAGCTAAGGGCGTTAAACAATAGCGCTTGTTGGGAGGCAACCCAATTTTTTTTTGCTTTTTGCTTCTGTTTTGCAATAAATAATTCATCCAGCCTATGGTTAGATGTGGTTTTGTGTTTTAATTAGTGTTTGTGCCAAGTAAGACCTTTGGGATGGCTTACGGTGATAGTTGATTTGATCTTGCTGAAAAACAGAAACTTTTGCGCTCAGGAAAACAATTCTCATTTTTAACAGAAGCGAGTTTTTGATTTGATTCTTTTTGAAGAAGATTAATAAAAAAAATTCTTAGGTTGTCCTAATTTTTCAGAATTTTTGGAGTTACATAAGTATTCGAGAGCTACAGATTACTACAGACTGTTCTGTTTTTGACAGATTCTATTTTCTATGTGTTGTTTGCTTATTTTGATGATTCTATGGGTAGTATCTGGGGGTATGAACCATGGAAAAGTTGGAATACAATAGATATTACACCTATATAAATGAATAATGAGTTCACAACAGTACCGAAAGTGGTGATTTATTTTCTTATACTAACGGAGCTTATGAGATTTTCTGTTGAGTTTTGTGTTGTGAAGTTTTCAAGTTTTGGGTAAGGATTTGATGGACTATGGAATAAGGAGTGGCAAGAGCCTAAGCTTGGGGATTACCAAGGCACCCCAAGGTAATATTCAAGGACAACCAAGAGCCTAAGCTTGGGGATGCCCCGACTTCCCCTCTTTCGTCTTCGTCTATCCGTAACTTTACTTGAGGCTATATTTTTATTCACCACATGATATGTGTTTTGCTTGGAGCGTCTTGTATGATATGAGTCTTTGCTTTTTAGTTTGCCACAATCATCCTTTCTGTACACACCTTTTGAGAGGGACACACATGAATCATGATTTATTAGAATACTCTATGTGCTTTACTTATATCTTTTGAGCTAGGCAATTTTGCTCTAGTGCTTCACTTATATCTTTTTAGAGCATGCTTTGTTTTGTAGAAATTATTGAACTCTCATGCTTCACTTATATTATTTTGAGAGTCTTTAAACAGCATGGTAATTTGCTTTGGTTTTAAATTTAGTCCTAATATGATAGGCATCCAAGAGGGATATAATAAGAACTTTCATATAAAGTGCATTGAATACTAGAAGTTTGATTCCTTATGATTGTTTTGAGATATAAAGATGGTGATATTAGAGTCATGCTAGTGAGTAATTGTGGATTGTAGAAATACTTGTGTTAAAGTTTGTGAATCCCGTAGCATGCATGTATGGTGAACCGTTATGTGATGAAGTCGGAGCATGATTTATTTATTGATTGTCTTCCTTATGAGTGGCGGTCGGGGACGAGCGATGGTCTTTTCCTACCAATCTATTGTTTGGGGAACGCAATAATTTCAAAAAAAATCCTACGATCACGCAAGATCTATCTAGGTGATGCATAGCAACGAGCAGGAGAGTGTGTCCACGTACCCTCGTAGACCGAAAGCGGAAGCGTTATATCAACATGGTTGATGTAGTCGTACGTCTTCACGACCCAACCGATCCTAGCACCGAACATACGGCACCTCCGTGTTCAGCACACATTCATCTCGATGACGTCCCTCGTACTCTTGATCCAGTTGAGGCCGAGGGAGAGTTCCATCAGCATGACGACGTGGCGACGGTGATGATGAAGTTACTGGCGCAGGGCTTTGCCTAAGCACTACGATGATATGACCGAGGTGTTGGGGAGGGAGGAGGAGGCTGGCCAAGGGGAGAGGGGCGCCATGGGGGGGGAGTCCTACTCCAAGTAGGATTCGGCCCCCCTTTCCTATTCCAACAAGGAGAAGGGGGAAAGAGGAGGAGGAGAGAAAGGAAAGGGGGGCCGCCCCCCAACCCCTAGTCCAATTCGGTTTGGGCTTGGGGAGGCGCGCGCCACCTCCTGGCTGCTGCCTCCTCTCTTCCACTAAGGTCCATGAAGGCCCAATAACACCCCGGGGGGTTCCGGTAATCCCCCGGTACTCCGGAAAATACCCGATACACTTCGGAACTATTCTGGTGTCCGAATATAACCTTCCAATATATCAATATTTATGTCTCGACCATTTCGAGACTCCTCGTCATGTCCGTGATCTCATCTGGGACTCCAAACAACCTTCGGTATATCAAATCACATAAACTCATAATACCAATCGTCATCGAATGTTAAGCGTGCGGACCCTACGGGTTCGAGAACTATGTAGACATGAACGAGACACATCTCCGGTCAATAACCAATAGCGGAACCTCGATGCTCATATTGGCTCCTACATATTCTACGAAGATCTTTATCGGTCAAACCGCACAACATACGTTGTTCCCTTTGTCATCGGTATGTTACTTGCCCGGGATTCGATCATCGGTATCACCATACCTAGTTCAATCTCGTTACCGGCAAATCTCTTTACTTCTTCCGTAATGCATCATCCCGCAACTAACTCATTAGTCACATTGCTTGCAAGGCTTATAGTGATGTGCATTACCGAGAGGGCCCAGAGATACCTCTCCGACAATCGAAGTGACAAATCCTAATCTCGATCTATGCCAACTCAACAAACACCATCAGAGACACCTGTAGAGCATCTTTATAATCACCCAGTTACGTTGTGACGTTTGATAGCACACTAAGTGTTCCTCCGATATTCGGAAGTTGCATAATCTCATAGTCATAGGAACATGTATAAGTCATGAAGAAAGCAATAGCAATAAACTAAACGATCATAGTGCTAAGCTAACGGATGGGTCTTGTCCATCACATCATTCTCTAATGATGTGATCCCGTTCATTAAATGACAACACATGTCCATGGCTAGGAAACTTAACCATCTTTGATTAACGAGCTAGTCTAGTAGAGGCATACTAGGGACACTCTGTTTTGTCTATGTATTCACACATGTACTAAGTTTCCGATTAATACAATTCTAGCATGAATAATAAACATTTATCATGATATAAGGAAATATAAATAACAACTTTAATATTGCCTCTAGGGCATATTTCCTTCAGTCTCCCACTTGCACTAGAGTCAATAATCTAGATTACATAGTAATGATTCTAACACCCATGGAGTGTTGGTGTTGATCATGTTTTGCTCGTGAGAGAGGCTTAGTCAACGGGTCTGCAACATTCAGATCCGTATGTATTTTGCAAATCTCTATGTCTCCCTCCTTGACTTGATCACGGATGGAATTGAAGCGTCTCTTGATGTGCTTGGTTCTCTTGTGAAATCTGGATTCCTTTGCCAAGGCAATTGCACCAGTATTGTCACAAAAGATTTTCATTGGACCCGATGCACTAGGTATGACACCTAGATCAGATATGAACTCCTTCATCCAGACTCCTTCGTTCGCTGCTTCCGAAGCAGCTATGTACTCCGCTTCACATGTAGATCCCGCCACAACGCTTTGCTTGGACTGCACCAACTGACAGCTCCACCGTTCAATATAAATACGTATCCGGTTTGTGACTTAGAGTCATCCGGATCAGTGTCAAAGCTTGCATCAACGTAACCATTTATGACGAGCTCTTTGTCACCTCCATAAACGAGAAACATATCCTTAGTCCTCTTTAGGTATTTCAGGATGTTCTTGACCGCTATCCAGTGATCCACTCCTGGATTACTTTGGTACCTCCCTGCTAAAGTAATAGCAAGGCACACATCAGGTCTGGTACACATCATTGCATACATGATAGAACCTATGGCTGAAGCATAGGGAATGACTTTCATTTTCTCTCTATCTTCTGCAGTGGTCGGGCATTGAGTCTGACTCAACTTTACACCTTGTAACACAGGCAAGAACCCTTTCTTTGCTTGATCCATTTTGAACTTCTTCAAAACTTTATCAAGGTATGTGCTTTGTGAAAGTCCAATTAAGCGTCTTGATCTATCTCTATAGATTTTGATGCCCAATATATAAGCAGCTTCACCGAGGCCTTTCATTGAAAAACTCTTATTCAAGTATCCTTTTATGCTATCCAGAAATTCTATTTCATTTCCAATCAACAATATGTCATCCACATATAATATTAGAAATGCTACAGAGCTCCCACTCACTTTCTTGTAAATACAGGCTTCTCCAAAAGTCTGTATAAAACCATATGCTTTGATCACACTATCAAAATGTTTATTCCAACTCCGAGTTGCACCAGTCCATAAATGGATCGCTGGAGCTTGCACACTTTGTTAGCATCCTTTGGATCGATAAAACTCTTCTTCCAGAAATCCATTTAGCAATGCAGTTTTGACATCCATTTGCCAAATTTCATAATCATAAAATGCGGCAATTGCTAACATGATTCGGACGGACTTAAGCATCGCCACGGGTGAGAAAGTCTCATCGTAGTCAACTCCTTGAACTTGTCGAAAACCTTTCGCAACAAGTCGAGCTTTATAGACAGTAACATTACCGTCAGCGTCAGTCTTCTTCTTGAAGATCCATTTATTCTCTATGGCTTGCCGATCATCGGGCAAGTCAACCAAAGTCCACACTTTGTTCTCATACATGGATCCTATCTCAGATTTCATGGCCTCAAACCATTTCGGGGAATCTGGGCTCATCATCGCTTCCTCATAGTTCGTAGGTTCGTCATGGTCAAGTAACATGACTTCCAGAACAGGATTACCGTACCACTTTGGTGTGGATCTTACTCTGGTTGACCTACGAGGTTCGGTAGTAACTTGATCAGAAGTTTCATGATCATTATCATTAGCTTCCTCACTAATTGGTGTAGGAATCACTGGAACCGATTTCTGTGTTGAACTACTTTCCAATAAGGGAGCAGGTACAATTACCTCATCAAGTTCTACTTTCCTCCCACTCACTTCTTTTGAGAGAAACTCCTTCTCTAGAAATGACCCATTCTTAGCAACAAATATCTTGCCTTCGGATCTATGATAGAAGGTGTACCCAAGAGTCTCCTTTGGGTATCCTATGAAGACACATTTCTCCGATTTGGGTTCGAGCTTATCAGGTTGAAGCTTTTTCACATAAGAATCGCAGCCCCAAACTTTAAGAAACGACAACTTGGGTTTCTTGCCAAACCACAGTTCATATGGTGTCGTCTCAACGGATTTAGATGGTGCCCTATTTAATGTGAATGTAGCCATCTCTAAAGCATAACCCCAAAACGATAGCGGTAAATCAGTAAGAGACATCATAGATCGCACCATATCTAATAAAGTGCGGTTATGACGTTCGGACACACCATTACGCTGTGGTGTTCCGGGTGGCGTGAGCTGCGAAACTATTCCACATTGTTTCAAATGAAGACCAAACTCGTAACTCAAATATTCTCCTCCACGATCAGATCGTAGAAACTTTATTATCTTGTTACGATGATTTTCCACTTCACTCTGAAATTCTTTGAACTTTACAAATGTTTCAGGCTTATGTTTCATTAAGTAGATATACCCATATCTGCTCAAATCATATGTGAAGGTCAGAAAATAACGATACCCGCCGCGAGCCTCAACACTCATCGGACCGCATACATCAGTATGTATTATTTCTAATAAGTCTGTTGCTCGCTCCATAGTTCCGGAGAACGGAGTCTTAGTCATCTTGCCCATGAGGCATGGTTCGCAAGCATCAAGTGATTCATAATCAAGTGATTCCAAAAGCCCATCAGCATGGAGTTTCTTCATGCACTTTACACCAATATGACCTAAATGGCAGTGCCACAAATAAGTTGCACTATCATTATTGAACTTATATATTTTGGCTTCAATACTATGAATATGTGTGTCACTACTATCGAGATTCAACAAAAATAGACCACTCATCAAGGGTGCATGACCATAAAAGATATTAATCATATAAATAGAACAACCATTATTCTCTGATTTAAATGAATAACCGTCTCGCATCAAACAAGATCCAGATATAATGTTCATGCTTAACAACGCTGGCACCAAATAACAATTATTCAGGTCTAAAACTAATCTCGAAGGTAGATGTAGAGGTAGCGTGCCGACGGCGATCACATCGAATTTGGAACCATTTCCCACGTGCATCGTCATCTCGTCCTTAGCCAATCTTCGCTTAATCTGTAGTCCCTGTTTCAAGTTGCAAATATGAGCAACAGAACCAGTATCAAATACCCAGGCACTACTGCGAGCATTAGTAAGGTACACATCAATAACATGTATATCAAAATACCTTTCACTTTGCCATCCTTCTTATCCGCCAAATACTTGGTGCAGTTTCGCTTCCAGTGACCAGTCCCTTTGCAGTAGAAGCACTCAGTCTCAGGCTTAGGTCCAGACTTGGGCTTCTTCACTTGAGCAGCAACTTGCCTGCCGTTCTTCTTGAAGCTCCCCTTCTTCCCTTTGCCCTTTTTCTTGAAACTAGTGGTCTTGTTGACCATCAACACTTGATGCTCCTTCTTGATTTCTACCTCCGCAGCCTTTAGCATCGCGAAGAGCTCAGGAATCGTCTTATCCATCCCTTGCATATTATAATTCATCATGAAGCTTTTGTAGCTTGGTGGCAGTGATTGAAGAACTCTGACAATGACACTATCAACCGGAAGATTAACTCCCAGTTGAGTTAAGTGATTGTGGTACGCAGACATTTGAGTATATGTTCACTGATAGAACTATTCTCCTCCATTTTACAGCTGTAGAACTTATTGGAGACTTCATATCTCTCAATCCGGGCATTTGCTTGAAATATTAACTTCAACTCCTGGAACATCTCATATGCTCCATGACGTTCAAAACATCGTTGAAGTCCTGGTTCTAAGCCGTAAAGCATGGCACACTGAACTATCAAGTAGTCATCAGCTTTGCTCTGCCAGACGTTCTTAACGTCGTCAGTTGCATCTGCAGCAGGCCTGGCACCCAGCGGTGCTTCCAGGACGTAATTCTTCTATGCAGCAATGAGGATAATCCTCAAGTTACGGACCCAGTCCGTGTAGTTGCTACCATCATCTTTCAACTTAGTTTTCTCTAGGAACACATTAAAATTCAAAGGAACAGTAGCACATGCCATTGATCTACAACAACATAGACATGCAAATACTATCAGGTACTAAGTTCATGATAAATTAAAGTTCAATTAATCATATTACTTAAGAACTCCCACTTAGATAGACATCCCTCTAATCATCTAAGTGATCACGTGATCCAAATCAACTAAACCATGTCCGATCATCACATGAGATGGAGTAGTTTTCAATGGTGAACATCACTATGTTGATCATATCTACTATATGATTCACGCTCGACCTTTCGGTCTCAGTGTTCCAAGGCCATATCTGCATATGCTAGGCTCGTCAAGTTTAACCTGAGTATTCTGGGTGTGCAAAACTGGCTTGCACCCGTTGTATTTGAAGGTAGAGCTTTTCACACCCAATCATCACGTGGTGTCTCAGCACGATGAACTGTCGCAACGGTGCATACTCAGGGAGAACACTTATACCTTGAAATTTAGTGAGAGATCATCTTATAATGCTACCGCCGTACTAAGAAAAATAAGATGCATAAAGGATAAACATCACATGCAATCAATATAAGTGATATGATATGGCCATCATCATTTTGTGCCTTTGATCTCCATCTCCAAAGCACCGTCATGATCACCATCGTCACCGGCTTGACACCTTGATCTCCATTGAAGCATCGTTGTCGTCTTGCCAACTATTGCTTCTACGACTATCACTACCGCTTAGTGATAAAGTAAATCAATTACATGGCGATTGCATTTCATACAATAAAGCGACAACCATAAGGCTCCTGCCAGTTGCCGATAACTTTTACAAAACATGATCATCTCATACAACAATTTATATATCATCACATCTTGACCATATCACATCACAGCAAGCCCTGCAAAAACAAGTTAGACATCCTCTACTTTATTGTGGCAAGTTTTACGTGGCTGCTACGGGCTTAGCAAGAACCGTTCTTACCTACGCATCAAAACCACAACGATTTTTCGTCAAGTTTGCTGTTTTAACCTTCAACAAGGACCGGGCGTAGTCACACTCGATTCAACTAAAGTTAGAGAAACAGACACCCACTAGCCACCTATGTGCGAAGCACGGTGGTAGAACCAGTCTCATGAACACGGTCATGTAATGTCGGTTTGGGCCGCTTCATCAAACAATACCGCCGAATCAAAGTATGACATGCCGGTAAGCAGTATGACTATTATCGCCCACAACTCTTTGTGTTCTACTCGTGCATATAACATCAACGCATAGACCTGGCTCGGATGCCATTGTTTGGGGAACACAGTAATTTCAAAAAAATTCCTACGATCACGCAAGATCTATTTAGGTGATGCATAGCAATGAGCGGGAGAGTGTGTCCACGTACCCTAGTAGACCGAAAACAGAAGCGTTATATAAACGCGGTTGATGTAGTATGCTACCTCTTGAGCATGCGTTGGTTTTCCCTTGAAGAGGAAAGGGTGATGCAGAAAAGTAGCGTAAGTATTTCCATCAGTTTTTGAGAACCAAGATATCAATCCAGTAGGAGACAACACACAAGTCACCTAGTACCTTCACAAACAATCTAGAACCTTGCAACCAACGCGATAAAGGGGTTGTCAATCCCTTCACGGTCACTCGCAAAAGTGAGATCTAACAAAGATAGTAAAGTAAATATTTTTGGTATTTTTGTTGTATAGATTGATTGCAAAATAAAAGAACGGCGAAAGAAATTGGCAAGTTGACGGGAAACTAATATGATGTAAAATAGACCCGGGGGCCATAGGTTTCACTAGTGGCTTCTCTCAAGATAGCATGTATTATGGTGGGTGATCAAATTACTACCGAGCAATTGATAGAAAATCGCATGGTTATGAGAATATCTAGGCAATGATCATGAATATAGGCATCACGTCCGTGTCAAGTAGATCGAAACGATTCTGCATCTACTACTATTACTCCACACATCGACCGCTATCCAGCATGCATCTAGAGTATTAAGTTCATAAGAACAGAGTAACGCATTAAGCAAGATGACATGATGTAGAGGGATAAACTCAAGAAATATGATATAAACCCGATCTTTTTATCCTTGATGGCAACAATACAACACGTGCCTTGCTGCCCCTAGTGTCACTGGGAAAGGACACCGCAAGATTGAACCCAAAGCTAAACACTTCTCCCATTGCAAGAAAGATCAATCTAGTAGGCCAAACTAAACCGATAATTCGAAGAGACTTGCAAAGATATCAAATCATGCATATAAGAATTCAGAGAAGAATCAAATAATATTCATAGATAAACTTGATCATAAATCCACAATTGATCGGATCTCGGCAAACACACCGCAAAAGAGTATTACATCGAATAGATCTCCAAGAACATCGAGGAGAACTTTGTATTAAGAATCAAAGAGAGAGAAGAAGACATCTAGCTAATAACTATGGACCCGAAGGTCTGTGGTAAACTATTCACGCATCATCGGATAGGCTATGGTGTTGATGTAGAAGCCCTCCATGATCGATCCCCCCTCCGGCAGATCGCCGGAAAAGGCCCCAAGATGAGATCTCACGGGTACAGAAGGTTGCGGTGGTGGAAAAGTGGTTTCGTGGCTCCCCCTGATGTTTTTAGGGTATAAGAGTATATATAGGCAAAAAAAGTACGTCGGTGGAGCTCCTTGGGGCCCACGAGGGTGGGGGGCGCGCCTACTCCCTGGGCGCGCCCTCCTGCCTCGTGGCCGCCTTGCGGAGTTCCAGACTTCAACTCCAAGTCTTCTAGTTTGCTTTAGGTCCAAGAAAGATCATCGCGAAGGTTTCATTCCGTTTGGACTCCGTTTGATATTCCTTTTCTGCAAAACTCTAAAATAGGCAAAAAAACAGAAACTGGCACTGGGCCTCCGGTTAATAGGTTAGTCCCAAAAATAATATAAAAGAGCATATAAAAGCCCATTAAACATCCAAAATAGATAATATAATAGCATGAAACAATCAAAAATTATAGATACGTTGGAGACGTATCAAGCATCCCCAAGCTTAATTCCTGCTCGTCCTCGAGTAGGTAAATGATAAAAACAGAATTTTTGATGTGGAATGCTACCTATCATAATTATCAATGTAACTTTATTTATTGTGGCATGAATGTTCAGATCCGAAAGATTCAAGACAAAAGTTTAATATTGACATAAAAACAATAATACTTCAAGCATACTAACTAAGCAATTATGTCTTCTCAAAATAACATGGCCAAAGAAAGTTCATCCCTACAAAATCATATAGTTTGGCTATGCTCCATCTTCGTCGCACAAAATGTTCAAATCATGCACAACCCCGATGACAAGCCAAGCAATTGTTTCATACTTTAGTATTCTCAAACTTTTTCAACTTTCACGCAATACATGAGCGTGAGCCATGTACATAGCACTATAGGTGGAATAGAATGGTGTTTGTGGAGAAGACAAAAAAGAGGAAGATGGTCTCACATCAACTAGGCATATTAATGGGCTATGGAGATGCCCATCAACAGATATCAATGTGAGTGAGTAGGGATTGCCATGCAACGGATGCACTAGAGCTATAAATGTATGAAAGCTCAACAAAAGAAACTAAGTGGGTGTGCATCCAACTTGCTTGCTCATGAAGACCTAGGGCATTTTGAGGAAGCCCATCGTTGGAATATACAAGCCAAGTTCTATAATTTAAAATTCCCACTAGTATATGAAAGTGATGGAACAAGAGACTCTCTATCATGAAGATCATGGTGCTACTTTGAAGCACAAGTGTGGTAAAAGGATAGTAACATTGCCCCTTCTCTCTTTTTCTCTCATTTTTTGGGCCTTCTCTTTTTTTTGGCCTTTTCTCTCTTTTTTATTTCCTCACATGGGACAATGCTCTAACAATGAAGATCATCACACTTTTATTTACTTACAACTCAAGAATTACAACTCGATACTAGAACAAAATATGACTCTATATGAATGCCTCCGGCGGTGTACCGGGATGTGCAATGAATCAAGAATTACATGTATAAACAATATGAATGGTGGCTTTGCCACAAATACGATGTCAACTACATGATCATGCAAAGAAATATGACAATGATGAAGCGTGTCATAATAAACGGAACGGTGCAAGTTGCATGGCAATATATCTCGGAATGGTTATGGAAATGCCATAATAGGTAGGTATGCTGGCTGTTTTGAGGAAGGTAAATGGTGGGTTTATGGTACCAGCGAAAGTTGCGCGGTACTAGAGAGGCTAGCAATGGTGCAAGGGTGAGAGTGCGTATAGTCCATGGACTCAACATTAGTCATAAAGAACTCACATACTTATTGAAAAAAATCTACAAGTCATCAAAACCAAGCACTACACGCATGCTCCTAGGGGGATAGATTGGTAGGAAAATACCATCACTCGTCCCCGACCGCCACTCATAAGGAAGACAATCAAAGAAACACCTCATGCTTCAAATTTCTTACACAACGGTTACCATACGTGCATGCTACGGGACTTGCAAACCTCAACACAAGTATTTCTCAAATTCACAATTACTCAACTAGCATGACTCTAATATCACCATCTTCATATCTCAAAACAATCATCAAGCATCAAACTTCCCTTAGTATTCAATGCACTTTATATGAAAGTTTTTATTGTACCCATCTTGGATGCCCATCATATTATGACTAATTTTATAGCCAAAGCAAATTACCATGCTGTTCTAAAAGACTCTAAAAATAATATAAGTGAAGCATGAGAGATCAATAATTTCTATAAATTAAAACCACCACAGTGCTCTAAAAAGATACAAGTGAAGCACTAGAGCAAAATTATCTAGCTCAAAAGATATAAGTGAAGCACATAGAGTATTCTAATAAATTCCGATTCATGCGTGTCTCTCCCAAAAGGTGTGTACAACAAGGATGATTGTGGTAAACTAAAAAGCAAAGACTCAAATCATACAAGACGCTCCAAGCAAAACACATATCATGTGGTGAATAAAAATATAGCCTCAAGTAAAGTTACCGATAGACGAAGACGAAAGAGGGGATGCCTTCCGGGGCATCCCCAAGCTTAGGCTTTTGGTTGTCCTTGAATTTTACCTTGGGGTGCCTTGGGCATCCCCAAGCTTAGGCTCTTGCCACTCCTTATTCCAAAATCCATCAAATCTTTACCCAAAAACTTGAAAACTTCACAACACAAAACTTCTTTCAACACTTCATCATAATTTTTACCCAAATCTTTACCCAAAAACTTGAAAACTTCACAACATAGAATTTATAGTAGAATCATTGCAATCATGCTTTTTATTCAAGGAGCTATCGTGAATCACTTTATAAATTTCTTCTTTCAACACTTCATCATAATTTTTAGATTCATGAATTTCAAGCAAAACCTCATAAAGATAATCTAGTGCACTCACATCACTAGAAATTGGTTCATCATAATTGGATCTCTTAAAAAGGTTAGGAAGTGGATGAGGATCCATAAACTTTTAGCAAGCGAAGATGCAAGCAAAAGGAAGGCACATGGTAACACAAGCAAACAAAAGATCAAACGAAAGAAGGGCGAAGAAAAGGCAAAGGTTTTTGAAAATCATTTTAGAACTGGGGGAGAGGAAAACGAGAGGTGAATGGCAAATAATGTAATGCGAGGGAGAAGAGTTTATGATGGGTACTTGGTATGTCTTGACTTGAGCGTAGATCTCCCTGGCAACGGCGCCAGAAATCCTTCTTGCTACCTCTTGAGCATGCGTTGGTTTTCCTTGAAGAGGAAAGGGTGATGCAGCAAAGTAGCATAAGTATTCCCCTCAGTTTTTGAGAATCAAGGTATCAATCCAGTAGGAGACAACACACAAGTCACCTAGTACCTGCACAAACAATCAAGAACCTTGCAACCAATGTGATAAAGGGGTTGTCAATCCCTTCACGGTCTCGCAAAACTGAGATCTAATAAAGATAGTAAAGTAAATTTTTTTGGTATTTTTGTTGTATAGATTGATTGCAAAATAAAAGAACGGCGAAAGAAATTGGCAAGTTGACGGGAAACTAATGTGATGTAAAATAGACCAGGGGGCGATAGGTTTCACTAGTGGCTTCTCTCAAGATAGCATGTATTACGGTGGGTGAACAAATTACTGCCGAGCAATTGATAGGAAAGCGCATAGTTATGAGAATATCTAGGCAATGATCATGAATATAGGCATCATGTCCGTGTCAAGTAAATCGAAATGATTCTGCATCTACTACTATTACTCCACACATCGACCGCTATCCAGCATGCATCTAGAGTATTAAGTTCATAAGAATAGAGTAACGCATTAAGCAAGATGACATGATGTAGAGGGATAAACTCAAGCAATATGATATAAACCCCATCTTTTTATCCTCGATGGCAACAATACAATACGTGCCTTGCTGCCCCTACTGTCACTGGGAAAGGACACCACATGATTGAACCCAAAGCTAAGCACTTCTCCCATTGCAAGAAAGATCAATCTAGTAGGCCAAACTAAATCGATAATTCGAAGAGACTTGCAAAGATATCAAATCATGCATATAAGAATTCAGTGAAGAATCAAATAATATTCATAGATAAACTTGATCATAAATCCACAATTCATCGGATCTCGGCAAACACACCGCAAAAGTGTATTACATCGAATAGATCTCCAAGAACATCGAGGAGAACTTTGTATTGAGAATCAAAGAGAGAGACAAAGCCATCTAGCTAATAACTATGGACCCAAAGGTCTGTGGTAAACTATTCACGCATCATCGCAGAGGCTATGGTGTTGATGTAGAAGCCCTCCGTAATTGATCCCCCCTCTGGCAGATCGCCGGAAAAGGCCCCAAGATGCGATCTCACGGGTACAGAGGTTGCGGCGGTGGAAAAGTGGTTTCGTGGCTCCACCTGATGTTTTTAGGGTATAAGAGTATATATAGGCGAAAGAAGTACGTCGGTGGAGCTCCGTGGGGCCCACGAGGGTGGGGGGCGCGTCTACCCCCCTAGGCGCGCCCTCCTGACTCGTGGCCGCCTCGCGGAGTTCCAGACTTCAACTCCAACTCTTCTGGTTTGCTTTTGGTCTAAGAAAGATCATCGCGAAGGTTTCATTCCGTTTGGACTCCGTTTGGTATTCCTTTTCTACAAAACTCTAAAATAGGCAAAAAAATAGAAACTAGCACTGGGCCTCCGGTTAATAGGTTAGTCCCAAAAATAATATAAAAGAGCATATTAAAGCCCATTAAACATCGAAAACAGATAATATAATAGCATGAAACAATAAAAAATTATAGATACGTTAGAGACGTATCATAGTCGTACATCTTCATGATCCGACCGATCCTAGCACCGAACATACGGCACCTCCGTGTTCCGCACATGTTTAGCTCGTTGACGTCCCTCGTACTCTTGATCCAGTTGAGGCCGAGGGAGAGTTCCGTCAGCACGACGGCGTGGCGACGGTGATGATGAAGTTACCGGCGCAGGGCTTCGCCTAAGTACTACGACAATATGGCCGAGGTGTGTTTCTATGGAGGGGGGCACCACACACGGCTAAGAGAAACTTTGGTGTCCTTTGGGGTTCCCCCTCCCACGTATATAAAGGGAGGAGGGAGGAGGAGGCCGGCCAAGGGGAGAGGTGCGCCATGGGGGGGAGTCCTACTCCAAGTAGGATTCGGCCCCCCCTTTCCTATTCCAACAAGGAGAAGGGGGAAAGAGGAGGAGGAGAGAAAGGAAAGGGGGTGATACGTCTCCAACGTATCTATAATTTATGAAGTATTCATGCTATTATATTATCCATCTTGGATGTTTAATGGGCTTTACTATGCACTTTTATATTATTTTTGGGACTAACCTATTAACCCAGAGCCCAGTGCCAGTTTCTGTTTTTCCCTTGTTTCAGTGTTTCGCAGAAAAGGAATATCAAACGGAGTCCAAACGGAATGAAACCTTCGGGAAAGTATTTTTGGAACGGAAGCAATCCAGGGGACTTGGAGTGCACGTCAGGGAATCAACGAGGAAGGCACGAGGCAGGGGGGCGCGCCCACCCCCTGGGCGCGCCCTCCACCCTCGTGGGCCCCTCGTGGCTTCCCTGACCGACTTCTTTCGCCTATATATATCCATATTCCCTAAAACCATCGGGGAACATAATAGATCGGGAGTTCCGCCGCCGCAAGCCTCTGTAGCCACCAAAAACCAATCGGGACCCTGTTCCGGCACCCTGCCGGAGGGGGATCCCTCACTAGTGGCCATCTTCATCATCCCGACGCTCTCCATGACGAGGAGGGAGTAGTTCACCCTCGGGGCTGAGGGTATGTACCAGTAGCTATGTGTTTGATCTCTCTCTCTCGTGTTCTTGAGGTGGTACGATCTTGATGTATCGCGACCTTTGCTATTATAGTTGGATCTTATGATGTTTCTCCCCCTCTGCTCTCTTGTAATGGATTGAGTTTTCCCTTTGAAGTTATCTTATCGGATTGAGTCTTTAAGGATTTGAGAACACTTGATGTATGTCTTGCATGTGCTTATCTGTGGTGACAATGGGATATCACGTGATCTACTTGATGTATGTTTTGGTGATCAACTTGCGGGTTCAGTAACCTTGTGAACTTATGCATAGGGGTTGGCACACGTTTTCGTCTTGACTCTCCGGTAGAAACTTTGGGGCACTCTTTGAAGTACTTTGTGTTGGTTGAATAGATGAATCTGAGATTGTGTGATGCATATCGTATAATCATACCCATGGATACTTGAGGTGACATTGGAGTATCTAGGTGACTTTAGGGTTTTGGTTTATTTGTATCTTAAGGTGTTATTCTAGTACGAACTCTATGATAAATCGAACGGAAAGAATAGCTTCGTGTTATTTTACTACGGACTCTTGAATAGATCGATCAGAAAGGATAACTTTGAGGTGGTTTCGTACCCTACCATAATCTCTTCGTTTGTTCTCCGCTATTAGTGACTTTGGAGTGACTCTTTGTTGCATGTTGAGGGATATTTATATGATCCAATTATGTTATTATTGTTGAGAGAACTTGCACTAGTGAAAGTATGAACCCTAGGCCTTGTTTCCTAGCATTGCAATACCGTTTATGCTCACTTTTATCGCTAGTTACCTTGCTGTTTTTATATTTTCAGATTACAAAAACCTATATCTACCATCCATATTGCACTTGTATCACCATCTCTTCTCCGAACTAGTGCACCTATACAATTTACCATTGTATTGGGTGTGTTGGGGACACAAGAGACTCTTTGTTATTTGGTTGCAGGGTTGCTTGAGAGAGACCATCTTCATCATACGCCTCCCACGGATTGATAAAAGTGAGCATAACAACATACGTTGTTCCCTTTGTCATCGGTATGTTACTTGCCCGAGATTCGATCGTCGGTATCACCATACCTAGTTCAATCTCGTTACCGGCAAGTCTCTTTACTCGTTCCGTAATGCATCATCCCGCAACTAACTCATTAGTCACATTGCTTGCAAGGCTTATAGTGATGTGCATTACCGAGAGGGCCCAGAGATACCTCTCCGACAATCGGAGTGACAAATCCTAACCTCTATCTATGCCAACTCAACAAACACCATCAGAGACACCTGTAGAGCATCTTTATAATCACCCAGTTACGTTGTGACGTTTGATAGCACACTAAGTGTTCCTTCGATATTCGGGAGTTGCATAATCTCATAGTCATAGGAACATGTATAAGTCATGAAGAAAGCAATAGCAATAAACTAAACGATCATAGTGCTAAGCTAATGGATGGGTCTTGTCCATCACATCATTCTCTAATGATGTGATCCCGTTCATTAAATGACAACACATGTCCATGGCTAGGAAACTTAACCATCTTTGATTAATGAGCTAGTCTAGTAGAGGCATACTAGGGACACTCTGTTTTGTCTATGTATTCACACATGTACTAAGTTTCCAGTTAATACAATCCTAGCATGAATAATAAACATTTATCATGATATAAGGAAATATAAATAACAACTTTATTATTGACTCTAGGGCATATTTCCTTCATCTATCCCCCTAGGAGCATGCGCGTAGTACTTCATTTCGATAACTAATAGATTTTTGCAATAAGTATGTGAGTTCTTTATGACTAATGTTGAGTCCATGGATTATACGCACTCTCGCCCTTCCACCATTGCTAGCCTCTCTAGTGCCGCGCAACTTTCGCCGGTACCATACACCCGCCATATACCTTCCTCAAAACAGCCACCATCACTACAAAAAAAATACACTTCCGTGATGATACGTGTTTGTCACAGTAGGTCACGTTTTCTGTCATGGATGTACATCCATGACGATTTTATGACAGAATCAAGATAGTCATACTTGTGTTGTCGTAGAAGTGTTCCATGACATTACCAAAATTATCATCACGAAAGTGTCCACTTCCATGACGATAAATCCCGCGTCATAGAAGTGCTTTCGTCAAGGGTGACCGACACTTGGCATCGACCGTAACGGGTTGCCGTTAAGCTATCGGGTCTGGTTTTGGATCCGATAATCCGTTAACAGCCCGAACCAATGGGGATTTTCCACGTGTAAAATTCTCATTGGCCGGAGGAAACACGTGTTTGCTCACCGTTGGGACAAATGTCATCCACTCATTGAACAGGAGGCGCCTATGATACGTCGACACGTGGCACGGCCCAACAGAGGCCCATTCCGGTGAAAAGGCCGGTCCAGCTAAAGGCCCACCATGTTTTTTTAGACAGTAGTGGGCTGGCCCATTAACAGCCTGCCATGTTTTGTGCCAAATTGAGGCCCATAGCAGATCAGGCCCGTTCACATCCTGTCGTTTTTTGGGCCAAATTACGGCCCATATCAGACCAGGCCCGTTAACAGGCAACTGTTCTTTTGGGTCCATTCTAAGACAGGTGTGTATTTCAGCCTGTTAAATGCCCGTTAACCAGTTCGTCCCGATAATAGTTTCGGCCTGTTAGCAGCCTGTGGTGCATCTGGGACATTGTCGACCCAGTTTAACTTTAGGCCCTTTAATGGCCCATGCAGAAACTGCGCTATTTCTTGTCCGAAGTAACTTTAGGCCTCTTAACGGCCCGTAGTCTTCATGGATAAATTTCAGCCCAACAGGCATATCGGCCTATTAATGGCCCGTGGAACAGTTGGGCCTAGTTACAACCCGTGTTGAATCAGGCCTGCTTACAGCCCATCTGATAATGGCCCGTGACACTTTTGGGCCTATGGCCCGTGTGGATACCGGCCTGCCTAAAGCCCATAATTTTATTGGGCCAAACTGGCCCGAGATATATTTTGGCCTGTTAATTGCTTGTCCTATTTGGGCCAAACATGGGCCTTAGGCAGTTTCGGCCTATATTGGCCCGTGAATTTTTCGGCCCAATGCTGGCCCAATCTAGGTTTTAGCCTGTTAAAAGCCCATGGTATTCTCTGGCCCAGCTGGCTAGAACTTTACTCAGCCTGTTAAAGGCAGGAAACTACTATAGGTTTAGACCTGCTAATGGCCCAAGATGATTATAGGCCCACATTTTGGCCCATATGAGTAACGGGCCGGCCTGAAGACCGACAACACTGAGATCCACTGAACCTTCCGACCCAAATTACAGCATACCGACCAAAGAATAAATCTAGACTATACAATAAAGAAATTACGGCATATTACATCCACTGGGAATCAAAGTTCGCTACCGGTGATAATAAAGCGCAACGTGGCCGCGGATTACATACACTGGGCATCAAAGGTCGCCACCAGTGCATATAAACGCGCCGACAAAAGAATATACAAAACTGAGAGCACTTTAGAAGGCACTAGGCCTGGCCAGGACGGGCCCCGCAAGCAGCCGAACAAGCTGATGAGACCTCAGTTGTGTCAACGATAGATGCTCCATCCCTAGCTGTATGGCACGATAGTGCGCATGGCAGTCCTCTGACATCTTCTTTGCATCTTTGACTTCAAGTCAGAGCTGAGCTGAAGCAAGCCTTTCCGCTTTAAGTTGAGACTGAAGCAGTCGAACTGATTGAGGCAGTGACTGCACAGAGGTTGTCTCACACCTGCTGGTGAGTAGCTTCAACTCACTGTCTTCATCAAGACAGGACCTTGGGGTCATCTCGCTGTCCTCAATATGATTTGGCTCACTATCTTCCCTAAAGTTCTACCTGGCATAAGAGATACGACTCTGAAAGAGAAACAAGGAGACACGTAATAGGTTTCACAATTATATAAGCAAATAAATGGATCTATTCTGCATAAGGAACATGTTTTTACAACTACAATTTAAAACTGGTAGTTGTTGCAAACATCCAATCAGATGTAAACAGCAAAGTAAACAGCAGTGGAGGAAATGATGCCTATTCTACTCTATACTAGAATAAAGTTTGAAGGCTTGAGAAGGATGAACTTACATTACATGATAACACGGGCTGGACAAAGCCCATCTCCATGTTGATGGAAGGATAATTCAATAAATTCCCCAAAGAAAATTCTTTATAAGCGTTGCCAATTTTCTACATTTTGCAAAGAGGATATATAGATCAAATAATATTGGAAGAAACAGAGGATAATGAAGCTCAGGTGCAGACTGATGATACATAATCAAATAGCAATTAATTAAGTACAGGGTTACAAGGCAAAAGGTACTGACAAGAGGAATGCAGACATCAACGTGTGCAGTGGCATTGGCTTTATTCAACATTTTGGTAAGAGTAAATGTAGATATGATAATTTGGAGAAAGTGGAGGGCAGGGCAGATAAGATGCAGAGTAATGCTAGACAATCAACTATCTCGCGATGCTAGTACAGTAATACCACCACCATCCGTTATTACTTGTCACTCAAATGGATGTATCTAGCACTATTAAGGTCTAAATACATCCAATTGATCAACAATTAATTCGATACAGATACATGACAACAGGTACATACATGAGCAATCCAAAACTTCATAACCATTGTGTTAATTCTACATTTATATAAGAGTAAATATAGATCTTATAATTTCAAGCAAAGGGAGGATAAAGAAGCGACAATTTACAGTGATGCTACATAATCAAACAGCAATGAGTGTAAGTATGCTGACAAAGGGCAAGAGGTACTGACAAGAGCAATGCAGAGCCCAGTATTGTTGTGAGATCCTCCTCTGAGTAAGGAGCTTCATCTGAAATTAGTTTTCATACAAGAGAGAAGGTAAGGCACATGCAGAAATTTAGGAGTTCAAATTTTGAATCGATATCATAGACAGTACCTGACGCTGGGCTCTCAGCAGTTCTAATAGGGGTTTGGCCAGTGGAGTAGGGGGAGAGTGTGGTACAGTTGGGCCTGTGTTTTCTGTGGCTACTGATCTATCTGATTTATCAGGTATCACTACCTTTTCCAAATACCTAGTTTGTAGTCCTTGAGGATCTGCACTCACCCTCTTCCTTTTGGACATCTATTACGAAAGAACAACATTTGACTGGAAAAACATAGTATGACAACACATGGAATAGGTACAGAAAATGGATAGTTATGGCATATACTCATATATGATGCTTAAACTAAGCAGATGGTGTAACAAAGTAGAAGTAATGCAAGAGGTCAGATGCAAAATATGTGCGACCAATACAACCTTGCCAACTTAGAGCAAGCACCTTGATGGGTGAATAAGATAGGCCATCCTCCACCATGCCAAGTTTGTTAGCCAGTGGATTGTTCCGCAATATTCCTCTCATGCGCCCATTCTCATATTCATTTTGATAATGTTCAGTACCTGACATGCATTAAAACATAAAAAGCAAGTGAGATTATCTTTGTAATGCAGAAGTGATTCTAATCCAATACCGCCTCCCTGTAAACCCCTTTGTGCTATCTATGCAATTCTTCTGAGAGATGCCATGCATGTTGTAACTTGGTGTGTGCATTAATATAATGTGGCCTACTAGCTACTAAAAATATGAGAGCTCCAGAAGTGATGATACTTCGCAGATGACAACTTCAACATATAGTAAAGAAGAACAAGTCGACCTGACCTGACAGATTCAAAATATACTAAGGGAGAATAACTCGACCTGACCAGTCGACCGCAAATGTCTCTGCTACTCTTCCCAACAAGGAACATACTTATTAAAGAAGAGAAGAGGATCATCTTAAAGAAGAGCAAGCAGATTGAAGATATTACAAGTATTTCTATACAATGTCGGTTGCCCACCCATGATGAACCAGAGCGCACAGAGAAATAGTATTCCTTCCGGTCTCTCCATATGTGGCTCACATGCATCTCGAAACTAAAGTAGGAACATTTAGCTGACCAATTAAACATCTCTCAGTTTTACTAATATCAGCATAATATCATATTTGAATTTGTACAACTAAGCTTGTTTAGCTCGATGGGTGGAGAAGTGCTATTACGACACGAACCACGTAGGCTGATCGTGGTCATCATAAAATGGGGAAACCGTAAGCATGATGAGTATAGTGTTGACCGTGGTAGTGGGATGGCAGATCTGAAGCTACAAACCGCGCAAAGGGTAGTTAGCAACCGATCTTTGCTTTGAAATAACAACTAAGATTTGGTATGGACAAGAAAGTACAGTCAACAAGTGACAAAGAAATGCAATTCTGCTGTCTCTCTATATGTCGCGACATGCATTTGGAAACTCAAGTGGGACCTTTAGCTAACCAATTAAATGTGTCTGTTAACTAATATCAGTATCATATCATAATCATATTTGAACAACTAAGCCCTGTGTTGTTTAGCTTGAAGGGTGGAATCATGCTAGTACGACAGAAAGCACCTACGCAGATCATAGAAGAGTAGATAAAAGGGGAAAACCCTAAGCATCAAGAGTAAAATCAGGAAAGTGGAACTAGCTAGACCAGTGGGTGGCGCACATGCTTTTCGAAACGAATATAGGAACATTAGGTTACCAATTAAACATTCTCTATTTTAGTAATATGAGCATCATATCAGATTCGTATTTCAACACCTAAGCTTTGGAATTATGAGTGGCATGTTGTTTTGCTTGATGGGTTGAGGTCTTGAGGAGCAGTGCTAGCACGACACGAAGCACCTACGATGATGGTAGTGAATATAAAGGGGGAAAACCATAAGCTTTACGAGTATAGTGACCGTGCCATGGCGGATCTGAAGGTGCAAACCGGACAAAGCTACTTCGTGACCAATGTTTGCTTTCAACTAGCCACTACGATTTGGTACGGACAAGAAAAGTACAGTAAACAATTTATGATCTATTTTTCGGGTGAGATCAATTACTTAAGCACATATGGAAGAGTACCACCTCTCTTGTGATGCCGTGTAGGCCCCTGCTGATACGTTGAGGGTGCTGCGGGTGCGATGGCGGTTGGCGGCAGGGAAGAAGACATTAGACGGCAGACGGCCGGGTCGGGGGATAAATCCTGTTGACGAGGCGGTCGTAGGAGCGGCAACGGCAAGGTGGACGACGGCGCCGATGAAGCAAGAGGACGCGATGAAATGATCCTGGTCCGACGCCGTGGATGAGAGACGTCCATCTCTTGCAGTGGACGACGGGGTAGCGGCTCCGGCAAGGTGGAGGATGGGGTGGCGGACGGAGGAGGCTGGCCACAGTGGGGAGGTTGTTATGGCGCCGACGATGTATGAATGGGGAAATGGAGGGGGAGGGGGATCTCAAACTTTGGGACGCGCTTGTCTGAAATGTGGGAAAGTTATGAACTTTTCCCCCATTTAAAATTTCGGACATCACGTCGGTTGGGATAGGACGGTAATCTCGCATCTCCCAAATATTTGCCGGTAGCGATTTCGGGCGAGGAGAGGGTGTTTTGCCACCCACGGTTGGCGCCCCACAGTGTATGAACGGGGCTGACAGGTAGGGCGGTTGTGTCACGTCTGAGGGAAGTTACACATCTGCCCCTATTTAAAATATTTGCCTACATCGATTTCGGGCGAGGAGAGTTTTTTTGCCGCCCACCGTGTATGAATGGGGAAATGGAGGGAGAGACACATGTCTTTCGGACGAGCTTGAATCAAATGTGTTTTGCCGCCCACGTTTGGCGCCCACCGTGTCGGAATGGGCTCAGAGGCGGTCGTGTCACGTCTGATTGAAGTTACTAGTCTACCCCTATTGACAGCTGTGTAAATTCGGTCGATAAGGATGTCAAAGTGTCAGGGCTAGATAGTAATTTCCATCTCGCAAACACTTGCTTCGGGCAGCCCACAAATGATAGTGGGTGTTTAGACGCTTCGTTCAAAACTTGGGAGAATTAGCATTCACGTTTGCCCTGGGCCCTGGCAACTAAATTCAAATCCAATTTGTATTCGATTACGAATATCCACCGATAATTCTACGTTTTGTTATTTATTTCTTCAAAACCACAACAAAGATTTATTCCACCTTTATATATGATTATGATTTAGAAATGCCGTGATCTTCGAATTCAGTAGGTTGTATACACTTTGAGCCAAACAGTTATTTCATCCAATACAATATGCTCACACGAAAATAGTTCACCTTATGTCAATCATACAAGTACTAAGGATTACCTCGCCTAAAAAATTCGGATCATTACAACACATGGACAACATAGGGGGTCTTACAACATAATCCATTCAGAGACATGATACAACATGCAAGTACAATAATCTATTGACAATTTCAACTGGTATCTAAAGAAGAACTGGGATTACCCTGGGCCTCAGATAGCAGAAATGCAGGACCTCCTCCGTCTTCAAATGCAGCATTCTTACTTCCTCCAATTCTTGGGTTGCTTGCATAATGTGTGCAGCTAATTGCATAATTTCCAGCCTCAAGATCAAGATTACCTCATTCATGGCAGCCACACCATCTCTTTCTGCCTCTAGTAGAGCCTCAAGAACTATAATATCTGTGCTCAGACTGCTCTCCAGCGGTGTTGCCTCTGAACTGCTACCATCTGGTAACATGGATGGCGCACTGCTTCCACAAATAGATTCTGGGGTTGTGCATTGTGTCCTAGTGTGAACGGCATCCTGAAAAGTTTCCGCTGGACATAAGTAAGAGATAGTTATCGCATGATCCAGGCAGTAAGCTTGCATGGTAAACGACATACGAATTATTGCCGAGCATGGCAAGCTATATTTAAATGGTTCAAAGCAGCATCAACCGAAAAGAAATTAAAATGGTAAGATGAAACTAGGGATGTAAGTGGCAAATAAACGACATCCGCCAGTCCCATCTAGTTAGTTTTTGCTAGCTCCCTAGTTCATTTTCCTCAAAAAACAAAAACTCTTTTGAACTATCATACCACTAGTGGACTTTAATCGGGATTAAACGGGACCCAGTTGACATCCCTAGTTGAAAGGGAGTGTACCACCGCTATATTTAAGTTGCCAAGGCATCTAAGCAGTTCAAATAATCTGAGAAAGCACTTAACAGTGTGGCCTCATATAAACTACAAAGACAGTCTTGTGATGAAGTTCAGAGGAAAAGTTAAGGACTCAAATGAACTAGGCATGCATTTCTTTATGATAGTACAACAGGCATTGCTGACATATTGGCCAACTCAGGTATAGCCTAACAAGTAACAAACAAGCATTCGAATCAAGCAATACAGCAAAGCAGACAACTGAACTATTTGTTAGTCTGTAGGATTACAGGTTGAGGGCACAAGCCAAGAAAGGAGACCACACGCATTACATTTCACATGTACTAAAACACACTGGCTTACCATATGTTGTTGTGAAGCCTCGCTGCTGTTGCAATGTTCTTTGAAGATATCGTCAGCATCCCGTGGTTGCAAATCTAGTTGTTGTAGTTTATTCTGCACCCTCTATTTAGGTAAAATTAATTTTAATCGCATGCACTGGTTCGAATTGATCATCAATGGTTCATCTAAACTAATGATAGAAGGGTGTGTGCTTACACGACAATATATCTGCTTCACTCTATTTTTATGCTTGTTCGAGGTGCTAGCCCCAAAAGAACAAATATTTTGCTTGATGGGGTTGGCAGCTCCATAATTAATAGAGGCATCAAATTAGTCATGCAACTTGGGAAGATCAAGAAGACACAAAAAAGTAACGAGCAGAGGCTCGGAGCAGTGATGTAATAGCTAGCATCAGAAAATGTAGGGTAAAACAAACAAAAAGCAGCGGAACCACATGCTAGTTTGCTGATGTGTAATTAAGCATAGAGAACATGAAGCAGTCTGATGGAACCAACAGGTGGCATCAGAACAACACCATTATCATAAATATAGCATGCAAGCAGTAAAATAGTAGGCAGTGATATCTAGGAAGTACAGTAATACTTAGGACAAAACTAAAGCATATTAACTACATGTGCACTGGTATGTAATTTAGCACATGTAACATGTTCACTGCCAGAAGTATGGCCCTACAGGTGCAAGTAGAATAACGCGTCTCATGAAAAAATGAATGATACCCTGAAGAAATTGAAAGGTGCGGTGCTTATGCTAAGAAAGTGAACGTATGCGCCGGCCGATGGATAATAGTAACTGATTCTCGGCGGCGTATGGGTATCGTTGTCATACTTGATAGCTAAGGATCATCGATGGTGCTCATGTTGCGGTTGAGTTTGGGCCGGCTGTCGCCGTCGCTGAAGCGGCTCCGATGCTTCGGTTGCGGCGCCTGTCGACATACAAGAAAGCCCATCTGTGGTAAGTGAACAGTTGCACAATAAAGAAGAGAAAAACTGAAGGAGTACAAATCGAAATAACCTGATGAGGCTGCGGCGTCAGTAAAGCAGGGCCGGTGGAGTTGAATATGGCGTCCGTGGAGCGGGTCTGGTGCAGTGGACGAAGGCTTCGGCGGGCGCGGTGTACAGTGCTTTCAGTGAGGCGGATCTGTTGCGGCGGACGAGGGCTTGTATGAAGGGCCAGCAATGGGGCGGACGAGGGAGTCAGTGAAGGGCCTACACTGTGGTGGACGAGGGCACCGGTTAAGCAGATCTGGTGCGGTGGACCATGATGGCGGTCAAGGAGATCTGGAGCGGTGGACAAGCCAGTCGGTGAAGCGGTCCGGTGAGTTGGCAGTTGGGGGTTCCAAGGTGCGAAAGGTAGATCCGGCAGGGTGTGAGGTCCATCGCTGCGGCGGAGGACTAGATTCGGCGGCTTGCCGTGGTTGGGGGGGTTGGGGAGGGGAAGGGGAGGGGCTCTAGAGAAGAATGTTGGGGGCAAAGAGGGGAAAACAATGGAGTTACCAAAGCAGCCCTTTTCCGTTCATGTGGCAGAGGTAAAACAAGAATATTGCAGGGCTAAACTTTCGGGCGCGAGATATTTTGATGTGAGCGGGAAGTTTGAAAGCTTTTGGCGCCTGAAATTATAAGTGTTCTGCTCTTGTACGGCCGACTATGATATCATGGTCGAGAATTTATTTGTTTTGCACGCAAAAAGTGCAAGTTTTGAAAATCAGTGTCTCCAACTCGAACCTTAGATCGTCAATTCAATTCAAATATGGATCATTGAGCTAGTACAAGTAAATACCATCATACGGTCCAATTCAAATGAAATTCCAAATGTGTTTATCCTAAATATGATGACAAAAGCAAAAATGTGTATGTGTATGAATAAAGTGGATGATTATAAAGTTTGAACATGCCCGTATGTGTATATCTCTAGGTTTGATATATGAATTTGAAATCACGAAAACCCGGCTTAAAAATGTACTTGCGTTTAAATGAATTACAAAAGCTAATGATGGAGTCGAATTCCAAAATTCCAGTCTTAGGTTTGTAATTCTGGTACATCAAGGTATATCATGCATGTTCAAAAGTATCGTTATCTCATAGTCCAAACTGTGAAACAAATTGATCAACCATGAGTGCACACACTATTGACCATATATACCTCAATTACGCTAAAGTCCCTCAAATATAGACACCTAACTCATTATCTGAAGCCAACCCCCCACCCCCACCCCCTCCGTCGCACCCCCGCCCCCCACACACGCCGTCTCTCCCCCAGACACGAACACACGAGCACATTAACACCCCCCTCTCTTCTAAAGTCCAGACCCCAATATAGGTCTATTATCACTTTGTCTCTCGGGCATGCACACATCTCTTCCCCCACTCTCCAGGTCTCCCGGCATCTCTCTTTCCCAAGCACACGCACTATGTAGAGTGTATATTTCTCATACACACAAAACGTCGCCCCCAAATGTCTATCTCCCTAGTTATGTGGTTCTCGCACACTCACCTCACACACCACCCCCACTGCAAACAAGCACACTTTTGTCTCCTTGTGCACCGCTCTCCTCTTTCTATTTCTCCCACATGCGGACCCGCCCCAGCTCCTTCCATGTATACATATATGCCGTGACTCTTTCCGTAGCTCCCTAATGTATCATCGTTCTCAATCTCGCACGTTGTTCTCTACACCATCTATTCCAAATCTCTCATGAAGTCCCTATCACACACACGATGACTCGCTTCCCTTACGTCTCCGTACATAGGCCAATTTCGAACAACATCAACATTGTCTCCCTATCTATACGCCACTTATGGACACAAACGACCCCTCTCTCCCCCCGTCTTTTCCTCTCTCTCTCTCTCCATCGCTAGCTCTCTCTCTCTCTCTATCTCTCTCTATCTCGCTCGCTCGCTCTCACACCCCTCTCCCACACACACTCGATGTCTCTTCCAAATAGTCTGCTCCCCGTCCGCACCCATGCTATCCCGCTACTACACATGCCTTTGTCTCTCTTTGACACACATGTCACACCATTCCCCCTTCCCTTATACTAGGTTTACATCATTAGTGGTCTCTCTACTCCACATACACACACTCCCTCTCACACACAAACACGCGCACAAAGACACACAGACACGCACAAACACCCATCTAGCTATTTGGATCCTTCTTTTAAGACACACACCCTTGCATATTCTCTACAACTATAGATATGTATATACCCCCCTCTCTAGCTCAGATGCACACCAAAATACTACATCTCTCTAACTCACACATATCTCCCCATGTCCGCATGTGTATCTCACACACTCACTCTCTGATTATGTCTATGTGTCTCCACGTTACACAACACAAAGCCCCATGTACATGTCTCTCTCTATCCTCCACACACATAGACACAAAGAATCTATTATCATTGCCTCAGTCTCTAGACATATCACACACGCTCTCTCTCTCTCTCTCTCTCTCTCTCTCTCTCTCTCTCTCGCAAACACGCTTAACAAGGGTTTCCCCATGAATAACTTATCGTCTATTCATCAACAGTCGTGGCAGTACGGCGAACACGAGACGTGAAAAAGAATAAATCTACATGTGCGTAGACCACCTAGTATGACTACTAGGACTAGAGCAAGCCGAAAGCGCGCCACCGTCACCCCCTCCATATCGGCGATGGGAAAACCTTTGTTTTACACAGTCGAGAAGTCATTGTGCTAAGGCCCCACATGTTGAGCCGTTGAATAGAATATAGATCCTAGTTTACGGAAACAAGTATCGATAATACATTTGTATCTCCATACTTATATTTCTTCTCTTATAAAAAAACTGAGTTGGTGATGATGGTATGCGTGCCATCTTGCAATAGACCGTCCGATCTGTATCTGACGAATGGAAATTAAACTAAAAGATACCCGCACCTCTCTCCACATTTGCAGACAAGGCCTTCCCTCGTTCATCCTTATCTCCAACAACCTCATTGTTGAGCAATTAAAAAAGGAAGCCTCTGGAACAAACTGGCCTGGTGGCCGCTGCCGGCGTCGTCCATCCCCTTGCCTCCGCTTAGTCTGACCACCAATCACCACCACGCCCCACTCCTCTTCACCTTATCTCCTCTTTCATGAGATATCATTAGTTTTTACACATGGGATTACTCCTGCATGGGTTAATGACAACAAGTGTTTTATAAAAATATGCATCTTGATGTTCCGTGCAATGCACAGACATCTTGCTAGTACTCCTACAGAAGACTAAGTTGGTGATGATGGTGTGTCTGCCATCCGTCATTTCTGACCATTAGATCTACATCTAACGACTGTGAGGTAAGTTGTTATATGTATATTTACAGAAAAACCCATAATTAGTATCTTAAAACCAACCACACCCCTCCCTCACCTCACCAAAACAGCCCAAGGAATATTTTCTGATTGAAACATAATATATCTCTAGTGATATATGTATATCAAAATTAGAGTGTTTTGTATCAAGTTTGTGAATAAGTATTATTCTAATTATGATCCGTTGCAACACACGTGAACATTGCTAGTATTTCCAACCATTCCAAAAAGTGCTAGTATTTCCACAGTTTCGAGTTTTCCATCAAGATATTAGTCACTCATGGTTGATATTTACTTTCAATCACGTACACATAGGCACTATGTAACTAGCCTTGCTTATTGGCTTCCAAAGCTTAACTTTCACTCCTACTTACAATATGTAGAGTATTTAACAAAAAACTACCACTTTCAACCAGCCCTAGGAAGAAACTATTGTACAAAAATAGCAAAAACATACCCAAAATTTCTTAATCCGTGCCAAAAACTACTACCTAGTGCTGATTAGGCTCGTTTAAACCCGTTTATGACAGGGTTGGCCCACACGTACGTGCTGACGAGGAAGCTTAAACCAACACATTTTGTTTGACCGTTGACACGAGGGACCCACATCTGACCTTCTATCCTGTTATATACCCCCTCAAATCATTATTTTTCCTGAACATTACTTCAAACAGTACTAATGCGTGTTCGTCGGTGGCGCCGGTGATGAGGGAGTTGGGCGCCGCTCCGCCGGACGGGCCGGACGCCGCGCTGGCCTCCGCACGGGTTGGCAGGCTGGCCCGAGCGTGACTCACGCACGAGCAAGCCGCCGCGCTGGACTTCGCTCGGGCCAGATGGCTGGCCTTAGCGCGGCGCGTGCGAGCAAGCCTCCACGCCGCCGCGCCAATCTAGCTAGCAAACCTTACAAACAAGCAGCTGGACGGAGCTATCTTGGCTAGCTAGCGGCCGCGAGCTCCGGATGGAGCTGGCATCCGGGCTGCCGCAAGATGGGCTCCGCACCGCGGGCGGTAGCTGCGTCCCATGGCCGAGGATGACTAGGTGGACGGGCCAGTGGTAGGAGGTCACTCGAGGATTTTTGTGCAGACTGACATGTAGGTCCCACAAGTCATAACGCCTAACTTGCTGGTCGAATAGAAGGCGTTGACTTAAGGGGCGACATGGTTGAAATGTGCCTATGACGACACTTTGTAGAGTAGTCGTTTCTTGGTAGGGCTGGTTGGTAAGGGCATGTACAATGGTTGATAAGGTAGTCTTATCTTAAGTCTACCACGTATGCAAGTGGTAGTGGTTTCTTGGCATTATTAGTGGTTTCTTGGCATTATTAGTGGCTTCTTGTAAGGAACAATGTACTACTAGCGACAAAAGGTGATGCTAGGTTGCGTTGTACTCCAACGAGTACTACTAGTGGTCGCAGGAGTGTATACCTCGTTTTGTGGGTTCGATCCCGGCCGAACGCACAACGGCCTTTTTTTAAATAGTAACTTCGCTGCGAGCCAATATTGTACACGGGAAGTTTGAGTTTTGAAGTTGAACGGACATGTCGCACCACAATCTGGGTGCACTGGATAGCCCAGCCACGCGAATGGGGTTTCCTTCCCATTATCTTGTGGCTCGCGTGCTCGCCCTAGCCGCACCTTGCTTGCAGCTTCCTCATCAGCTAGTAGCATATTTAAACTAGCGCCTCCCAATTAAGCCCGAGGAGCCGGAAAAGCCTGGCGCGACATTGGGAACTGTGCAATATGGCTCTGTATGTAAAGTGCTAGTACTCTACTACTCTGTAGCTTGTGGCGTTGCATGCATGGACTTCACTCCATTATCGGCTCTATAAAAGAAATTCCTCTTGACGTGATTTTTTTAAACGGAGGCAAAAACTTTGCCTCATCTCATTCATAAAGAAGGAACTACTAACAAAGTTCGACGAGATCCATTACACCTCCACAAATGGAAGCGAAAAGCCTAGTCTCGCTGTATCAAATAACTCAAATGTTCTGCCCCCGCAGTAACTGTCGCTGATAAACAGGCTGCTAGTGTGTGCGTGAGAGGAGCGGCTGAGTAGGCCAGCTACGCGCTTGAATATAGCACCGAGAGTACCCACTACGCAGGTGTACTTTCCCTGCATTGATAGTACAACGATGGTTCTAGAGAACAATACTACCCTCCACTTCCAACTGTAGCTCCTTGGCCCTGAGATTAAGAGTTCAAAACTGGTGCACTATACTAGAAGTACAGTACATCGCACTACTAGTTGACAAAGTAGTACTAGTACTGCTACAGTACGAGTACGTAGTAAATAATAGCCTCACCCCTTCGCTAAGGAATGATCGAGGAGCTACAGTTAGAAGGGATGAGGCCCTACAGTTACTACACTCTTATCTCCTCCTTGCCAGTTCCCCTCCCCCCGAAGAGAAGGCAGTTCGACACTGCTCCCATGGATTCGCCAGGCGGTTCTCCTCCTCGTCGGGGCTGGGAGACCTTGGACGACGATCCTCTGGGAGAAATCGCACGCCGCTCCGACATCCTCACCGCCGCAAGACTCGGTGCTTCCTGCACTAACTTTTTCAAGAAGGTGCTTAAACAGGCTTGGGAAAAGGCCATGCTTGTTGGTCTTCCATGCGTCCTCGAGGAGAAGGTTCTTCTATGGGACAATCCTCCGAACAGTCCACCGCTCCCTGGCCATGGTTGCACGTTGACTCCGCTAGAGTTGCCGACGTTGAGAGGCAGTCGGATTTTGTCCGTTGAGCAGGTCAGTCATGGAGTTTGATCATGTAGTACTTAGTTATTCCATTTCCATCCTGTAATTTCTCCACTGCCCACCGTCTTATATACAGGTCTAGGTCGGTGCCAACGAAGATTGGCTTGCATACCTCCGGCCGGATACCACCATCATTTTGCACAACATCCATAGCAGTGCGGCCGTTCCCGTAGACCCCTTCTCAACCATTGGGATCGGCCTTCCGGACTGGCTGGGCTTGAATACGTATGATGATGCCTACATGAGATTGAAGAAGATAGCAATTGCGGACCCGCCGACAAAGCGACACGGCTACGACGATTACTATCTCATCGCGGTGTTCGACATAAGGATTGCCATCAATGCAAGAGGTAGTAACGGCAGAGGCTGGCGCATGTTGGCGGTGGCAGATTTGTACCCCTACACGTTCGAAGACGCCGTGCGCCATCTAGGCCGCATCTTCGCGGTGACAAGCCAGGGGACTTGTTTCATCTGGTTGCCATCCTACGGTACGGGAGATTACAAACGGAATGCACAAACCATCATTTGCATCCCTAACGGCACTCCATTATTTGGCAGGGACCAGTCATCTCCGATCAAAATAAGATCGCTGATCCTGGATGTGCATTTGCATCCGCGATTCGGTCTAACTTGGAACCTTGTAGCTGACTTTGGCATATTGGGATCAACTATCTTAGTTGTCGTTACCCATGGTACCACTGATGTGCAACATGGTCACACAATCTACCATGATCGGACCTTCACCATCTACCCAGGTATTCCATTTAGTATTATACTCTCGCCTTCTCCTTCGTTGTTGTACTACTTACTAGTACTAGTAGGAGTACTTTTTACCTTGGAGGACGCGTATAGCTAGCTAGGCCCTTGAAGACTTGAACCCACTAGCTGCCACCATTTTTGTTTTTCCATGTCTTACTATCTCATGCATGTAGCCAAGAGTGGCTATATATAATAAGCCGGTTATTTTACTTCCTCTATACCGGAGTAGTACTATTTTCTGCACAGTATTACTGACTGCCATATTTGAGCATAACATTATTATGCATGGACCTTGACTGTGTACATCACCATGTGTCCAGATCTGAGATGCCGCGTGTACCATATGAACGGCGCCGGGTTCGACCCCCGTGATGCTACGTGGGTGCCGAGGAACACTCTTGGAGAGTACTCGCTTTTCATTGGGGACAGCTACCCCATTGTGAAGCGGATGCCACCTTCCGTGCACGACACCGAAGGCCTGCCGTTCATGAAGCATGGTTGTGTCTTTGGTGCGCACCGCCGGACGAACGACATGCTGGGACACGCTATCCCTGATTTATGGCACTTCAGCTTGGATGAGTCTCCATCGTATGGAACCAGACTAGAAAGTTGCGACAATGATTCCTGTTGCCCACTGCTATGGATCGTGCCATCCATGAAGAACACCTGGGACTGGAACCTGGAGGAGGACATGTAGCCCATCTATAACGTGTAAGTGGGGTATGGTAAATTGTGAAAGGTAGCGCTGTGAATATATGTAGACTAGTCGTGCACAAATTTATCACATGAATTGGAGATGAACTTGTGTGGCATACTGGCATTTGTCCTTTAGAATTTATTACTAGCAAATGTGTTATGTGTACGTGCAACTTGTGTGGTTGTCGCACGGGATCCAACACGCTCTTTGAGAAAAAAAGGTGGCACAACTTCGGATATAGGTGACGTGGTGGCATCATACAGTAGCATCGTTCGCTATAGTTGTAATACTCCTACTAGGACGACAACTCCTATGAAACCTTGCGCTTGGCTCTTTGCCTCTTCAGGAGGTTCAACAGTTTGTACTCGTGTGAACCTTGCACTTGGCTCTTCGCCTCTTCGGAAGGTCCAACAATGATGATACTACAGTACAATATGCTTCTGGCAATCTGACACTGATTGAACTGATGCACGTCCACCGTGAGGGTGAGGGCGAGCGAGGGGGAGAGGGAGAGGGCGCTGTAATCAAAACCCTATCCTCGTCCTACAAGCCACCGCGCGCGTGGGCGAGGGAGAGGCGTAGTAAGGAAGCTTCTCCTCGTTAGGCGAGTTGACGGGACACATCAAAGCAGTACTAGTACTAGTTCTTTCCAGTAATATGGCTTAATTTGAAACGAGAAAAATACACTGGTGGTCAACGTATGTAACAATACGCTCTTTACGGTCACTATATATAGTTTTGCGGTGATTATACGATCACTAGCTCATCGTAGGGCACCGTATTTCACCCTACTGACCGGCCACATAGTCGACGTGGCACTTTGTTGACTGGTTAAATTGTCACATGGTTTCTGGGTCCCACCTGTCAGTTGGCAGAGCAAAGAAATCAGTTAAACAAAACTTTATGCAGGCGCGACAGGAGTCCAACCCTTGCGCGCGAACCATCCTGGCTGTGTATTTGAGTGCATGCACGTGTACTCCCTCGGTCTTCCAACAAAGAGTGTACATCGGCTAAAAAACAAAGAGTGTACGTCTACACTTCCAATGCATTTAGCCTTTAATCTAAAATCGATATTGATTGACTAATGCACCAACTTGTGCTCTAGCTATAGGCTACATGTCTATCCTTAATTATAGCATGCAACAACCTTGATTTAATCTTCTTCTCTCAATGGCCGCATGCACACATAAGGCTGGTAGTAATGGGGAGTATCATATGCAAGATACTAGTGTATGATACTACATCCGTAATGCATGGTACTCCCTCCATTCCCTTATACAAGGCCACTATGAAAAATACATTTTGCATCTATACAAGGCCACTAAGAGTAACCGAGGCAAAATTTAATGATGTTTTCTCGTAGTAGCAACTTGTTTAATACTTGCATGCATGTAGTCATAATGACAGTGTGCTACTTTCTTCTCATTCCTTCCTTGCATGCATGCAGACGTATTAATGATTCCAGATAACAAGAAGAAAAGTTGGCTTCTAAAGTAGTCATTAAATTTTACCCAGGTACCTGTAATTTGAGTTTGTGGCCTTGTATAAGGGAATGGAGGGAGTATCATATGTTGGTATCATATAGGACTACATTTATTTCCATGCATGACACAAAGTAGTACATCATTTAATATGATAGGGTATCATGATATGATACTCAAGCCTCTCTGCGTGCATGATACTACCTATGATACTCACATTACGACCAGCCTAAATCTGCTACTTTTGGGCGTTAATTATGCCCTGGTCAATGTGTAAATCTCTAAATGTACAGTCTTTCACGGACGTAGGGAGTAGGTTGAGCACTTGAGCGCGAGCGTGTGTGTTGCGTCGTGTGCTGTGTGCCGCATGGGTGCGTGAGTGTTGCGTGCGTCCATGTGTACGTGTGAGTGTTGCATGTTGCATGCATGCATGAGGCTTTTACTCCCTCCCATTGACATGTTCATATTTCAAGCTTCCTCTGTTCCCTCCATATGGTGATACTCCCCCTGTTCCCAAATACGGAGTAAAAGCCTCCCTCTGTTCCAAAATACGGAGTATTAGTCTTTCTAGAGATTTCAACAAGTGACTACGTACAGAGCAAAATGAGTGAATCTACACTCTAAAATATGTCTACATACATCCATATGTTGTATTCCATTTCAATGTCTAAAAAGACAATATTTAGGAAAGGAGGGAGTAGCAAATAAACATCAAGTTCTCTTGTTTTTCCCTCCTTGGTCACGGTGCACAACCAAAGATGGCTTATTCACCTGGATGGAGGGAGTAGATGGTCAAAGTTTGACACAAAATTAATGCATCGGTAAACATAATTTTTTGAGGAAAACAAGTGCATTAGTTGAGTGTTTTTGCAAACTACAAAAATTATTCCACCACTCATCATCTACCTTGGTTGGTGAGATTTTTGAATTGAGCCCTATAAACCGGAAAGGAGGTAGAACTATTGCATACATGCATAGGGATACTGTAGATAGGAAGTCTTCGCGATCCATTATTCCCCATCTTGGTCAGAGAGAACTATTCAACTAGTCTTCACAGTGAAGTGAAAATACACGTTGCAGCAGATGAGACACTTAATTAATAAGCTGAACTAGCGTGTTGGTGTTACTAAATCAGCCTTACCCAGTACTGCCATCATGTTTGCCAGTGGAGCACGCTTCCGCAAATACGACTACGCACCTCTCTCCTCCATTAACTAACATATGGGAACTCTTGAGGTAGACCCACATGTAATCGACGTAACTATTTACACTCCGAAGGACGGTATATCCTGGTAGTAGTACTAGTAGAATTGAGATTTAATGCACTTTCTTCCCCGTCTTACACTCTTCTTCCTCCTCTCTTCTTCTTCCTCCTCTCTTCCCCATCATCGGCCGCACACCATTTCCCCCCGCTCACTGCTCGCCCGCCCGCGCCATCTTCCTTGGTAGCTCGCGTGTACCATATCCCCCCGCTCACTTCTCGGCCACACACGCCATCTTCTTCGCTCGCCCGCCCGAATCCACTTCCCCGCTGGCTCACAGGCACCGAAAACCCTAGTCACCCAGTGCCCTAAAAACCCCTATGGCAGAACCGACTGGCACGTAGAGCCGCAATTGGAATTCCCTCCCCGATGTTCTCTTGGAGCAGATTTGTAATCGTATGGACCTGCTCAGCACCGTCCGTCTGGCCGCATGCTCGGTGTCTTTGTACCGTCTACTTGTCTGCAACTGGCCGGGCTCTTTTCAAGACACCCTGCTTGCTGATGCCCGATCCTCGCAGGTGGTCCAGACACCGACTTGACGATCCTACGGAGGTTGCCGTGGTGCCCCTCGACATGCTACCACTACCCATCCACCTATCCTTCATGCGCGGCCACTACTGGGCGGGCATGAAGGCCAACTGGATCGTCCTCATCCACCAATCCAGTAGTCCGTGGCATCTCGTGGATATCTACACGCAGCGAGAGATCACCCTTCCATCGTTGGATACCGCCGCCATCGAGCCTCGCGGCCCACCGGACACTCCTGCCTACTACGCACGAGACGTGTCGAGCTTTTGGCTCGACCTCTGTTTGCTAATCTGCGAAGTGCCCACACCATCAGCAGACTACATGGATTACAAGCTCATTGCCATGTTCAACATGGGATTAGTCTATCTGGAATCCGGTCACCATTCATGGTTATGGCTCATCGTCAATCCTCTGCAGCCAACATTTCTGTCTGGTGCTATAGTGCACGATGGCATCGTTTACGCGGTCGACGCATAGATTGGCTGCCTATACTGGTGGAATCTATCGTCGTGTAATTGTTCTATCTCATCTCATCTTTACCTTATGAATACGACTGCCTGTTCATTGTTACAAATTTAGAATATATAGTATGTCTCTAACCACATCATTGCTATATGTTCCTCTCATTTCCTAGATTTTTATGACCACACATATTATTGTTAGAGTTGATATGAGAACAATTGGCATCTAATGATTGTTAGAATAGATATTATGAGTATAACCTCATGATTGCTATATGTTACTCTCATTTCCAGGATTTTTATAACAACGCATGTTAGTGCTTAGAGTTGATATGATAACTGTAGTAAGTGCTATGGTAGAATATAAGTAGGCCCTGTCATATATGTTTTCCTCTCATTGTTTCATGATGTTTGAACCATGATATATTGCTAGAATATGAAAGCCATTGGCTTATTTTTTTTAACTTGGGGTATGATTATGACCACGGCATTGCAATTCTCTGTCTATGATATGTGTCACTATTATAATAATCTTAATTCCACACATACTCTGAACATGATTGTTTATTTTTGTCCTTTTGGTCTCCAATTTGAATTGTTGCAGCAGACGCAAATGCACTGACCTTCATGATTCCAGGACCTGGAATCATACCAGCCGATGGGTGGTGGTTTATCGCTCGTTCAGCTGACGGCGGTCATTTGATGCTCATTTGCATGTACCAAATTGACCAAACCATTTCATCAAACCACATGCAGTATAATGCCTGGGGCATTCGTGACATTGATGGCTATGGCTGCTTCGTGTTCAAGAAAGATCCCAGCTCCGTTGGGCCGGGCGTATTCAACTGGAGGCGGGTTTACAGCCTCGGCAATCACTCCATGTTCCTCGGGCTCAATTATCCGATCATCCAACCAATCATCGATCATATCACCGGCGATGATTACCGTGCTATGCAACTTCCATTCGCCAGTGGGAACTGTGTTTACACATCATACCATGGGTTTCATGAATCACCACATCCAGAGATTCGTCGACACAGCTTGTTGCTAGATAATCTTCAGTGTGTGAAAGGCATCAAGCTTCCATGCGATGGATGGCTTTTGCAAACCCGACATGCGGCGATGTGGTTCATGCCAACAGCAAATATGCACAACTTGATTCGTACTGATATCTAGACTGAGCCATGTATCCTGCTGCTGTAGCATGACCCTCTTTTATTGGATATTATGTACTGTTGTTAGTTTGAAGCACTCCTCTGGTTTGAAGGATAGATACCTTTCTGGGATCAATTGCATCCTAACTCACCTGCGTGGGATGTACTGAAAATGATGATGGAGATGTTGTGCAGAAGCCATATATATATATGTATATATATATATATATGTATATATATATATATAAAGTGTGTACTTGTTGGTGAAAGTGTTGTCCAATGGGAATTATATTTTGTATTACTCATGTAGCCTACAAAGTCTGTCGCACAACGTTGTAACTTCTTACCCCATTTCTAAATTTGTACTAGTCCTCTATACCGTATATTGCGCTACTCGTACTACTACCTCACTCCTGGTTTACTGGTCGCCTTCGTAATTTGTGTCAAAATTTGACCATAAATTTCACTGACTAAATGTTAATGCACGTCACAAAAAATTATATCGTTTTATTCGTATTTGAACATAGTTTCCAATGGAATAATTTTTGGTGACATGCATTGACATTTTATTAGTTAAACCTATGGTTAAAATGTGACACTAAATATGACTAGTAAGTAGTACAGTAGCAGTACTAGTATAGGTCGGTCAAATTATTCATCATGTGTTCGCATTGAATTGACGTGACAACACGCTGCGCGTGAGGTGATACAAGAATCTCGGCGGCATGTTCGGGTATTGTGGACTTCATATTTGGAGTACTACCACTTATCTGTCGAAATCTTTCATCATTCACTTAAAACAGTCGATTGATCATACATTGAGTACCATATAACCGGAATTAACCGATGAAACTCCAAGAAGGATTGGTCGGTGCTGCCGGCTGGCGTCAAGTTCGATCCCACGGATCAGGAGCTGATCGAGCACCTTGAGGCCAAAGTGAGTGCTGACGGCGCGAGATCTCACCCTCTCATTCATTTGTTCATACCAACCATCGACAGCGAGCACGGCATATGCTACACCCATCCGGAGAAACTTCCAGGTAAGACACCGATCGGCCGTCTACTTGCACAAACATATTCCTTTGTTTATATCTCAATTTTTCTTTCTAGACGCAGAACTAGTGAAGCAATTACAATTTGACAATTAATAAAAAGTGAAACAAGTGACTGCAACATGCCAAAGATGTTATGAAAATGCCAACTACGTACACTAAAACCTGTATTCGACAATACTGCAGGTATCACACTGAGTGGCCTAAGCAAGCATTTCTTCCAACGCAATTCCAGGGCATCCAAAACGGGCACGTGGACGCGTAGCAAGATACAGTCGGAGTGCGGCATGCACGCGATGTGGCACAAGACCAGCAATACCTTGCTGGTGATGTTCAATGGCCGGCAGACGGGCAACAAAAAGGTTCTGGTGCTGCACACCAACAAGAACTTCGATCATTCCCGCAAAAAAAACTTCGACCCGCAGAGGACCAACTGGGTGATGCACCAGTACCACCTCGGGGACCTGGAGCAAGAGAAGGAGTGGGAGCTAGTCCTCTGCAAGATTTTTTACTACACGAACACTAGGGCCAGGACTAAAAAGATTATAAGTTAGTTTGGTATTGGTACTTGTACTACCTTGTCGTCCGCAAGTTTGTATTGCTCTTAACGATCTTTCGGTATGAACTTGGCATTTGCTTCCAACCATCATGCCGAGGGTCAACGTGGATATAAAGTTGAATCATTTGTTTCGAAACGAATTTTCTAGCACCTCATTTTTATTTGATGGGTAGCATAAGCACCTGCCGTTCGAATACCCAGTTCTCCAAATTTTTCAAAACAAGTGCATGCACTTATTATCACGATGAAAAAACAATATACCTGCTGCATCCCAGTTATCAGTCTGTACTTGCAGAATTCTCTCGTTTATTGAGCAGGTATATTGTTTTTTCAGGTCGAGCAAGTTTCAACTGGGCTGTAGACTTCCCAGGCTTGGTTTTGTTTTTAACAGGCCTAGCCCATGACGACAACGGGGCACAAAGATCCAGCAGGTATCTACTGGCCTCTGGCCTGCCATCGTTAGTTATATTTTGTCTTACAACATCCGCAGGCAGTTTTTTTAGTGAATCAAACACACAGCCCAGTTCTATTTTCCTCTTGAAACGCCATCTCCTACTTCCGTTTTCTAATCTCTACCTATAGTTTTACTAGTTCATATACACGTATCATTATATTGAAAATACATAAAGTTCCCTTTTTATATTTACATCCTTATTTTTGTTGTTGTTTTCCCTCCCAGCGCTGTTTTTTTACCACTGGTTTTCCTTAAACCAACTCAATTGTCCCACGTCTTGTTTGCTTACAAAAACAAAAAGATATTTTCGGCAAATCAATAAGTTCTTAAAAAACGTTTATCATTTTGGGATTACAACAGTTCGGACTCCACCGAAATATGCAAAATAAGGTTGAACTTTTTGACCGTGGTCCTGGGTAGAAAATGGGCTGTAGTAAATTACTTAACAATTAGCAAATGGGCTGCAAATTATTAAAAAATAGCAAAGGGCTCTATGTTGTCTGCCACAGATTTGGAGGCTAACTTGTGGGCCTACTAAGTTCATCCGTACACAAGGTTTTTCAAAAAAGAAACTTAGTCAACAATCGACTCTACCAGCGTCAGACCGTTAGATGTCAATCTAACGGCAATCGTGCTTCTTCAGTCTCTGATCTTCCTCCTCCAGCCGCCCAAACCAGCGCCGACGGAACCGCCTGCTCCCGCCTCCCGTAGTCGGCTGTGCTGTCGGGCAGGCCTCACGGCCCCACCATACTCGCATCCCTGGCCTAGCTATCCCTCTACTTACCCACACCTCCTGTTATTTTCCGGCGACGGCAGCCGAACCAGTCAACCCTCGCACTCCCCACCGCGTGGGCAGCCACTGTCGTGTCTTCCCCGGCTCCGTGTCGTTCCCTTCGTAGGCCTCGCCGTCGTCCACCGCCCTGGCGCTCTCGGCGCGGCGTGGTCAATGAACGACATCCATCGGAAGTGGACTGTATGTGGAGAGGCTGACAGCTGGGTCCACGGCTGCACACAAGGAAATGCCTCCTTATTACGCGCAAAATAATGATTCCTCCACCTTACATCTGGGACCAACCGAAAGGGCCTTTGTATTTCGCGAAGAAAACATTCCCGCCGCTGACAGCTTGGGCCCACCAGCTATATCTTCGCACGCAAGGAAGTGCTTCCTTATTACGCAAAAAAATGAATACTCCCCCTGCTAGCTGGGACCCACCATATGGGAGGCTGACTTGTGGGCCTACTAAGATGACGGGGACGGAGGGCTTTGTCAACTTAGTCAATATGAACGATTCTAGCTCCAGTGACCGTACGATGTCCATCCAACGGCCATAGTGCTTCTTCAACCTCTGGTCTTCTTGCTTCAACCTCCGTGCCGCCTGCTCCTGCCTCCCGTGTCCGGCTGTGCTGCCACCGCTGGCCATGCAATCCCTCTATAGTTACCCACACCTCCTGTTATTCTCCGGCGATGGCAGCCTCACACCGCAGCCAAAGCAGTCAACCCACGTACTCCCCTCCGCGTGGGTATCCACTGCCGCGTCTTCCCCGGCTCCGCGTCGTCCCCTTCCTAGGCCTCACCGTCGTCCACCACCCTGGTGCTCTCGGCGTGGCATGGTCAATATGGTCAACGACCGACTTCCGAAGGAAAAATACTGTACGTGGAGAGGCTGACAGCTGGGTCCACGGCCGCAGCAAGGAAGTGCCTCCTTATTACGCATAAAATAATTATTCCTCCACCTGACAGAAGGGACCCACCAGACGGGCCACCGTATTTCGCAAAAAAAAACCTTTCCCCCTGACTGCTGGGACCCACCAGCTACATCTTCGCACGCAAGGAAGTGCGGCCATATTACGGGCAAAAAAAATGATTCGCCCCCCTGACTGCTGGGACCACCAGCTACATCTTCGCACGCAAGGAACTGCCTGACAATCGGGACCCACCTGGTCGAAGCGTACGTAGCATTGTCATTCTGGTCGCGAACATGTACGTACATACTGGTCGATCGGTCTGTCTGCAGGCTGCAACGATGAACTGTGGGCGTGTAAGGAAGGGCACATGTCGTAGTAGAGGCGCTCACGTAGCATGTACACGTACGTACAGCGGCCAGGGTGCAAGAAAGTAAATACGGCCACGTACGTACATACGGGCGGGGTCTCGAACACCTACTCGCGCATACGTACGGCCAGGGCTCGTGTACATGGCTGGGTCGGAACGGAGAAACTGTGTCGTCGTGTTCATGGGGAGGCAACGGAATGCGTCGTGTTCATCGGGAGGCAACGGAACGCGTGCTGTTCATCAGGAGCCAACTGGCTTGGACGGAACAGCTGATGGAAACGAGGCATGGCATACCGCAGAACGGAGGAAACAGCCTTGTGTTCGACCGGCCACGGTCGAAATGGGATCTTGTTCATCAGGAGGGGTCTGGCGTACCGCAAAACGGAGGAAACAGACCTCCTACTGTGGAAACGGGGTCCTGTTGATCGGGAGGGGTGTGGCGTACCGCAAAACGGAGGAAACGGACTTGTGTTGGAGCGCTATGGCCGAAACGGGGGTCCTGTTCATCGGGAGGGGTGTGGCGTACCGCAGAACGAGACTCCACGGGATATTGTTCATCTACACCGTCGACCTCCTCCAGCCTCCACGGGCTACTGTTCATCCACCGTCGACCTCCTCCAGCCTCCACCTGCGACTGTTCATCCACGGGCTCCTTTTCATCCAGCCTCCACCGCGCGCTCCTCCACCGGCTACTGTTCAACCAGCCCGCTCCACGGGGTCCTGTTCAACCACCCCTCCATGGGCTACTGTTCATCCAGCCCTCCATCGGCTACTGTTCAACCAGCCCTCCACGGGGTCCTGTTCATCCAGCCCTCCACGGGGTCCTGTTCATCCAGCCCTCCATAGGGTCCTATTCATCCAGCCCTCCACAGGGTCATGTTCATCCACTGGCTCAATCGATCGGGGTACTATTCATCTAGCGGCAACGGCCTCTACTACCACGGGGTCCTGTTCATCCAACCCCCCACCGGGAACTGTTCATCCAAACCCCCCTACAACGCTCACTGATCATCTAGAGGCAGCATCAATCGGCTTCAGTTAGCAGCAGTAGCGAAGGAATCACTCGAGTTTAGTTAACAGCAAGGGATCGATCGATCGCTCGTGTTCAGTAATGCGTAGCCTGCAGTGCAATCGCTCGGGTTCAGTTAGAGCCCAACGCCTCGCTCGGGTTCAGTTAGAGCGCAATGCCTCGCACACACGCACGTACGTACGAGAGAAACGTGCATCGCTTGGCCCCCGACCACCCACCGTAACCAGGAACTCCCCGATATTTTCCTCGCCCTCGCTTCTACCACAGTTTTTTCCATCATGGACGGCCCAAATAATGTTATGCAGCTGCGTCTCCGGCCCGCCCAGGACGAAAAGCCCATTTTCTCTCATGATTTTTTGTCATAGAAGTAGGAGCCCACCACATGTATGATGATACCGGGTTTTGTCACAATCATCGTCATAGAAGTGTCATAAGTATGACAGAATTTTTTTTGTTCGGCCCAAAATGTCACGGATATGTCTTTTTTTTGTAGTGCATACCTACCTATTATGGCATTTCCGTAGCCATTCCAAGATATATTGCCATGCAACTTTCCACTGTTCCGTTTATTATGACACATTCCATCATTGTCATATTGCTTTGCATGATCATGTAGTTGACATCGTATTTGTGGCAAAGCCACTGTTCATAATTCTTTCATACAGGTCACTCTTGATTCATTGCACATAGCGGTACACCACCGGAGGCATTCATATAGAGTCATATTTTGTTCTAAGTATCGAGTTGTAATTCTTGAGTTGTAAGTAAATAAAAGTGTGATGATCTTCATTATTAGAGCATTGTCCCATGTGAGGAAAGGATGATGGAGACCATGATTCTCCCACAAGTCGGGATGAGACTCCGGACGAAAAATAATAATTATAAATAAAAAAAGAGGCCAAAAAATGAGAGAAGGCCCAATAAAAAATGAAAGAAAAGAGAGAAGGGGCAATGTTACTATCCTTCTACCACACTTGTCTTCGTGAGCAAGCGAGTTGGATGCACACCCACTTAGTTTCTTTTTGAGCTTTCATAAACTTATAGCTCTAGTGCATCCATTGCATGGCAATCCCTACTCACTCGCATTGATATCTATTGATGGGCATCTCCATAGCCTGTTGATACGCCTAGTTGATGTGAGACTATGTCCTTCTTTTTGTCTTCTCCACAACCACCTTCTATTCCACCTATAGTGCTATGTCCATGGATCACGCTCATGTATTGCGTGAAAGTTGAAAAAAGTTTGAGAACATCAAAAGTTTGAAACAGTTGCTTGGCTTGTCATCAGGGTTGTGCAGGATTTGAATATTTTGTGTGATGAAGATGGAGCATAACCAGACTATATGATTTTGTAGGGATAAGCTTTCTTTGGCCAAGTTATTTTGAGAAGACATAATTGCCTTGTTAGTATGCTTGAAGTATTATTGTTTTTATGTCAATATTAAACTTTTGTTTTGAATCTTATGGATATGAACATTCATGCCACAATAGAGAAAAATTACACGGATAAATATGTTAGGTAGCATTCCACATCAAAAATTCTGTTTTTATCATTTACCTACTCGAGTAGGAGCAAGAATTAAGCTTGGGGATGCTTCATACGTCTCCAACGTATCTATAATTTTTGATTGTTCCATGCTATTATATTATCTGTTTTGGATGTTTTATATGCATTAATATGCTATTTTATATTATTTTTGGGACTAACCTATTAACCTAGGGCCCAGTGCCAGTTCCTGTTTTTTCCTTGTTTTTGAGTTTCGCGGAAAAGGAATACCAAACAGAGTCCAAACGGAATGAAACGTTCGCGATGATTTTTCTTGGACCAGAAGACAACCAGGAGACTTGGAGATGAAGTCGGAGGAGCCACGAGGCGGCCACAAGGACGGAGGGCGCGCCCCCACCCTTGTGGCCCCACCGTGACCCTCCTGACCTAATTCTTTCGCCTATATATTCCCAAATATCCCCAAACCACCAGAGGCATCCACGAAAACACTTTTCCACCGCCGCAACCTTCTGTACCCGTGAGATCCCATCTAGGGACCTTTTCCGACATCCTGTCGGAGGGGGATTCGATCACGGAGGGCTTCTACATCAACTCTATTGCCCTTCCAATGAAGCGTGAGTAGTTTACCTTAGACCTACGGGTCCATAGCTAGTAGCTAGATGGCTTCTTCCCTCTCTTTGATTCTCAATACCATGTTCTCCGCGATGTTCCTGGAGATCTATCGGATGTAATCTTCTTTTGCGGTGTGTTTGCCGAGATCCGTTGAATTGTGGATTTATGATCAGCTTATCTATGAATATTGTTTGAATCTTCTCTCAATTCTTTTATGCATGATTTGGTATCTTTGTAATTCTCTTTGAATTATCGGGTTGGTTTGGCCAACTAGATTGGTTTTTCTTGCAATGGGAGAACTGCTTAGCTTTGCGTTCAATCTTACGGTGTCCTTTCCTAGTGACAGTAGGGGCAGCAAGGAACGTATTATATTGTTGCCATCGAGGATCAAAAGACGGGGTTTACTGTTGGGGAACGTAGCATGCAATTTCAAAAAAATTCCTTCCCTCACGCAAGATCTATCAGGCTGAAGCTTTTTCACAGAAGCATCACAACCCCAAACTTTAAGAAATGACAGCTTAGGTTTCTTGCCAAACCATAGTTCATATGGTGTCGTCTCAACAGATTTAGATGGTGCCCTATTTAACATGAATGTAGCTGTCTCTAATGCATAACCCCAAAACGATAGCGGTAAATCGGTAAGAGACATACACCATTGTGTTGTGGTGTTCTAGGTGGCGTGAGTTGTGAAACTATTCCACATTTTTTTAAATGAAGGCCAAACTCGTAACTCAAATATTCGCTTCCGCGATCAGATCGTAGAAACTATATTTTCTTGTTACGATGATTCTCCACTTTACTCTGAATTCTTTGAACTTTTCAAATGTTTCAGACTTGTGTTTCATTAAGTAGATATACCCATATCTGCTGAAATCATCTGTGAAGGTCAGAAAATAACGATACCCACCGCAAGCTTCAACACTCATCGGACCGCATACGTCGGTATGTATTATTTCCAATAAATCATTAGCTCGCTCCATTGTTCCGGAGAACGGAGTTTTAGTCATCTTGCCCATGAGGCATGGTTCGCAAGTATCAAATGATTCATAATCAAGTGATTCCAAAATCCATCCGTATGGTATTTCTTCATGCGCTTTACACCAATATGACCTAAATGGAAGTGCCACAAACATGTTGCACTATCATTATCAACTTTGCATCTTTTGGCATCAATATTATGAATATGTGTATCATCACGATCGAGATTCAATAAACCATTCAAATTGGGTGTATGACCATAGAAGGTTTCATTCATGTAAATAGAACAACAATTATTCTCTGACTTAAATGAATAAACGTATTGCAATGAACATGATTTAATCATATTCATGCTCAACGCAAACACTAAAATAACATTTATTTAGGTCCAACACTAATCCCGAAGGTAGAGGGAGTGTGCGATGGTGATCTTATCAACCTTGGAATCACTTCCAACACACATCGTCAGCTCGCCCTTAACTACTCTCTGTTCATTTTGCAACTCCTGTTTCAAGATACTAATCTTAGTAACTGAACCGGTATCAAACACCCTGGGGTTACTATGAACACTAGTAAAGTATACATCAATAACATGCATATCAAATACACGTTTGTTCACTTTGCCATCCTTCTTATCCGCCAAGTATTTGGGGTAGTTCCGCTTCCAGCGACCATTTCCTTTGCAGTAGAAGCACTTATTTTCAGGCTTAGGTCTAGCTTTTGGTTTTTTCACGGGAGTGGCAACATGCTTGCCATTCTTCTTGAAGTTCCCTTTCTTTCCCTTGCCCTTTTTTCTTGAAACTAGTGGCCTTGTTAACTGATACGTCCGTTTTGCATCATGTTTTCTTACTGTCATTTATAATGTTTTTATCCATAATAATGCTTTTTGGAGTAATTCTAATGCCTTTTCTCTCATAATTTGCAAGGTAGACACCAAGAGGGAGAATTCCGGCAGCTGGAAATTTGGACCTAAAAAAGCTACGCCAGGCCACCTATTCTGCACAACTCCAAATGAGCTGAAACTTTACGGAGATTTTTTTGTATTATTTAAGAAATATTGGAGCCAATAACTACTAGAGGGGGGCCACCAGGTGGGCACAACCCACCTGGGCGCGCCAGGCCCCCCAGGCGTGCCCTGGTGGGTTGTGGCCTCCTCGGCCCACCTCCGGTGCCCATCTTCTGGTATATAAGTGCTTTTGACCTAGAAAAAATAATAATAATACTTTCGGGACGGAGCACCGCCGTCTCGAGGCGGAACTTGGGCAGGAGCACTTTTGCCCTCCGGCGGAGCGATTCTGCTGGGGGAACTTTCCTCCCGGAGGGGGAAATCATCTTCATCATCATCACCAACAACTCTCCCATCTTGGGGAGGGCAATCTCCATCAACATCTTCACCAGCACCATCTCATCTCAAACCATAGTTCATCTCTTGTATTCAATCTTGTTACCGGAACTATAGATTGTTGCTAGGGGGTGACTAGTAGTGTTGATTACATCTTGTAGTTGATTACTATATGGTTTATTTGGTGGAAGATTATATGTTCAGATCCATTATGCATATCAATACACCTCTGATCATGAGCATGTTTGTTGTTTGTGAGTAGTTACTTTTGTTCTTGAGGTCACGGGATAAATCATGTTGCAAGTAATCATGTGAACTTGATATGTGTTCGATATTTTGATAGTATGTATGTTGCGATTCCCTTAGTGGTGTCATGTGAACGTCTACTACATGACACTTCACCATATTTGGGCCTAAGGGAACGCATTGTGGATTAGTAAATGGATGGTGGGTTGCGAGAGTGACAAAAACCGAAACCCCAGTTTATGCACTATTCTGTAAGGGACCGATTGGATCCTAGAGTTTAATGCTATGGCTAGGATTTATCCTTAATACTTTTCTCGTAGTTGCGGATGCTTGTGGGAGGGTTAATCAAAGTAGGAGGTTTGTTCAAGTAAGAACAACACCTAAGCACTGGTCCACCCACATATCAAATTATCAAAGTACGAACACAAATCAAACCAACATGATGAAAGTGACTAGATGAAATTCTTGTGTACCCTCAAGAACGCTTGCTTATCATAAGAGATCGTTTTGGCATGTCCTTTGCATCAAAAGGATTGGGCTACCTTGCTGCATACTTATTGCTACTATCGTTACTTGCTCGTTACAAATTATCTTGCTATCAAACTACTCGCTACTTACAGTTTCAGCACTTGCAGACATTACCTTACTGAAAACTACTTGTCATTTCCTTCTGCTCCTCGTTGGGTTCGACACTCTTACTTATCAAAAAGAGCTAAAATTGATCCCCTATACTTGTGGGTCATCGAGGCAATTTTCTGGCGCCATTGCCGGGGAGTGAAGCGCCTTTGGTAAGTGGAATTCGGTAAGGAAACATTTATATAGTGTGCTGAAATTTATTGTCACTTGCTACTATGGAAAACAATCCTTTGAGGGGTTTGTTCGGGGTATCTTCACCTCGTCCGGAACCAAAATTAATTGCCCCTCAACCTACAACACCTACTGAAAAAATTGAATATGAAATTCCTTCGGGTATGATAGAACAACTGCTAGCTAATCCTTATGCAGGAGATGGAACCGAACATCCTGATATGCACTTGATACATGTAGAACAAATTTGTGGATTTTTTAAGCTTGCAGGTTTACCCAGGGATGAAGTTATGAAAAAGGTTTTCCCTTTATCTTTGAAGGGAAAGGCATTGGCATGGTATAGGCTATGCGATGATATTGGATCATGGAATTGGAATCGTTTAAAATTGGAGTTTCACCAAAAAATTTATCCTATGCATCTAGTTCATCATGATCGGAATTATATATATAATTTTTGGCCTCGTGAAAGAGAAAGTATCACTCTAGCTTGGGGGAGGCTTAAGTCAATGTTATATTCATGCCCCAATCATGAGCTCTCAAGAGAAATTATTATTCAGAACTTTTATGCTCGGCTTTCTCGTAACGATCAAACCATGCTTGATACTTCTTGTGCTGGTTCTTTTATGAAGAAAACTATTGAATTACGGTGGGATCTTTTGGAAAGAATTAAATGCGACTCTGAAGATTGGGAACTCGATGAAGGTAAAGAGTCAGGTAAAAAACTTAAATATGATTGTGTTAAATCTTTTATGGATATCGATGCTTTTCAAAAGTTTAGCACTAAATATGGACTTGAATATGAGATAGTAGCCTCCTTTTGTGAATCATTTGCTACTCATGTTGAACTCCCTAAAGAGAAGTGGTTTAAGTATCACACACCTATTAAAGATGAAATTAAATAACCGGTACCGGCTAAAGAAGAAACTATACTCTACAATGTTGATCCAGTTTCCCTACTGCTTATATTGAGAAACCCCCTTTTCCTGTTAGGATAAAGGAACATGCTAAAGTTTCAACTATGGTTAACAAAAGCTATGTTAGAACACCTAAACCAGATGAACAAATTAGAGTTGAACCTAATATTGCTATGGTTAAAGATCTCTTAGAAGAATATGTGGATGGGCATGTTATCTACTTCTGTGAAGAAGCTGCTAGAATTGCCAAACCTGAAAAAAGGGGTAAAAATAGACCAGTAGTTGGCCTGCCTGTCATCTTAGTTAAAATAGGAGATCACTGTTATCATGGGTTATGTGACATGGGTGCTAGTGTGAGTGCTATTCCTCACAAGTTATATCAAGAAATTAGGGAAGACATAGCACCTGTTGAGTTAGAAAACATAGATGTTACTATTAAACCTGTCAATAGAGATACCATATCACCAATTGGGATTGTTAGAGATGTTGAAGTCTTGTGTCGGAAGGTAAAATACCCTACTGATTTTCTTGTCCTTGGTTCCCGACAAGATGACTTCTGTCCCATTATCTTTGGGAGACCTTTCTTGAACACAGTTAAAGCTAAGATAGACTGCCAGAAACAAACTGTGGGTGTTAGCTTTCGTGATGAGTCTCATGAGTTTAATTTTTCCAAGTTTAGTAGAAATCATCATGAAAAAGAATTGCCTAGTAAGGATGAATTCATTGGTCTTGCTTCTATTGTTGTGCCACCTACTGATCCTTTAGAACAATACTTGATAGACCATGAAAATGATTTACATATGCATGAAAGAAATGAAATAGATAATATTTTCTTTGAACAACGTCTTCTGCTTAAACACAATTTGCCCATAGAAACTCTAGGAGGTCCTCCTCCACCTAAGGGTGATCCTGTGTTTGAATTAAAACAATTGCCAGACACTTTGAAATATACTTATCTTGATGAAAAGAAAATATATCCTGTTATTATCAGTGCTAACCTTTCAGAGCATGAAGAAGAAAGATTATTGAAAGTTCTAAGGAAGCACCGAGCTGCTATTGGATATACTCTTGAAGATTTAAAGGGCATTAGTCCCACTCTATGTCAGCACAAAATTAATATGGAACCTGATGCTAAACCAGTTGTTGATCACCAACGTCGGTTAAATCCGAAGATGAAAGAGGTGGTAAGAACGGAAATATTAAAACTTCTGGAAGCAGGTATATATAATCTATCCCATAGCTGATAGTAGATGGGTAAGTCATGTTCATTGTGTCCCTAAGAAAGGAGATATAACTGTTGTTCCTAATGATAAGAATGAACTTATTCCTCAAAGAATTGTTACAGGCTATAGAATGGTAATTGATTTCAGAAAATGAAATAAAGCTACTAGAAAAGTGTTGGAAATATGCCCTAGAGGCAATAATAAAAGGTTATTATTATATTTCTTTGTTCATGATAATAGTCTATTATTCATGCTATAATTGTATTGTCCGGAAATCGTAATACATGTGTGAATACATAGACCACCACGTGTCCCTAGTAAGCCTCTAGTTGACTAGCTCGTTGATCAACAGATAGTCATGGTTTCCTGACTATGGACATTGGATGTCATTGATAACGGGATCACATCATTAGGAGAATGATGTGATGGACAAGACCCAATCCTAAGCATAGCATAAAAGATCGTGTAGTTTCGTTTGCTAGAGCTTTTCCAATGTCAAGTATCTTTTCCTTAGACCATGAGATCGTGCAACTCCCGGATACCGTAGGAGTGCTTTGGGTGTGCCAAACGTCACAACGTAACTGGGTGACTATAAAGGTGCACTACGGGTATCTCCGAAAGTGTCTGTTGGGTTGGCACGGATCGAGACTGGGATTTGTCATTCCGTGTGACGGAGAGGTATCTCTGGGCCCACTCGGTAATGCATCATCATAATGAGCTCAATGTGACTAAGGCGTTAGTCACGGGATCATGCATTGCGGTACGAGTAAAGAGACTTGCCGGTAACGAGATTGAACAAGGTATTGGGATACCGACGATCGAATCTCGGGCAAGTAACATACCGATTGACAAAGGGAATTGCATACAGATTGATTGAATCCTCGACACCGTGGTTCATCCGATGATATCATCGTGGAACATGTGGGAGCCAACATGGGTATCCAGATCCCGCTGTTGGTTATTGACCGGAGAGGCGTCTCGGTCATGTCTGCATGTCTCCCGAACCCGTAGGGTCTACACACTTAAGGTCCGGTGACGCTAGGGTTGTAGAGATATATGTATGCGGAAACCCGAAAGTTGTTCGGAGTCCCGAATGAGATCCCGGACGTCACGAGAGGTTCCGGAATGGTCCGGAGGTAAAGATTTATATATGGGAAGTCTTATTTTGGTCGCCGGAAAAGTTTCGCGCTTTATCGGTATTGTACCGGGAGTGCCGAAAGGGGTCCGGGGGTCCACCAAGGGGGTCCACCAGCCCCGGGGGGCCACATGGGCTGTAAGGGGTGCGCCTTGGCCTATATGGGCCAAGGGCACCAGCCCCAAGAGGCCCATGCGCAAGAGATAAGAAAAAAAGGGAGAGTCCTAAAGGGGGAAGGCACCTCCGAGGTGCCTTGGGGGGGAAGGACTCCCCCCTGGCCGCACCCTTCCTTGGAGGAAGGGGCAAGGCTGCGCCCCCCCTCTCCCTTGGCCCTATATATAGTGGGGGGAAGGGAGGGCAGCAACATCTAAGCCTTGGGCGCCTCCCTCCTCCCCTGCAACACCTCTCTCTCTCGCAGAAGCTTGCGAAGCCCTGCCGGAGAGCCGCTACATCCACCACCACGCCGTCGTGCTGTTGGATCTCCATCAACCTCTCCTTCCCCCTTGCTGGATCAAGAAGGAGGAGACGTCGCTGCACCGTACGTGTGTTGAACGCGGAGGTGCCGTCCGTTCGGCACTCGATCATCGGTGATTTGGATCACGGCGAGTACGACTCCGTCATCCACGTTCATTGGAACGCTTCCGCTCGCGATCTACAAGGGTATGTAGATGCACTCCCTTCCCCTCGTTGCTAGTACACTCCATAGATGCATCTTGGTGAGCGTAGGAAAATTTTAAAATTATGCTACGATTCCCAACAGTGGCATCATGAGCCAGGTCTATGCGTAGTTACTATGCACGAGTAGAACACAAAGAAGTTGTGGGCGTTGAGTTTGCCAATTCTTCTTGCCGCTACTAGTCTTTTCTTGTTTCGGCGGCATTGTAGGATGAAGCGGCCCGGACCGACCTTACACGTACACTTACGTGAGACAGGTTCCACCGACTGACATGCACTAGATGCATAAGGTGGCTAGCGGGTGTCTGTCTCTCCTACTTTAGTCGAAACGGATTCGATGAAAAGGGTCCTTATGAAGGGTAAATAGAAATTGGCAAATCACGTTGTGGTCATACGTAGGTAAGAAACGTTCTTGCTAGAAACCTACAAACCACGTAAAAACTTGCAACAACAATTAGAGGACGTCTAACTTGTTTTTGCAGCAAGTGCTATGTGATGTGATATGGCCAGAAGATGTGATGAATGATATATGTGATGTATGAGATTGATCATATTCTTGTAATAGGAATCACGACTTGCATGTCGATGAGTACGACAACCGGCAGGAGCCATAGGAGTTGTCTTTATTATTTTGTATGACCTGCGTGTCATTGAATAACGCCATGTAAATTACTTTACTTTGTTGCTAAACGAGTTAGCCATAGAAGTAGAAGTAATCGTTGGCGTGACGACTTCATGAAGACACAATGATGGAGATCATGATGATGGAGATCATGGTGTCATGCCGGTGACGAAGATGATCATGGTGCCCCGAAGATGGAGATCAAAGGAGCATGATGATATTGGCCATATCATGTCACTATTTGATTGCATGTGATGTTTATCATGTTTTTGCATCTTATTTGCTTAGAACGACGGTAGTAAGTAAGATGATCCCTTATAATAATTTCAAGAAAGTGTTCACCCTAACTGTGCACCGTTGCGAAGGTTCGTTGTTTCGAAGCACCACGTGATGATCGGGTGTGATAGATTCTAACGTTCGAATACAACGGGTGTTGACGAGCCTAGCATGTACAGACATGGCCTCGGAACACACGCAATACACTTAGGTTGACTTGACGAGCCTAGAATGTACAGACATGGCCTCGGAACACGGAGGACCGAAAGGTCGAGCATGAGTCGTATAGAAGATACGATCAACATGGAGATGTTCACCGATCTTGACTAGTCCGTCTCACGTGATGATCGGACACGGCCTAGTTAACCTCGGATCATGTTTCACTTAGATGATGAGAGGGATGTCTATCTGAGTGGGAGTTCATTAAATAATTTGATTAGATGAACTCAATTATCATGAACTTAGTCTAAAATCTTTACACTATGTCTTGTAGATCAAATGGCCAACGTTGTCCTCAATTTCAACGCGTTCCTAGAGAAAACCAAGCTGAAAGATGATGGCAGCAACTATACGGACTGGGTCCGGAACCTGAGGCTCATCCTCATAGTAGCCAAGAAAGATTATGTCTTAGAAGCACCACTAGGTGATGCACCAATCCCATAGAACCAAGACGTTATGAACACTTGGCAATCACGTGCTGATGATTACTCCCTCGTTCAGTGCGACATGCTTTACAGCTTGGAACCGGGTCTCCAAAAGCGTTTTGAGAAACATGGAGCATACGAGATGTTCGAGGAGCTGAAACTAGTTTTCCAAGCTCATGCCCGGGTCGAGAGATATGATGTCTCCGACAAGTTCTTCAGCTGTAAAATGGAGGAGAACAGTTCTGTTAGTGAGCACATACTCAGAATGTCTGGGTTGCACAACCGCTTGTCTCAGCTGGGAGTTAATCTCCTGGATGACGCGGTCATTGACAGAATCCTCCAGTCGCTTCCACCAAGCTACAAGAGCTTTGTGATGAACTACAATATGCAGGGGATGGAAAAGACCATTCCCGAGGTATATTCAATGCTGAAATCAGCGGAAGGGGAGATCAGAAAAGAACATGAAGTGTTGATGGTGAATAAAACCACCAAGTTCAAGAAGGGCAAGGGTAAGAAGAACTTCAAGAAGGACGGCAAGGGAGTTGCCGCGCCCGGTAAACCAGTTACTGGGAAGTAGTCAAAGAATGGACCCAAACCCGGGACTGAGTGCTTTTATTGCAAGGGAAGTGGTCACTGGAAGCGGAACTGCCCCAAATATTTGGCGGACAAGAAGAAGGCTGGCAACACCCAAGGTATATGTGATATACAAGTAATTGATGTGTACCTTACCAGTACTCGTAGTAGCTCCTGGGTATTTGATACCGGTGCGGTTGCTCATATTTGTAACTCAAAGCAGGAACTACGGAATAAACGGAGACTGGCAAAGGACGAGGTGACGATGCGCGTCGGGAATGGTTCCAAGGTCGATGTGATCGCCGTCGGCACACTACCTCTGCATCTACCCACGGGATTAGTTTTAAACCTCAATAATTGTTATTTAGTGCTAGCTTTGAGCATGAACATTGTGTCTGGATCTCGTTTAATTCGAGATGGCTACTCATTTAAATCCGAGAATAATGGTTGTTCTATTTATTTGAGAGATATGTTTTAAGGTCATGCCCCGCTGGTCAATGGTTTATTTTTGATGAATCTCGAACGTGATGTTACACATGTTCATAGTGTGAATACCAAAAGATGTAAAGTTGATAACGATAGTCCCACATACTTGTGGCACTGCCGCCTTGGTCACATTGGTGTCAAGCGCATGAAGAAGCTCCATGCAGATGGACTTTTGGAGTCTCTTGATTACGAATCATTTGACACGTGCGAACCATGCCTCATGGGTAAGATGACCAAAACTCCGTTCTCCGGAACAATGGAGCGAGCAACCAACTTATTGGAAATCATACATACCGATGTGTGTGGTCCAATGAGTGTTGAGGCTCGCGGAGGATATCGTTATGTTCTCACTCTCACTGATGATTTAAGTAGATATGGATATGTCTACCTGATGAAACACAAGTCTGAAACCTTTGAAAAGTTCAAAGAATTTCAGAGTGAGGTTGAGAATCAACGTGACAGGAGAATAAAATTCCTACGATCAGATCATGGTGGAGAATATTTAAGTCACGAGTTTGGTGCACACTTAAGGAAATGTGGAATAGTTTCACAACTCACGCCGCCTGGAACACCTCAGAGAAATGGTGTGTCCGAACGTCGTAATCGCACTCTATTGGATATGGTGCGATCTATGATGTCTCTTACTGATTTACCGCTCTCATTTTGGGGTTATGCTTTAGAGACTGCCGCATTCACTTTAAATAGGGCTCCGTCGAAATCCGTTGAGATGACACCGTATGAATTATGGTTTGGGAAGAAACCTAAGCTGTCGTTTCTAAAAGTTTGGGGATGCGATGCTTATGTCAAGAAACTTCAACCTGAAAAGCTCGAACCCAAGTCGGAAAAATGCGTCTTCATAGGATACCCTAAGGAAACTATTGGGTATACCTTCTACCTCAGATCCGAAGGCAAGATCTTCGTTGCCAAGAACGGGTCCTTTCTGGAGTAGGAGTTTCTCTCGAAAGAATTGAGTGGGAGGAAAGTGGAACTTGATGAGGTGATAGTCACCCCTTCCGAACCGGAAAGTAGCACAGCGCGGGAAAATGTTCCTATGGTGCCTACACCGACTGGGGAGGAAGTTAATGATGATGATCATGAAGCTTCGGATCAAGTTACTACTGAACTTCGTAGGTCCACAAGGACACGTTCCGCACCAGAGTGATACGGCAACCCTGTCCTGGAAATCATGTTGTTAGACAACGGTGAATCTTCGAACTATGAAGAAGCGATGGCAGGCCCCGATTCCGACAAATGGCTAGAAGCCATGAAATCCGAGATAGAATCCATGTATGAAAACAAAGTATGGACTTTGACTGACTTGCCCGATGAGAGGCGAGCCATAGAAAACAAATGGATCTTTAAGAAGAAGACGGACGCGGATGGTAATGTGACCATCTACAAAGCTCGACTTGTCGCTAAGGGTTATTGACAAGTTCAAGGGGTTGACTACGATGAGACTTTCTCACCCGTAGCGAAGCTGAAGTCCGTCCGAATCATGTTAGCAATTGCCGCATACTATGATTATGAGATATGGCAGATGGACGTCAAAACGGCATTCCTTAACGGCTTCCTTAAGGAAGAGTTGTATATGATGCAGCCGGAAGGTTTTGTCGATCCTAAGAATGCTAACAAAGTGTGCAAGCTCCAGCGCTCAATCTATGGGCTGGTGCAAGCATCTCGGAGTTGGAACATTCGCTTTGATGAGATGATCAAAGCGTTTGGGTTTACACAGACTTATGGAGAAGCCTGTGTTTACAAGAAAGTGAGTGGGAGCTCTATAGCATTTCTCATATTATATGTGGATGACATACTATTGATGGGAAATGATATAGAATTCTTGGAAAGTATAAAGGCCTATTTGAATAAGTGTTTTTCAATGAAGGACCTTGGAGAAGCTGCTTATATATTAGGCATCAAGATCTATAGAGATAGATCAAGACGCCTCATTGGTCTTTCACAGAGTACATACCTTGACAAGATATTGAAGAAGTTCAGTATGGATCAGTCCAAGAAGGGGTTCTTGCCTGTATTGCAAGGTGTGCAATTGAGCACGGCTCAATGTCCGACCATGGCAGAAGATATAGAAGAGATGAGTGTCATCCCCTATGCCTCGGCCATAGGGTCTATTATGTATGCCATGCTGTGTACCAGACCCGATGTAAACCTTGCCGTAAGTTTGGTAGGAAGGTACCAAAGTAATCCCGGCAAGGAACACTGGACAGCGGTCAAGAATATCCTGAAGTACCTGAAAAGGACTAAGGATATGTTTCTCGTTTATGGAGGTGACGAAGAGCTCGTCGTAAAGGGTTACGTCGACGCTAGCTTCGACACAGATCTGGATGACTCGAAGTCACAGACCGGATACGTGTATATTTTGAATGGAGGAGCAGTAAGCTGGTGCAGTTGCAAGCAAAGCGTCATGGCGGGATCTACATGTGAAGCGGAGTACATGGCAGCCTCAGAGGCAGCACAGGAAGCAGTCTGGATGAAGGAGTTCATTACCGACCTAGGGGTGATTCCCAATGCGTCGGGCCCAATGACTCTCTTCTGTGACAACACTGGAGCTATTGCCCTTGCGAAGGAGCCCAGGTTTCACAGGAAGACCAGGCATATCAAGCGTCGCTTCAACTCCATTCGTGAAAGTGTTCAAAATGGATACATAGATATTTGTAAAGTACATACGGACCTGAATGTAGCAGATCCGTTGACTAAACCTCTCCCTAGGGCAAAACATGATCAACACCAGGACACAATGGGTGTTCGATTCATCACAATGTAACTAGATTATTGACTCTAGTGCAAGTGGGAGACTGTTGGAAATATGCCCTAGAGGCAATAATAAAAGGTTATTATTATAGTTCTTTGTTCATGATAATAGTCTATTATTCATGCTATAATTGTATTGTCCGGAAATCGTAATACATGTGTGAATACATAGACCACAACGTGTCCCTAGTAAGCCTCTAGTTGACTAGCTCGTTGATCAACAGATAGTCATGGTTTCCTGACTATGGACATTGGATGTCATTGATAACGGGATCACATCATTAGGAGAATGATGTGATGGACAAGACCCAATCCTAAGCATAGCATAAAAGATCGTGTAGTTTCGTTTGCTAGAGCTTTTCCAATGTCAAGTATCTTTTCCTTAGACCATGAGATCGTGCAACTCCCGGATACCGTAGGAGTGCTTTGGGTGTGCCAAACGTCACAACGTAACTGGGTGACTATAAAGGTGCACTACGGGTATCTCCGAAAGTGTCTGTTGGGTTGGCACGGATCGAGACTGGGATTTGTCACTCCGTGTGACGGAGAGGTATCTCTGGGCCCACTCGGTAATGCATCATCATAATGAGCTCAATGTGACTAAGGCGTTAGTCACGGGATCATGCATTGCGGTACGAGTAAAGAGACTTGCCGGTAACGAGATTGAACAAGGTATTGGGATACCGACGATTGAATCTCGGGCAAGTAACATACCGATTGACAAAGGGAATTGCATACGGATTGATTGAATCCTCGACACCGTGGTTCATCCGATGAGATCATCGTGGAACATGTGGGAGCCAACATGGGTATCCAGATCCCGCTGTTGGTTATTGACCGGAGAGGCGTCTCGGTCATGTCTGCATGTCTCCCGAACCCGTAGGGTCTACACACTTAAGGTCCGGTGACGCTAGGGTTGTAGAGATATATGTATGCGGAAACCCGAAAGTTGTTCGGAGTCCCGGATGAGATCCCGGATGTCACGAGAGGTTCCGGAATGGTCCGGAGGTGAAGAATTATATATAGGAAGTCAAGTTTCGGCCACCGGGAAAGTTTCGGGGGTTAACGGTATTGTACCGGGACCACCGGAAGGGTCCTCGGGGTCCACCGAGTGGGGCCACCTGTCCCAGAGGGCCCCGTGGGCTGAAAGTGGAAGGGAACCAGCCCTTAGTGGGCTGGGGCACCCCCCTTGGGCCTCCCCCCATGCGCCTAGGGTTGGGAACCCTAGGGGGGAGCTTCCCCCTTGCCTTGGGGGGCAAGGCAACCCCTTCCCCCCCTTGGCTGCCGCCCCCCCTTGGAGATCCCATCTCCCAGGGCTGGCGCACCCCCCAGGGGCCTATATAAAGGGGGGAGGGAGGGCAGCAACCTACAGCCTTGGGCGCCTCCCTCCTCCCCTGCAACACCTCTCTCTCTCTCTCTCGCAGAAGCTCGGCGAAGCCCTGCCGGAGACCCGCTACATCCACCACCACGCCGTCGTGCTGTTGGATCTCCATCAACTTCTCCTTCCCCCTTGCTGGATCAAGAAGGAGGAGACGTCGCTGCACCGTACGTGTGTTGAACGCGGAGGGGCCGTCCGTTCGGCACTCGGTCATCGGTGATTTGGATCACGGCGAGTACGACTCCGTCATCCACGTTCATTGGAACGCTTCCGCTCGCGATCTACAAGGGTATGTAGATGCACTCCCTTCCCCTCGTTGCTAGTACACTCCATAGATGCATCTTGGTGAGCGTAGGAAAATTTTAAAATTATGCTACGATTCCCAACAAAAAGATCATCACCCTTTGCCTTTTATTGATCAAATGCTTGAAAGATTATCTAGGCATACACACTTTTGTTTCCTTGATAGATATTCTGGCTTTTCACAAATACCTGTTTCTCAACCTGATCAAGAAAAGACCACTTTTACTTGTCCTTTTGGAACTTATGCTTATAGACGTATGCCTTTTGGTTTATGTAATGCACCTGCTACCTTTCAAAGATGCATGATGGCTATATTCTCTGACTTTTGTGAAAAGATTTTTGAGGTTTCATGGATGACTTCTCTGTTTATGGGAAGTCTTTTGATGATTGTTTAAGCAATCTTGATCGAGTTTTGCAGAGATGTGAACAAACAAATCTCGTCTTGAATTGGGAGAAGTGTCACTTTATGGTTAATGAAGGCATTGTCTTGGGTCATAAAATTTCTGAAAAGGGTATTGAAGTGGACCAAGCTAAGGTTGATGCTATTGAGAAGATGCCATGTCCCAAGGACATCAAAGGTATTCGTAGTTTCCTAGGCCATGCTGGTTTCTATAGGAGGTTTATTAAAGACTTCTCTAAAATTTCTAGGCCTCTCACTAATCTTTTGCAAAAGGACATTCTTTTTGTTTTTGATGATAATTGTTTAGAAGCCTTTGAAACACTCAAGAAAGCCTTAATTATTGCACCTATTATCCAACCACTTGGTTGGAACTTGCCTTTTGAAATTATGTGTGATGCTAGTGATTATGCTGTGTGTGCTGATCTAGGACAAAGAGTTGATAAGAAATTGAATGTTATTCATTATTCTAGTAAAACTCTAGACAGTGCTCAAAGAAATTATGCTACAACTGAAAAAGAATTCTTAGCAGTGGTATTTGCTTGTGATAAGTTTAGACCTTATATTGTTGATTCCAAAGTAACTGTTCACACATACCATGCTGCTATTAAATATCTCATGGAAAAGAAAGATGCTAAACCTAGACTTATCCGTTGGGTTCTCTTGTTACAAGAATTTGACTTGCATATCATTGATAGAAAAGGAGATGAGAACCCCATAGCTGATAACTTGTCTAGGCTTGAAAATGTGCTTGATGACCCACTTCCTATTGATGATAGTTTTCCTGATGAGCAGTTAGCTGCAATAAATGTTGCTAATAATACTCCTTGGTATGCTGACTATGCTAATTACATTGTTGCTAAATATTTACCACCTAGCTTTACTTACCAACAAAAGAAAAAAATCTTCTATGATTTAAGACATTACTTTTGGGATGACCCACATCTTTATAAAGGAGTAGATGGTATTATTAGACGTTGTGTGCCTGAGCATGAATAGGGACAAACCCTACGGAAATGTCACTCTGAACCGTATGGAGGGCATCATGCTGGAGATAGAACTGCTCATAAGGTATTGCAGTCTGGATTTTATTGGCCTACTCTCTTCAAGGATGCTCGTAAGTATGTCTCATCCTGTGATGAATGCCAAAGAATAGGTAATATTGGTAAGCGTTAAGAAATGCCTATGAATTATTCACTTGCTGTTGAACCATTTGATGTTTGTGGATTTGATTACATGGGACCTTTTCCTTCCTCTAATGGGTATACACATATTTTGGTTGTTGTTGATTATGTTACTAAATGGGTAGAAGCTATTCCAACCAGTAGTGCTGATCACAACACCTCTATTAAAATGCTTAAGGAAGTTATTTTCCCAAGGTTTGGAGTCCCTAGATATTTAATGACTGATGGTGGTTCACACTTTATTCATGGAGCTTGTCGTAAAATGCTTGCTAAACATGATGTTAACCATAGAATTGCATCACCTTATCATCCTCAGTCTAGTGGTCAAGTTGAGCTTAGCAATAGATAAATAAAATTAATTTTGCAAAAGACTATCAATAGGTCCTGGAAGAATTGGTCTAAGAAATTAGATGATGCACTTTGGGCTTATAGAACAGCTTATAAAAATCCTATGGGTATGTCTCCTTATAAAATGGTTTACGGAAAAGATTGTCATTTACCTCTTGAGTTAGAACATAAAGCATATTGGGCAGTTAAAGAACTTAACTATGGCTTCAAAGTTGCTGGTGAAAAGAGGCTATTTGATATAAGCTCATTAGATGAATGGAGAACCCAAGCTTATGAAAATGCAAAGTTATTCAAAGAAGAAGTTAAAAGGTGGCATGACAAAAGAATTCAAAAACGTGAGTTTAAAGTCGGAGAATATGTTCTTTTGTACAACTCTTGTTTTAGATTCTTTGCAGGCAAACTCCTCTCCAAATGGGAAGGCCCCTATGTCATCGAGGAGGTTTACCAGTCTGGAGCCATCAAAATAAATAATTTCGAAGGCACTAACCCGAAGGTTGTCAACAGGCAACGAATAAAGCATTATATCTCAGGTACGCCTATTAATGTTGAAAGTAATATTGTCCAGACTATGACACCGGAAGAACACATAAAAGAGTCCTTCTGGAACACTCCAGAATTGTCAAAACAAGGAGGTACGTAGTACGGTAAGTAAACAGACTCCAAAAAATCTACAAAATATTTTTTGTCAGTTTTGGAATAATTTAGAATTTTGGGAATAAAGAAACCTCCAGGAAGCGTTCCCCGTTGGGCACAATACACTAGGGCGCGCTAGGCCTCCCTGGCGCGCTAGGCCTCCCTGGCGCGCCCAGGTGGGTTGTGCCCACCTGGGACACCTCCCGTACTCCGTTTTTCTTCCTTCTACTTGTCCTACAAGATAAAAATTCTATATATACTTCCCTAACCTGTTAGCCACCATATCGCAGAGAAAATCATCTGTCTATTTTCTTGTTGTTTCTGGTCAGATTTGTCAAGCTAGGCATCATGTCTTCCTGCTCCTTCAACCCCATGGAAGAAGATGCTTAGCTGATGGGGATCGAGACGAAGCGGGAGGAGCCTACTGACACCACCAAAGGATAACTGAGTATCGGGTATGGGCACTCCCCTTGGCTTCCGCCAAGCTTGGGGGAGTTGCCCCGGTATCGTATCATCCCACTATCCTTTTGCTTTTACTTATCTTAGTTCAATCTTTGCTTAGATGAATAAAGTTTAGCTCGATTTTCTTCTTTGAGAGTTTGCTGAGTGATCTATCATCGTTATCATGTGCAAGTTATATAATAAAGTTAGTTCGAGTTTTTACTTTCTTTACTTCCTTGTTGCAAATAAAGAAAAGAAAAAGCGAAAGAAAGCAAACAAAAGAAAGGAAATAAATCAATAAGATCATATACTAATCCTATGGTAGGTGATAGCACCACATAAGGAAAAGTATAAGTAAGAAAATTTTATTAGAGATTGACAAACATAGCATTGGTCAATGATGCAACTCATGAAGAATTAATAAGGGAAGGGAAGATTCACATATAAATATATTATCCTAGAAATCTTTTGTGATTGTGAGCCCTCATCAAAATATTATATGTCAAAATTGTTGACGTTGGACAAGGAAGACAACATAATGGTTTATGTATGTTTATATTCACACAGAAGTCATATTGTCATAGATCCTTTAACATGTGGTGCTTGCCCCTATCTTTGCTAGCCAAAAATTCCGCACTAAGTAGAGATACTACTTGTGCATCCAAAAACCCTTAAACCCAAATCTTTTTCGAGTTTCCACCATGCCTACCTAGGGATTTAACAAGATCCCGCAAGTAAGTTGTCATCGGTGCAAAAGGGCAATAAAAATTGCTTCTAAATATGTGAGATCATTTAGTGTAAGAGAAAATTGAGCGTTGTACGAACTTGCATGACAAAGAATAAAAGCGATAGACTGCATAATAAAGGTTGTCATCTTAAGGGGCAATACAACGTGGTGTTCTCTTGCACTAAGGGATTGAGCATGCAAACAAATAAGCGCATGGCAACCTCTGCTTCTCTCCATGAAGGGCCTATCTTTTACTTTTATGTATTTACTTTTATGCAAAGAGTCAAAGTTTTCCTTCTATTCCTTTTTATTTTTCTCCTTGGGCAAGCATCATGTAGTGAGGAAAGATCTAGGCACATATGTCCAGTTGAATATAGATAGCATGAGTTATTATTGTTAACATCACCCTTGAGGTGAGTATGTTGGGAGGCAAAACTATAAGCCCCTGTCTTTCTATGTGTCCGGTTGAAATGTTTTGCTCATGTGTACTCGGTGAGTGTTAGCAATCATAGAAGACTATATGATGGTTGAGTATGTGGACTTGCCTAGTGGCTTCGACACGTGACCCTTCCTGAAAAGATGATGAATTGTAGTTGCAAAGTTGACTGAGAACATAGTTTGTTGGCTTCTAATAAAGTTTTTGCTTTATACTTCGATTGTGTGATGAACTGTTACTTATTCATGGGAGTATATGGTGCAAGTTCAATGATAAAAGTCATATGTTTAATTTTGTTACTGTTACAATAATCAACTTGATGCTTCTATGTCCGTATTTCGTTTTTATCGACACCTCTCTCTCTCTCAAAGCATGTGGACAAGTTTTTCGCTTTCGGTTTTCGCTTGAGGACAAGCGAGGTCTAAGCTTGGGGAGTTGATACGTCCATTTTGCATCATGTTTTCTTACTGTCATTTATAATGTTTTTATCCATAATAATGCTTTTTGGAGTAATTGTAATGCCTTTTCTCTCATTATTTGCAAGGTACACACCAAGAGGGAGAATTCCGGCAGCTGGAAATCTGGACCTAAAAAAGCTACGTCAGGCCACCTATTCTGCACAACTCCAAATGAGCTGAAACTTTACGGAGATTTTTTATGGATTATTTAAGAAATATTGGAGCCAATAACTACCAGAGAGGGGCCACCAGGTGGGCACAACCCACCTGGGCGCGCCAGGCCCCCCAGGCGCGCCATGGTGGGTTGTGGCCTCCTCGGCCCACCTCCGGTGCCCATCTTCTGGTATATAAGTGCTTTTGACCTAGAAAAAATAAGAATAATACTTTCGGGATGGAGCGCCGCCGTCTCGAGGTGGAACTTGGGCAGGAGCACTTTTGCCCTCTGGTGGAGCGATTCTGCCGGGGGAACTTCCCTCCTGGAGGGGGAAATCATCATCATCATCACCAACAACAACTCTTCCATCTTGGGGAGGGCAACCTCCATCAACACGTTCACAATCACCATCTCATCTCAAACCCTAGTTCATCTCTTGTATTCAATCTTGTTACCGGAACTATAGATTGTTGCTAGGGGGTGACTAGTAGTGTTGATTACATCTTGTAGTTGATTACTATATGGTTTATTTGGTGGAAGATTATATGTTCAAATCCATTATGCATATTAATATCCTTCTGATCATGAGCATGTTTGTTGTTTGTGAGTAGTTACTTTTGTTCTTGAGGTCACGGGATAAATCATGTTGCAAGTAATCTTCTGAACTTGATATGTGTTCGATATTTTGATAGTATGTATGTTGTGATTCCCTTAGTGGTGTCATGTGAACGTCGAATACATGACACTTCACCATATTTGGGCCTAAGGGAATGCATTGTGGATTAGTAAATAGATGGTGGGTTGCGAGAGTGACAGAAACTTAAACCCCAGTTTATGCACTATTCCGTAAGGGGCCGATTGGATCATAGAGTTTAATGCTATGGTTAGGATTTATCCTTAATACTTTTCTCGTAGTTGCGGATCCTTGCGGGAGGGTTAATCAGAAGTAGGAGGTTTGTTCAAGTAAGAACAGCACCTAAGCACCGGTCCACCCACATATCAAATTATCAAAGTAGCGAACACAAATCAAACCAACATGATGAAAGTGACTAGATGAAATTCCTGTGTACCCTCAAGAACGCTTGCTTATCATAAGAGATTGTTTTGGCCTGTCCTTTGCCTCAAAAGGATTGGGCTACCTTGCCGCATACTTATTGCTACTATCATTACTTGCTCGTTACAAATTATCTTGCTATCAAACTACTCGCTACTTACAGTTTCAGCACTTGCAGACATTACCTGACTGAAAACTACTTGTCATTTCCTTCTGCTCCTCGTTGGGTTCGACACTCTTACTTATCCAAAAGATCTACAATTGATCCCCTATACTTGTGGGTCATCATTAACCATCAACGCTTGATGCTATTTCTTGATTTATACCTTCGCCGGTTTCAGCATCGCGAAGAGCTTGGGAATCGTTTTCGTTATCCCTTGCATATTATAGTTCATCACGAAGTTCTAGTAACTTGGTGATACTGACTAGAGAACTCTGTCAATCACTATGTTATCTAGTAGATTAACTCCCACTTGATTCAAGCGATTGTAGTACCCAGACATTCTGAGCACATGCTCACTAGCTGAGCTATTCTCCTCCATCTTGTAGGCAAAGTACTTGTCAGAGGTCTCATACCTCTTAACACGGGCATGAGTCTGAAATATCATTTCCAGCTCTTGGAACATCTCATATGCTCCATGGCATTCGAAACATTTTTGAAGTCCCGGTTCTAAGCCATAAAGCATGGTGCACTAAACTATCAAGTAGTCATCATACCGAGCTTTTCAAACATTCATAACGTCTGCATCTGCTCCTGCAAGAGATCTGTCACCTAGCGGTGCATCAAGGACATAATTCTTCTATGCAGCAATGAGGATAATCCTCAGATCATGGACTCAGTACGCATTATTGCTACTATCATCTTTCAATTTAGTTTTCTCTAGGAACAAATCAAAAATAAAATAGGGGAGCTATACGCGAGCTATTGATCTACAACATAGATATGCAAATACTATCAGGACTAAGTTCATGATAAATTAAGTTCAATTAATCATATTACTTAAGAACTCCCACTTAGATAGACATCCCTCGAGTCATCTAAATGATTACGTGATCCAAATCAACTAAACCATGTCAGATCATCACGTGAGATGGAGTAGTCTTCAATGGTGAACATCTCTATGTTCATCATATCTACTATATGATTCACATTCGACCTTTCGGTCTCCAGTGTTTCGAGGCCATGTCTGTACATGCTAGGCTCGTCAAGTTTAACCCGAGTATTCCACATGTGCAAAACTGTCTTGCACCCGTTGTATGTGAACGTAGAGCTTATCACACCCGATCATCATGTGGTGTCTCAGCAAGACGAACTGTCGCAACGGTGCATACTCAGGGAGAACACTTATACCTTGAAATTTTAGTAAGGGATCATCTTATAATGCTACCGCCGTACTAAGCAAAATAAGATGCATAAAAGATAAACATCACATGCAATCAAAATATGTGACATGATATGGCCATCATCATCATCTTGTGCCTTTGATCTCCATCTCCAAAGCACCGTCATGATCTCCATTGTCACCGGCTTTACACCCTTGATCTCCATCGAAGCATCATGGTCGTCTCGCCAACTATTGCTTCTACAACTATCGCTAATGCATAGTGATAAAGTAAAGCAATTACATGGCGTTTGCATTTCATACAATAAAGCGACAACCATAAGGCTCCTGCCAGTTGCCGATAACTTCTACAAAACATGATCTTCTCATACAACAACGTATATCACATCAAGTCTTCATATCACATCACAACATTCCCTGCAAAAACAAGTTAGACGTCCTCTACTTTGTTGTTGCAAGTTTTACGTGGCTGCTACGGGCTTCTAGCAAGAACCGTTCTTACCTACGCATCAAAACCACAGTGGTGATTTATCAAGTTTGTTGTTTTAACCTTCAACAAGGACCAGCCGCAGTCAAATTCGATTCAACTAAAGTTGGAGAAACAGACACCCGCCAGCCACCTTTATGCAAAACTAGCATGTCTGTCGGTGGAACTGGTCTCATGAACGTGGTCATACTAGATGACACCCCACGCGTTGCTGCGGTAATTCTTAGTCATATGAACATGATTACAAATAAAATGAGTAACTTTTTGCATTGTAGATACATGGTCTATGGTGAAAATTTTACAATGTTTATGCAAAATGTGAAATATGTGATCAAGTCTTCTGCTATACATAGAGATATACATGAGTAATCATCATATATGAATGGTTACGATCTGCTCAAAGAATATGCTTACATAAATATTTTGTATGTAAACAAAATAATGGGGATTCCGTAATAGACACAATATGATAGGTTATGTACAAATGCCTTTTTGTGAAGGTTATTGTGTAACTGTTGATGTAAATCAATCTCATATATGTGTTTACTATCTGCACGAAGAATGAAAGCTAAACACAAGGATTGGTCATTGTAGTAGCTTGCAACACATGACAGTGAGTGATGGAGCTACAATATCAATAATAAGAAGAGAGTACTAATTCTCCTCTTCCTGAAAGTGAGTACCAAGTCCTTTGTCTCAAATCGTTGGCCTGAAAACACACATACACTGCACCTAGATCCAGATTATGGCGAGGAAGAAAGAATTTGTTTGCAACAAAAAGAAACTACGCATGCAAATTTATAAGCTAGATTAAGAAAATGAAAAATAAAGAATGAACAATTTTATGTTTAAAACTTTAACACATGAGGAATTCTTTTGTTCAGACATCAGACTATAGGAAAATATTACACTTTTTATTTCAGCGAATGAAAATTAAACACAAAGAGCATGGAGTCAGGCAATCATATACTACACTAAATTACAGGATATGAGATGTGGCGTTCAACTTGTCATCTCTACTGATCACTGTCTGTATGATACTCCATTGGTATACCAGAAGAAGTTTAGCCCTCCAATATGGTAGGGTAACATAATACTAACTGATTAGAAAAATATCCATATCTATTTGTGTGGTAGAGAAAGTACTTTACCTAGAATAATCATGTCACTGGAAAGCTCGCTAAATGCAGTGGGAGATAGTATGGGCACTGAAACAATGTCCAAATGGTGAAACTCCCAATATTTTACTTCGTGCCACATCCTCCATATAAATAATAAAAATGGACCTTCTCCACGACATAGCTCAGATTAGATGGAGGCTGTGATGTTGGCCTTCCCATCCAGTATCAAGAATGTTGATAATCTTCATGGACACTAACCCTGAAACACAAATGCCAACAGAAAAGATGTATAAACATTTACTTATGATCCATGAACACGTGATGTCTGATGGTAGTTCAAATATGACAATCTTCCTTGAGAAAGCCGCAAAAGGATCGATCTATATATGTCATCCTCGTACATCTCCTTGCACTTTATTTCAACCACTGAAGAACCACTATCATTACCATGTGCATACTGCATATCACAACATACCAAAGGTAAAATGCTAGACAATATTTGTATGTCAAGTCCATTGTAAGAAAATTATATTAAATCTTCATTGGTTCTCTAGAACAATCTTATGATGACTCTAGTCCTGGATGTATCCAATCTTTCCATACGACTGAACACCATACTTCTTTATTAATCTTATCAGTTCCTGCGATGTGCCAAAAATGAAAATACAACGTCAGCCATGATATATTTTCACGTTTCACAAAGCAAAGAGACATCATGGGATAAAACAAACATAACAATAACAAATCCGCAGTTTAGATAAAAAGAAGAAAGTGACCATCTCATATCAGTAGCAAACCTAGAAGCCTATAATATATACTCCTCGGTTTCATGGAGTCCATACACAAAGGTTTCCTCTGATCGTGTAGATGGACTTGGGTGTGGACTTTTTATGTTGCTCCAACGATGCATGCCTTGGTTCAGTACCTTGTTGCACGGAGCAGAAATAGAGAGTGTGGAAACACTTTGTAGTCACCATTAGCTGTTGAAATCTTAGGTAGTGAATCAAACCTGGTAAAAAGAGAGTGGATGACCAGGGTCCAATGGAGTGTCAGGGTGTGGTCACCGATTTACTCTTCGGTGATTAGAACCAAATGAAGCAGCATACACACCAGTGACCCAAATCACATAACGGAAATAGGATGGAAGGTAGATTTGCATAATTGTGATCCCACAAAGTTAAGGAAAATAAAAACTCCAAATTTGACTTCCCGGGGGTTCCTCTTCCACACGGGCGATGTCGAGAAGATGACACTGCCGATAAATTCCTCGTGCATGGCTGATAATAGTAGGATCGACAACATGGTGTGTAGCCAACGGCCTTGCGACAATGCGCAAGGGGGCGACAGGAGTCAGGAGGCGGAGGCGTTGTGCACCACGACGCAGCCGGTGGCGTTAGCAGAGAAGGACATGGGAAATCAAGATGGTGGGATCTGGGGAGACAGGATAGGAAGCGGCGGTGGTGGTGGAGGACATGGGAGATCAAGATGGTCAGATCCGGGGAAACAGGATAGGAAGCGGCGGTGGTGGTGGATTTGGGAGTAATCGTGGTTGTGGAAAAGAATAGATTGCTAGAGAAGCAATCGGTTTAGTGACTAGGGGATGGGTACATACCCTGGGCCATACGTTTTGTTGGAAAAAATGCTGATGTAGTAGATTTGCTGAGGTGGCATGTGTGGGACATGTGTGATGAGGTGGATAGGCTGCATGTCAAGAGAAATAGACTAGTGGGGATGGACTATTTAGGTATTATAGATAAGGTTGGTCCGGGCCGCTTTATCCAACAATACCGCCGAATCAAAATAAGACATTGGTGGTAAACAGTATGACGATCACCGCCCACAACTCTTTGTGTTCTACTCGTGCATATCATCTACGCATAAACTGGCTCGGATGCCACTGTTGGGGAACGTAGCATGCAATTTCAAAAAAATTCCTATGCTCACGCAAGATCTATCTAGGAGATGCATAACAACGAGAGGGGAAGAGTGTGTCCACATACCCTCGTAGACTGAAAGCGGAAGCGTTTGACAACGCGGTTGATGTAGTTGAACTTCTTCTCGTTCCGACCGATCAAGTACCGAACATACGACAACCCGAGTTCTGCACACGTTCAGCTCGATGACGTCCCTCGAACTCTTGATCCAGCAAAGTGTCGAGGGAGAGTTTCATTAGCACGATGGCGTGGTGATGGTGATGGTGAAGTGATCCGCGCAGGGCTTCGCCTAAGCACTAGGACAATATGACCGGAGGCGTAAACTATGGAGTGGGGCGCTGCACACGGCTAGGAATCAATGCTGTGTGTTCTAGCGGTGCCCCCCTCATATATATAGGTTGGAGGGGAGGAGATGCAACCAAGTGGGCGCCCCAAGTAGGAGGAATCCTACTTGGGTGCCTCCCAATTCGGCCTCCCCCCTTCCATATTCATCCGGAGGGGGAAGGAAGGAGGGGGGAGGGGAGAAGGAAGGGGGAGGTCGAATCCCTCCCCTTCCTTTCCCTCTTCTCCTCTTTCCTTCCCCCTATTTCGGGCTACATGGGGCGCACCAGCCCCCTAGGGCTGGTCTGTCCCCTTCTTGGCCCATTAGGCCCATGTAGTTGCCGGGGGATGCCCGGAACCCCTTCCGGTGACCCGATATGTACCCGGTACCCCTGGAACACTTTTGATGTCCGAATACTATCATCCTATATATGAATCTTGACTTCTCGACCATTTCGATACTCCTCGTCATGTCCGTGATCTCATCCGGGACTCCGAACAACATTCGGTCACCAAATCACATAACTCATATAATACAAAATCGTCATTGAACGTTAAGCGTGCGGACCCTACGGGTTCGAGAACTATGTACACATGACCGAGACACCTCTCCGGTCAATAACCAACAGCGGAACCTAGATGCTCATATTGGTTCCTACATATTCTATGAAGATCTTTATCGGTCGTACCGCAATGACAACATACGTAATTCCCTTTGTCATCGGTATGTTACTTGCCCGAGATTCAATCGTCGGTATCTTCATACCTAGTTCAATCTCGTTACCGGCAAGTCCCGTTACTTGTTCCGTAATACATCATCCCGCAACTAACTCATTAGTCACATTGCTTGCAAGGCTTATTATGATGTGCATTGCCGAGAGAGCCCAGAGATACCTCTCCGTTAATCGGAGTGACAAATCCTAATCTCGATCTATGCCAACCCAACAAACACCTTCAGAGATACCTGTAGAGCATCTTTATAATCACCCAGTTACGTTGTGATGTTTGATAGCACACATGGCGTTCATTCGGTATCCGGGAGTTCACTACTGCAGGATGCTGCTAACGCAACACTATGATCAGAGACCCTTCGATGAAACTGTGTGGGATGCAATAATCGCAAACGGTGGTGTAAAAACCGTGAAAAAGGTGAAAAACGTTTGCGATGGCGGAGCCATCAAACACGATTCATATTTTAGTTGCGTGTGCGATGCAGGGCATACAGTTTATCCAAACGAATTGTTTGCGATTAGACAGAACAATAGAAACGGGCAGCCATATCAATGTGTGTGCGATATACGGCATACAGTTTGCTCTGATGAACTGTTTTCTATTAGGGAAAGCAACAGAAACGGTCAGCCAGATCAAGGTGTGTGTGATATATGGCATACGGTTCAGTCGAACGAACTATTTTCGATTAGGGAAGAGAACATAAACGGTTCAACTTAACAAGATGTGTGTGATACACGGCAAAAAGGCCAGGAGGTTAATTCGATAACAAGTACACAGAGGTTAATTTGACATACATGACTTATAAGTTTCACAAAAATTATATCACTTTTTTTGGAAAACATTTAGTTGCGTTGAATGTATATAGTGCTCCGTCCTATTGGTTGAATTAACCTCAAGGTCCATGTTTTGGAAACATGTCGTAAAGTAACGGGATAGACCTTCATTCAAGCCAATCAACATGTGTTCAAAAAACAAAAATTATCAAAAAGTTACAAGACCTTCTTCAAGCCAATCAACATGTGTACAAAAAACAAAAAATGTCAAAAATTACAAAACAAGGACCTCGAGGTTAATTCAACTAATATGATGGAGCACTGTATACATTCAATGCAATTAAATGTTTACAGTGACCCATCACATCAGTTAATTTAACATCGAGGCCACTTCCCATCCCGTCACCCATCCGATGACTACTCAAGCATCAGCACAGTTAACTTGTGAGTTCTGTTAGATGAGCTATCGGTAGGGAAGCTGGTCCTTGCTACTGTAGGATCCCTCTTTGCATCCTTTATTGGGCACCCGGATGACCGACTATTGCCGCCCAATGGTCAATGCCATGTCCCCCGCATGGCAGTTTTTGCAGCGGGTAACTGCATCGTTGCGCCGCGCCCAGTGCAACCGCATGCACACGAACGTGCGTGATCATGCGCCGGCCCCAAACACTGGCAGCACAACTTATAAATTGACGGATGGAGTACTAGTTACAGTGATGCATATAATTAAGTAAAGGAATCGCACATGTCTGTATTGACTGGAATGAGAATGCAATAGCACAATAAGAATTAAGGCCACGGTGATGCGATCGCAGTGGTGGTTACAGCAGGTAAGAAGAAAGATGCATCCATCAACATACGACCTCCTCCTCCTCAACTCAATGCGCCGGGCCACCAATCGGCGGCTAAGGAGCGGCGACTTTTGTGGCGAGGTCAAGGTGCTTCTCAGCAAAGGCATCCAGGGCTTCCTGCCGGTTGAAGAAGGCCAACGTCGTAGCGTCCTCACTGGCCTTGTACATACCTATGTACACGATTTGCTTGGACACGTGGATGTGTAGGTCAACGAATTCTTGCAGGGCGAGGCACCTCGCGGCGAGCGCGACCTATAGGTGGACATTCTTCGTGGCGTCGGCAGGCAGTCGCAGGGCCACCAGTGCTTGAAAGAGGTTTCGACCATGGAGGCTGATTAGAGTGGCAGGCAATGAGGAGCTCAGACGCGCGGGCTGGAGGAGTATGGCGATGTCGTCCGCGAGCTTCTTGACGACGGTGAACTTGTTGGTGGTGGCAACAATCACCTGGTCCAACTGAGAGTCGTAGCTGGCGTCGACGGCGGCCATCCACCAGCTGGTCGCCAACACCGTCTGGAGATGATCCTCGGTGACATGCTGCAGGCCGGCGTCATGGACCATCTGGCACAGCCGCTGGCCGCTCGCACGCAACGCTGCCATGGGTCTGGAGAGAGCACTTTTGCGCTTATTAGTGTAGGTGCTTAGGCAAATGCTTAGGTGCGTACAATGTGGTAGATGCATTGGAATGGAGGGGCGCCTTTATATGAGTGCAAACTGCGTTGCATTCACATCGTGCTGCCTCTTTTCCCGGTCCTCCTCCCATTACTTCCCTCATGCATTCACATGATGCTAATTGAAGGAGGATGCATCATTGGCAGTTCAGCATTTCGGGAACCGCTACCCTCTCCCTCGTCTACATTAAAGCTGTATCGGGAACTGCGCCGCCCGCTATCATATCGAATAGTACTGTGCCGCCCGCTACACGCCCGACGGAACACGCCTCCTCGCCTCCATTTATGCTTAATTACTGAGTTTTAATTGCAAAAATTAGATACTGCTAGTGATTTTTAACTTCATATTTTGACAAATAGCAGTGTTACAAGGTTGACAAATGGCAATGTTACTAGATCAACAAATGTCAATCTTTCCAATTTGACAAATGGTAACATACCCAATATGACAGATGCAAATCTTACCAAATTGTTTGTAAGTGGTTGCACACGGGCCATCCAAAAGAACCGTTTGCATTCAAGAGATGCACAAATCCTGCTCTCACTTTGCATACGGGTGTTCTATCTAAAATGTTTGCGATCAAGAGCCATTAAAATCTATAGCCATTAAAACCAAGACACATAGCGTCACGTGAATGGTTAACAGAACGCACGGTTTGAATTATACAAACGTTTGAGATATTAAAGTGGCTGCTATTTTTTCAAAATGCCTTTGTTGGATGTTATTTGAGTGCGCCTTCTCTCAAAATGGACACGAAAAATACCACAACATGCCGGGTGCCATTCCATGATAGCATGCCAAGTTTCATGAATTTCAGACGAGTTTTGGATTTACTAGAATTTAAAAACAAAGTATCTCAACGTTTTGCCGGCAATCAACGGTGCACTGATGTTTGAAATTCATTCCCATTTCTTGCATTGGACCTAAGCATGCACCCAAGGACAAAGATTTGATACTTCAACCAATTTATATGCACTAGAGCATGTGCATGTAGTTCATATTTGAATTATGCACATAAATGCATTGAAAACTCAGTTAATGCATAAAAATATCCAAACGAACCCCGAAAAATCACAAAAATTGACACAACAGTCCTGTTGTTCTATGTTGACACGAGAAATTTTTTGAAAGCAATAAGTGGCAATGGATATGGTTTCGTCCCCAAAGGTGGGACGTTCCCTACCAAAACCATCATGCTTGTTGTGAGAAGCTCTGGTTTGTGAGAAGCATATACCCAAACCTGCCCCAAATGGGAAGAAAATTACCATGGCATGTTGATGCCGCTCCATGATAGCATGCCAAGTTTCATGAATTTCAGACGAGTTTTGGATTTACTAGAATTGAAAAACCAGGTATCTCAATGTTTGCGGCCGAGTGACGGTGGCAGGGTATTTGACATTCATTCCCATTTCTTGCATGGGACCTAAGCATGCAACCAAGGACACAGATTTGAATTTTCAACCAATTTATATGCATTAGAGCATGTGCATGTAGTTCAAATTTGAATTATGCACATGAATGCATTGAAAACTCAGTTAATGCATAAAAATGTCCAAATGAACCCCGAAAAATCCCAAAAATTGACACAACACTCCTGTTGTTCTATGTTGACACTAGGGAAAAAATTGAAATCGAGAAGAGGCAATGGATATCGTTTCGTCCCCAAAGGTAGGACGTTCCCTACCGAAACCATCAGGCTTGTTGTGAGAAGCTCTGGTTTGTGAGAAGCATATCCCCAAACCTACCCCAAATGGGACAAAAAAAATTACCACGGCATGTTGATGCCACTCCATGATAGCATGCAAAGTTCCATGAATTTCTGATGAGTTTTGGATTTACTAGAATTTAAAAACCAGGTATCTCAATGTTTGCGGCCGAGTGACGGTGGCAGGGTGTTTGACATTCATTCTCATTTCTTGCATGGGACCTAAGCATGCAACCAAGGACACAAATTTGAATTTTCAACTAATTTATATGCATTAGAGCATGTGCATGTAGTTCAAATTTGAATTATGCACATGAATGCATAGAAAACTCGGTTAATGTATAAAAATGTCCAAGCGAACCCCGAAAAATCCCAAAAATTGATACAACACTCATGTTGTTCTATGTTGACACTAGGAAAAAGAATTTGAAATCGAGAATAGGCAACGGATACCATTTTGTCCAGAAAGGTGAAACGTTCCCTACCGAAACCATCACGCTTGTTGTGAGAAGCTCTGGTTTATGAGAAGCTTATACCCAAACCTGCCCGAAATGCGACAATTTTTTTACCATGGCATGTTGATGCCGCTCCATGATAGCATGCCAAGTTTGAATTTACTAGAATTACAAAAGCAAGTACGTCAACGTTTGCCGGAGAGCCACGGTGCTGTGGTGTTCGAATTCATCCCCATTTCTCGCATGAGACATAAAAGCATAAACCCATGGACACATATATGATTTTACAACCCATGTTGGTGCACCGGAGCATGTGCATGTAGTTTAATTTTGAATTGTGCACCTGAAACGGCTAGAAAACCAATTTAATGTATAAAATGTCCAAACGAACCCTGAATAATTCCAATTCTCGACACACATATAGTTGCATGTTCACTGCAGATAAAAGGTCTAGCAATTCAAACACCATCCATTGCCGCTGTGACCCCATTATGTAATTCAAATCAAGACGAAAAATCAAGTAGATCCCACACAGTTTATTATAACCAACCATGTGAGATGCAGCACAAAATATCTTGGAGCACCGTCGGAATATAGTACGCATACGGCTTACGCGAGAAGGTGCGACGGCTACAGTCCACAGCCCGCTCTAAATAAGGGACCGTGTCTGATGACACTTTGCGCGCCAGTTTTTTTGCTGAAGCGATTCCAAATTTTTGGCTTCCGCAGAAATATCTACCTCCCCGCCCCCTCCCCCTTCCCAAAAGCCACATTTCCCCTGTTTCCGCCTTCCTTTTCCAAGTTGGAACTTTCACTCCTAGCTTGCAGAGCCGCCTCCTTGCCCGCGACCCTCCTTCACGCTGCTCGGCCTCGTCTATCCAGGCAGGTAATCCACACACGACCCCCATCCTCCTTCTCCTTCCACATCCCACATGCCCCGACTACCGGCGCGACACCTTCCACCCATATCACCGACCCCTCCACCAAATAAGCGCCGCCCTCAGCCATGGTGCACGCAGTATAGCCAGGAGCTCAAGGAGCATTTGGCAGCGGAGAAGCAAATCGCGGCCGCACGCGCGGATGAGGTCGCGATGGCTGCCATTCGTGCCGACTCCTAGATCTTGGAGGAGCACCTCGCCGTCGAGGACACCGTCATGCCTCGCGCGCCGACGACGCGACGCGGTTGGCTGCTTTAAATGACAGTTCATGGCGTTTTCTCAAGGCCACCGTCGGTGCCTTCGATGAAGACTACGAGGTGTTTTCTCAGCATGCACGTGCTTACCTCATCTTGAGAGCTAGTAGGTTGGTGCCCGGAGCGGCTCAGGCAACTCACCACTACAACGAGGGCACCCACGATGCGGAGGCCTCGCCCTCTTCCATGTCCAAGGAGCCAATCGTCATCGATATCTCCGACAATGAGGAGTAGCTTGTCTTATTAGCTCACTATTAGGACCCATGTTCAGTTTGCTAGCTACTGCCTTTCCTTAACAAATTCTAGTGGATTGTGTTATCTACTTTTACCATGCAATCTTCTGCTCTAGAGTATATGTTCTATATGTCGTGCAATGTGGTGTTCAGTTAACTATTTGGTTCAATTCTGCAAATGTGATGTTCAATTCTCCAGGGTGCAATTTTCCAAGTTGGCAAGCATGCTTGGTTTGGTTAACTATTCGATCTTCTATTAGGAGTATGTTATATTGTGCAATGTGGTGCTCAGTTAATGTTTGGTTCATTTGTTGTGGTGTTTAGTTAACTAGTTGGTTCAATTCTGCAATGCGATGTTCAATTGTTGTGGGTGCATTCTGTTATTGTATACCATGTGAGAAATAAATCGAATTTGGTTGTACTAAATACATGAGAAACAAATACAATTGCTATATTTCCAAGTTGTTAAACATGCTTGGTTTGGTTAACTGTTTGATCTTCTATTAGGAGTATGTTATATTGTGCAATGTGGTGCTCAGTTAACATTTTGTTCATTTGTTGTGGTGTTTAGTTAACTGCTTGGTTCAATTCTGCAATGCGATGTTCAATTGTTGTGGCTGCATTCTGTTATTGTATACCATGTGAGAAATAAATCAAATTTGGCTATACTAAATACATGAGAAACAAATACAATTGCTATATTTCCAAGTTGTTAAGCATGCTTGGTTTGGTTAACTGTCTGATCTTCTATTAGGAGTATGTTATATTGTGCAATGTGGTGCTAAGTTAACATTTGGTCCATTTGTTGTGGTGTTTAGTTAACTGCTTGGTTCAATTTCGCAATGCAATGTTCAATTGTTGTGGCTGCATTCTGTTATTGTATACCATGTGAGGAATAAATCGAATTTGGCTGCACTTAATACATGAGAAACATATACAAGTGCTATATTTCCTAGTTCTTAATCATGCTTGGTTTGGATAAATGGGTTTTCCATGTGGCTTGAATTAATCTGATGAATCTGCAATGTGCTTATTTATCATCAACATATTTTATTGATAGCATGCGAACCCTTACTTAACCTGATGACTAACTACCTTATATATGTTGCAGGGAAACAATGGGAAGCACCGAGGTTTACAAGATGGTACTAACTATTATACCTTGCCTTTTTTTATTCCTTTGCCCCATTTCCAATATAGAGAAGATATTTATGCACATCCTTGTTTTCAGGCCTTTCCAAAGCAGTTCACTGATGATTACCTCTCAAACCACCTCTGAGGTCAGGAGGCGAGGAAAGTTTTCATACAACACCCACGGTTCAATATTGAAGTGTTCCTGAAGAGGTTGAAGGATGGACGGTCAATCATCCACAGGCACTGGCCTAAAGTTGCAAAGACCTTCAACACGAATGAAGGCTCAATATTCGCCTTCCGCTTCAGCAGTTTTCCAGATGAGATGCATCTGTTTATGTACCGTCTATGATGCTAATTTCGAAAGGTTCTAGATGTTGGATCCGAAACTTGGTGCTGGTGCAGTTGTGTAATGGGGTAGCTGAGTGCTGAAGCTATATCATGTTGTACTCGGATGTATTTCAATTATGAAATCCTGCTTCCTTAATATGGAAATGAAATATATTATGTTCTTAATATGAATGTCAATTAGATTAGTAAATGGATTATTAATAATAGGGTAATTAGCATGCTAATTGGCCAATTAGCCTGCTAATTGGGTTTTCCTATTGCAGACGGTTATTGAGAAAACACCGTGGGCGATGACCTCAGGCAACGCACACAGTACAATCACACATGACATTCTCTTGAAAACTGTTTGCGTTACGCCACCTTGCGCAAACGTTTTCCTTGGAGAGACTGTGTGGGATGAATATACGAACGAAAACGTTTAGCGGGGACTGACTGTGTGGGATGTACTTACGACCGGAAATGATTTCGCATGTATAATTATATTTTTTAGCACTACTGTACGTATAACCGTATTTGGTCGCTCGCCGGTCGCACACGACCTCATTTTGCCGAGCGTGTGTGCCAAGAGGGCATATCCCCGACGGTTTTTGGGTCGTGTGGGAAGGACCCCCCCCCCCTATCGCAGTCACTCACTAGGTGTCGGTTCCGAACGCCGTTGCAGAAAGGGGTTAAAAACCGTTTGTATAGCACCTCGCTATACCAGTGGTTGCATAATCTCATAGTCGATGGAATATGTATTTGACATGAAGAAAGCAATAGCAATAAAACTGAACGATCATTATGCTAAGCTAAAGGATGGGTCTCGTCCATCACATGATTCTCCTAATGATGTGACCCCATTCATCAAATGACAACACATGTCTATAGTTAGGAAACTTAACCATCTTTGATTAACGAGCTAGGCTAGTAGAGGCTTACTAGGGACACGGTGTTTTGTCTATGTATCCACACATGTATCAAGTTTCCGGTTAATACAATTCTAGCATGAATAATAAACATTTATCATGAAATAAGGAAATATAAAATAACAACTTTATTATTGCCTCTAGGGCATATTTCCTTCATTTACATCATATTGCTTGAGTTTATTCCTCTACATCATGTCATCTTACTTAATGTGTTACTCTGTTCTTCATGAACTTAATACTCTAGATGCAGGCAGGAATCGGTCGATGTGTGGAGTAATAGTAGTAGATGCAGAATCGTTTCGGTCTACTTGACGCAGACGTGATGCCTATATGCATGATCATTGCCTTAGATATCGTCATAACTTTGCGCTTTTCTATCAATTGCTCGACAGTAATTTGTTCACCCACCGTATTATTTGCTATCTTGAGAGAAGCCTCTAGTGAAACCTATGGCCCACGGGTCTATTTTCCATCTTATTAGTTTTCGATCTACTATTTTGCAATCTATTACTTTTTGATCTATAAACCAAAAATACCAAAAATATTTACTTTACCTTTTGTTTAGTTTCATCTATCTCTATCAGATCTCACTTTTGCAAGCAACCATGAAGGGATTGGCAACCCCTTTATCACGTTGGGTGCAAGTTGTTTGATTGTTTGTGCAGGTATTCGGTGATTTGTGTGTTGTCTCCTACTGGATCGATACCTTGGTTCTCAAACTGCGGGAAATACTTATCTCTACTTTGTTGCATCACCCTTTCCTCTTCAAGGGAAAAACCAAAGCAAGCTCAAGAAGTAGCACTAGGCAGTCTTGAATGCATCTGTTATTAAGGAAACCATACTAGTTTGTGTGAATCAGCCCGAGAATAACTTTTTGCAACCTGTTAGCCAAAAGTTTGGTGATAATACCGTACACTTTGGGTAAGATTAGATTTGATGATGGGTAGGGAAGGCAAGCAATGTTTTTATTTAATTGACGTTTTGGTAATATGTTATTTGATTTGGGTATGGGTAGGGAAAGGTGAGAAAAGTTTTTGATTTAGTTGAGCTTTTTATAAGATTTGATTTGATTAATACTCGACGTGATTTTGGAAGTAGTGATGAAGGACGAGTGAACAAACACAAACCTACCATCACGACCATGGACCCTCCTTAAATAGTAAACATGTGGAGGTGGCTTAGTGCATGTGAAACAAAATGGATAAAATTAGGAGAAAAAGAATCATTTTCCAATCAAGCACCTTGGGAGAAACATATCAAAATCACAATAAAATGTAAAAAATTATTTGCACAAACTAAAATCTACTAAAATGGCTTCTCTATGCTAAATTGAACATGAGGGGGAAATATACAACTGGAAGAAAGATATTTGGAGATGTGCAAACTAGGACTACTCAAGAAAGTTTATTGGAAATGAAAGGCTTTATTATATTATATTGCAAATAATCTAAGAAGAAATATCTTGATTTTTTGTTGAGCTATATGGGATTCCAGTATATTTCTCATTGTTCTGTATTTTTTTTAAATCCCCAAAACACACTTGTAGCTTTTCTAGAATATTTATGTCTTCCCACTGAAAAAATAGTGCGCTATAGCATGCTGAGAATTCTCTCGCTAAATAAATTACTGCAAAACGCTTTGCTAATAGTGTATTTTGAGCCCGGCGCTATTTTGTCGTAGCGGCGCTATTTTTTCGTTGGTCTTCCCTCTAAATGTTAAATATTATTTATACCACCAAATTACTTGGAATTGTTTTTCTGTGTTGATTGGTGGTCGCGTGTGTGAAACTCTCGACATTTCATTACCAACACCTATTTTACGTTTTTTGTGTGGAAAAGTATAAGGTCATACATTAAGCATCACAGGTCCTTCCAAACACACCCTAGAAAACTAAAAATGCATGGATTTGGGGTGCTAAAGTATTCTTCCTTCTACATCCACCGGTGGCACGCCGTGATCAAAACTCGTTGCCGTCTTTGGGCCTCCGTCTCAACGAAGAAAACTTGTTTAAATCTAGAAGTAAGTAGTTGTCCAGAAGTCATCGATGTAAACCAAAAGACGCTGACGGTCACTATCTGCATAGAAAATTGAGCCCTGGAGAAAAAAATGTCAGAGAGAGCCTGCAGATACTCCAAAAGACCACGAACATCAGCTATCACCGCAACGACCAAGAAGCACAAAGCATCCACCCAAATCTAAAAGAATCCAGATGGCACATACACTTCCTCCTAGATTCAACACCACCAACAACAAGAGTCACTGCATCAGAGAAATATTTGTAGGAAACGTATTCGTTGTTATCATGCCACCGACGGAGCCTAAGCCATGAGAACACAGAATCCTAAAATGAAAAAAAAACTACACTATTGAACACAGGGAGTGAAGGAAATATGCCCTAGAGGCAATAATAAAGTTGTTATTTATATTTCCTTATATCATGATAAATGTTTATTATTCATGCTAGAATTGTATTAACCGGAAACTTAGTACATGTGTGAATACATAGACAAAACAGAGTGTCCCTAGTATGCCTCTACTTACTAGCTCGTTGATCAAAAATGGTTATGTTTCCTGACCATAGACATGTGTTGTCATTTGATGAACGGGATCACATCATTAGAGAATGATGTGATGGACAAGACCCATCCGTTAGCTTAGCATAATGACCGTTTAGTTTTATTGCTATTGCTTTCTTCATGACTTATACATATTCCTCTCACTATGAGATTATGTAACTCCCAAATACCGGAGGAACACTTGTGTGCTATCAAACATCACAACGTAACTGAGTGATTATAAAGATGCTCTACAGGTGTCTCTGAAGGTGTTTCTTGGGTTGGCATAGATAGAGATTAGGATTTGTCACTCCGAGTATCGGAGAGGTATCTCTGGGCCCTCTCAGTAATGCACATCACTATAAAGCCTTGCAAGCAATGTGACTAATGTGTTAGTTGCGAGATGATGCATTACGTAACAAGTAAAGAGACTTGCCGGTAACGAGATTGAACTAGTATGAGGATACCGACGATCGAATCTCGGGCAAGTAACATACCGATGACAAAGGGAATGACGTATGTTGTCATGCAGTTTGACCGATAAAGATCTTCGTAGAATATGTAGGAACCAATATGAGCATCCAGGTTCCGCTATTGGTTATTGACCGGAGATGTGTCTCGGTCATGTCTACATAGTTCTCGAACCCGTAGGGTCCACACGCTTAACGTTCGATGACGATTTGTATTATGAGTTATGTGTTTTGGTGACCGAAGTTTGTTCCGAGTCCCGGATGAGATCACGGATATAACGATGAGTCTCGAAATGGTCGAGAGGTAAAGATTGATATATTGGAAGGTTATATACGGATACCGGAATGGTTATGAAGAGGTTCGAGGATTTTTCGTAGTACTGGGAGGTTACCGGACCCCCCCCCCCCCACGGGAAAGTTAATGGGCCTCGTGGGCCATGGGAAAGAAGAGGGGACAGCCCACAAGGGGGAGCGCCCCCCCCCCGGCAAGGGGAGTTCGAATAGGAAGGGGAGGGGGCGCGCCCCCCCTTTCCCTCTTCCTTTCCTCTCCTTTCCCCTTTCCCCCTCCATTGGAAAGAAGGGAGTCCGAATAGGACTTGGAGTCCTAGTCGGTTCCCCCCCATATGGCGTGCCCCTTAGCCGGCCTCCTCCCTCTCCTCCTTTATATACGGGGGCAGGGGGCACCCCATAGCACATCAATGGTTCTCTTAGCCGTGTGCGGTGCCCCCCTCCACAGTTTACTCCTCCGGTCATAGCGTCATAGTACTTAGGCGAAGCCCTGCGCGGATCACATCACCAACACCGTCATCACGCCGTCGTGCTGACGGAACTCTCCCTCGACCCTCTTCTGGATCAAGAGTTCGAGGGACGTCATCAAGCTGAACGTGTGCTGAACTCGGATGTGCCGTACGTTTGGTACTAAGATCGGTTGGATCGTGAAGACGTTCGACTACATCAACCGCGTTAACCTAACGCTTCCGCTTTCGGTCTATGAGGGTACATGGACACACTCTCCCCTTCTCGTTTCTATGCATCTCCTAGGTAGATCTTGCGTGAGCGTAGGAAATTTTTGAAATTGCATGCTATGTTCGCCAACAATGGTATCAAAGCCAGGTCTATGTTTAGATGATATGCACGAGTAGAACACAAAGAGTTATGGGCAATAATAGTCATACTGCTTACCACCAACATCTTACTTTGATTTGGTGGTATTGTTGGATGAAGCGGCCCGGACGAACATTACATGACCATGTTCATGAGATCGGTTCTACCGACGTGATTTGCACACAGGTGGCTAGTGTCGGTGTCAAAACCAGCGGATCTCGGGTAGGGGGTCCCGAACTGTGCGTCTAGGATCGATGGTAATAGGAGACGGGGGACACGATGTTTACCCAGGTTCGGGCCCTCTCTATGGAGGTAATACCCTACTTCCTGCTTGATTGATCTTGATGAATATGAGTGTTACAAGAGTTGATCTACCACGAGATCGTAATTGCTAAACCCTAGAAGTCTAGCCAATGTGAATATGGTAATGAGTCTCCCCCTATCCGGACTACGCTCTCCGGTTTATATAGACACCGGAGAGATCTAGGGTTAGAAGGAGTCGGTTACTGATACATCTCCAACGTATCTATAATTTTTGATTGCTCCATGCTATATTATCCTCTGTTTTGGACATTATTGGGCTTTATTCACTTTTATATTATTTTTTGGGACTAACCTATTAACCGGAGGCCCAGCCCAGAATTGATGTTTTTTCGCCTATTTCAGAGTTTCGCAGAAAAAGAATATCAAACGGAGTCCAAACGGAATGAAACCTTCGGGAACGTGATTTTCGGAACGAACATGATCCAGGGGACTTGGACCCTACGTCAAGAAATCAAGCAAGAAGCCACGAGGTAGGGGGGCGCGCCCTCCACCCTCGTGGGCCCCACGTTGCTCCACCGACGTACTCCTTCCTCCTATATATACCTACGTACCCCCAAACGAACAGATACGGAGCCAAAAACCTAATTCCACTGCCGCAACCTTCTGTACCCACGAGATCCCATCTTGGGGCCTGTTCCGGAGCTCCGCCGGAGGGGGCATCGATCACGGAGGGCTTCTACATCAACACCATAGCCTCTCCGATGAAGTGTGAGTAGTTTATCTCAGACCTTCGGGTCCATAGTTATTAGCTAGATGGCTTCTTCTCTCTTTTTGGATCTCAATACAATGTTCTCCCCCTCTCTTGTGGAGATCTATTCGATGTTTTTTTTGTCATATTGCATGAATTTATCCCTCTACATCATGTCATCTTGCTTAAAGCGTTACTCTGTTCTTATGAACTTAATACTCTAGATGCATGCTGGATAGCGGTCGATGTGTGGAGTAATTGTAGTAGATGCAGGCAGGAGTCGGTCTACTTGTCTCGGACATGATGCCTATATACATGAACATACCTAGATATTCTCATAACTATGCTCAATTCTGTCAATTGCTCAACAGTAATTTGTTCACCCATCGTAAAATACTTATGCTCTTGAGAGAAGCCACTAGTGAAACCTATGGCCCCCGGGTCTATTTTCCATCATATTAATCTTCCAACACTTAGCTATTTCTTTCACCGTTTTTATTTTGTTTACTTTACTTTGTATCTTTATCACAAAAATACCAAAAATATTATCCTATCATATCTATCAGATCTCACTCTCGTAAGTGACCGTGTAGGGATTGACAACCCCTTATCGCGTTGGTTGCGAGGATTTATTTGTTTGTGTAGGTGCGAGGGACTTGCGTGTAGCCTCCTACTGGATTGATACCTTGGTTCTCAAAAACTGAGGGAAATACTTACGCTACTTTGCTGCATCACCCTTTCCTCTTCAAGGGAAAACCAACGCAGTGCTCAAGAGGTAGCAAGAAGGATTTCTGGCGCCGTTGCCGGGGAGGTCTACGCAAAAGTCAACATACCAAGTAGCAATCACAAACCCTTATCTCCCGCATTACATTATTTGCCATTTGCCTCTCATTTTCCTCTCCCCCACTTCACCCTTGCCGTTTTATTCACCCTCTCTTTTTCGTTCGCCTCTTTTTCGCTTGCTTCTTGTTTGCTCGTGTGTTGGATTGCTTGCTTGTCATGATGGCTCAAGATAATACCAAATTATGTGACTTTACCAATACCAACAATAATGATTTCCTTATCACTCCGATTGCTCCTCTTACCGATACTGAATCTTGTGAAATCAATGCTTCTTTGTTGAATCTTGTTATGAAAGATCAATTCGTCGGCCTTCCTAGTGAAGATGCCGCTACTCATCTAAATAGCTTCGTTGATTTGTGTGATATGCAAAAGAAGAAATATGTTGACAATGATATTTTTAAATTGAAGCTATTTCCTTTTTCGCTTAGAGATCGTGCTAAAGCTTAGTTTTCGTCTTTGCCTAAAAATAGTATTGATTCTTGGAATAAGTGCAAATATGCTTTTATCTCTAAGTATTTTCATCCCGCTAAGATTATCTCTCTTAGAAACGATATTATGAATTTTAAGCAACTTGATCATGAACATGTTGCACAAGCTTGGGAGAGGATGAAATTAATGATACGTAATTGCCCTACACATGGTTTGAATTTGTGGATGATTATACAAATTTTTTATGCCGGATTGAATTTTGCTTCTAGAAATCTTTTAGATTCATCCGCGGGAGGCACTTTTATGGAAATCACTTTAGGAGAAGCTACTAAACTATTAGATAATATTATGGTTAATTATTCTCAATGGCACACTGAAAGATCTACTAATAAAAAAGTGCATGCGATAGAAGAAATTAATGTTTTGAGTGGAAAGATGGATGAACTTATGAAACTACTAAGAGTGTTTCTTCTGATGCTAATGATATGCCTTTGTCTACTTTGATTGAGAATAATAATGAATCTATGGATGTGAATTTTGTTGGTAGGAATAATTTTGGTAACAACGCGTATAGAGGGAACTTTAATCCTAGGCCTTATCCTAGTAATTCCTCTAATAATTATGGTAATTCCTACAACAATTCTTATGGAAACTTTAATAAGATGCCCTCTGAATTTGAGACTAGTGTTAAGGAATTTATGAATTCGCAAAAGAATTTCAACGCCTTGCTTGAAGAAAAATTGCTTAAAGTTGATGAATTGGCTAGGAACGTTGATAGAATTTCTCTTGATGTTGATTCTTTGAAACTGAGATCTATTCCTCCTAAGCATGATATCAATGAGTCTCTCAAAGCCATGAGAATTTCCATTGATGAGTGCAAAGAAAGAACCGCTAGGATGCGTGCTAAGAAAGATTGCTTTATAAAAGCGCGTTCTTCTAATTTTTATGAAAACAAAGATGAAGATCTAAAAGTTATTGATGTGTCCCCTATTAAATCTTTGTTTTACAATATGAATCTTGATAATGATGGGACTGAATATGATCCACCTTTACCTAGAAGGCGTTCCAAAAATTCGGAGTTTTTAGATCTTGATGCTAAAATTGATAAAAGTGGGATTGAAGAGATCAAAACATTTGATATTAATAAACACTATTTTGGATTTCAAGGAATTTAATTATGATAATTGCTCTTTGATAAATTGTATTTCCTTGTTGCAATCCGTGCTAAATTCTCCTCATGCTTATAGTCAAAATAAAGCTTTTACCAAACATATCGTTGATGCTTTGATGCAATCTTATGAAGAAAAACTTGAGTTGGAAGTCTCTATCCCTAGAAAAGTTTATGATGAGTGGGAACCTACTATTAAAATTAAGATTAAAGATCATGAATGCTATGCTTTGTGTGATTTGGGTGCTAGTGTTTCCACGATTCCAAAAACTTTGTGCGATTTGTTAGGTTTCCGTGATTTTGATGATTGCTCTTTAAACTTGCACCTTGCGGATTCCACTATTAAGAAACCTATGGGAAGAATTAATGATGTTCTTATTGTTGCAAATAGGAACTATGTGCCCGTAGATTTTATCGTTCTTGACATAGATTGCAATCCTTCATGTCCTATTATTCTTGGTAGACCTTTCCTTAGAACGATTGGTGCAATTATTGATATGAAGGAAGGGAATATTAGATTCCAATTTCCATTAAATAAAGTCATGGAACACTTCCCTAGGAAGAAAATAAAATTACCATATGAATCTATTATGAGAGCCACTTATGGATTGCCTACCAAAGATGGCAATACCTAGATCTATCCTTGCTTTTATGCCTAGCTAGGGGCGTTAAACGATAGCGCTTGTTGGGAGGCAACCCAATTTTATTTTTATTTTTTTGCCTTTTGCTTCTGTTTAGGAATAAATACTTGTTCTAGCCTCTGGTTAGATGTGTTTTTATGTTTTAATTAGTGTTTGTGCCAACTTAGACCTATAGGATCTTCTTGGATGATAGTTATTTGATCTTGCAGAAAATTCCAGAAACTTTCTGTTAACGAAAATAATTGTTAAAGATCACCAGATCGTGATAAAATATTGATTCAAATTGCTTCTGATCAATAAACAAATTGTCTAGGTCTTCCTATTTTGGATGATTTTTTTGGAGTTCCAGAAGTTTGCGTTAGTTACAGATTACTACAGACTGTTCTGCTTTTGACAGGTTCTGTTTTTCGTGTGTTGTTTGCTTATTTTGATGAATCTATGGCTAGTAAAAGAGTTTATAAACCATAGAGAAGTTGGAATACAGTAGGTTTAACACCAATATAAATAAGGAATGAGTTCATTACAGTACCTTGAAGTGGTGTTTTGTTTTCTTTCGCTTACGGAGCTCACGAGATTTTCTTCTAAGTTTTGTGTTGTGAAGTTTTCAAGTTTTGGGTGAAAGATTTGATGGATTATGGAACAAGGAATGGCAAGAGCCTAAGATTGGGGATGCCCATGGCACCCCCAAGATAATCTAAGGACACCAAAAAGCCAAAGCTTGGGGATGCCTCGGAAGGCATCCCCTCTTTCGTCTACTTCCATCGGTAACTTTACTTGGAGCTATATTTTTACTCACCACATGATATGTGTTTTGCTTAGAGCGTCTTGTATGATTTGAGTCTTTGCTTTTTAGTTTACCACAATAATCCTTGCTATACACACCTTTTGAGAGAGACACACATGATTCGGAAATCATTAGAATACTCTATATGCTTCACTTATATCTTTTGAATTATATAGTTTTTGCTCTAGTACTTCAGTTATATCTTTTAGAGCACGGTGGTGGATTTGTTTTATAGAAAATATTGATCTCTCATTCTTCACTTAGATTATTTTGAGAGTCTTAAATAGCATGGTAATTTTCTTAAAAAAAGCCTAATATGCTAGGTATTCAAGATTAGTAAAAACTTTCTTATGAGTGTGTTGAATACTAAGAGAAGTTTGATGCTTGATGATTGTTTTGAGACATGGAGGTAGTGATATTAAAGTTGTGCTAGTTGAGTAGTTGTGAATTTGAGAAATACTTGTGTTGAAGGTTGCAAGTCCCGTAGCATGCATGTATGGTAAACGTTATGTAACAAATTTGAAACATGAGGTGTTCTTTGATTGTCCTCCTTATGAGTGGCGGTCGGGGACGAGCGATGTTCTTTTCCTACCAATCTATCCCCCTAGGAGCATGCGCGTAGTGCTTGGTTTTTGATGACTTGTAGATTTTTGCAATAAGTATGTGAGTTCTTTATGACTAATGTTGAGTCCATGGATTATACGCACCCTCACCTTTCCATCATTGCTAGCCTCTTCGGTACCGTGCATTGCCCTTTCTCACATTGAGAGTTGGTGCAAACTTCGCCGGTGCATCCAAACCCCGTGATATGATACGCTCTTTCACACATAAACCTCCTTATATCTTCCTCAAAACAGCCACCATACCTACCTATTATGGCATTTCCATAGCCATTCCGAGATATATTGCCATGCAACTTTCCACCATTCCGTTTATCATGACACGTTCATCATTGTCATATTGCTTTGCATGATCATGTAGTTGACATAGTATTTGTGGCAAAGCCACCATTCATAATTCTTTCATACGTGTCACTCTTGGTTCATTGCATATCCCGGTACACCACCGGAGGCATTCATATAGAGTCATACTTTGTTCTAGTATCGAGTTGTAATCATTGAGTTGTAAATAAATAGAAGTATGATGATCATCATTTTCTAGAGCATTGTCCCAAGTGAGGAATAAAAAAAAGAGAAAGGCCATAAAAAAGAGAAGGCCCAAAAAAATGAGAGAAAAAGAGAGAAGGGACAATTTTACTATCCTTTTACCACACTTGTGCTTCAAAGTAGCACCATAATCTTCATGATAGAGAGTCTCTTGTTTTGTCACTTTCATATACTAGTGGGAATTTTTCATTATAGAACTTGGATTGTATATCCCAATAATGGGCCTCCTCAAGTGCCCCAGGTCTTCGTGAGCAAGCAAGTTGGATGCACACCCACTTAATTTCTTTTGTTGAGCTTTCATATATTTATAGCTCTAGTGCATCTGTTGCATGGCAATCCCTACTCCTTACATTAACATCAATCGATGGGCATCTCCATAGCTCATTGATTAGCCTCATTGATGTGAGACCTTCTCCTTTTTTGTCTTCTCCACATAACCCCCATCATCATATTCTGTTCCACCCATAGTGCTATATCCATGGCTCACGCTCATGTATTGTGTGAAGGTTGAAAAAGTTTGAGATTACTAAAGTATGAAACAATTGCTTAGCTTGTCATCGGGGTTGTGCATGATGAGAGCATTCTTGTGTGAGGAAAATGGAGCATGATTACACTATATGATTTTGTAGGGATGAACTTTCTTTGGCCATGTTATTTTGAGAGGACATAATTGCTTAGTTAGTATGCTTGAAGTATTATTATTTTTATGTCAATATGAACTTTTATCTTGAATCTTTCGGATCTAAATATTCATACCAAAATTAAGAAGAATTACATTGAAATTATGCCAAGTAGCATTCCGCATCAAAAAATTTGTTTTTATCATTTACCTACTCGAGGACGAGCAGGAATTAAGCTTGGGGATGCTTGATACGTCTCCAATGTATCTATAATTTTTGATTGCTCCATGCTATATTATCTTCTGTTTTGGAAATTATTGGGCTTTATTCACTTTTATATTATTTTTTGGGACTAACCTATTAACCGGAGGCCCAGCCCAGAATTGTTGTTTTTTTCCTATTTCAAAGTTTCGCAGAAAAAGAATATCAAACGGAGTCCAAACGGAATGAAACCTTCGGGAACGTGATTTTCGGAACGAACATGATCCAGGAGACTTGGACCCTACGTCAAGAAATCAAGCAGGAAGCCACGAGGTAGGGGGTGCGCCCTCCACCCTCGTGGGCCCCACGTTGCTCCACCGATGTACTCCTTCCTCCTATATATACCTACGTACCCCCAAACGATCAGATACGGAGCCAAAAACCTAATTCCACCGCCGCAACCTTCTGTACCCACGAGATCCCATCTTGGGGCCTGTTCTGGAGCTCCGCCGGAGGGGGCATCGATCATGGAGGGCTTCTACATCAACACCATAGCCTCTCCGATGAAGTGTGAGTAGTTTATCTCAGACCTTCGGGTCCATAGTTATTAGCTAGATGGCTTCTTCTCTCTTTTTGGATCTCAATACAATGTTCTCCCCCTCTCTTGTGGAGATCTATTCGATGTAATCTTCTTTTGCGGTGTGTTTGTTGAGACCGATGAATTGTGGGTTTATGATCAAGTTTATCTATGAACAATATTTGAATCTTCTGAATTCTTTTATGTATGATTGGTTATCTTTGCAAGTCTCTTCGAATTATCAGTTTGGTTTGGCCTACTAGATTGATCTTTCTTGCAATGGGAGAAGTGCTTAGCTTTGGGTTCAATCTTGCGGTGTCCTTTCCCAGTGACAGTAGGGGCAGCAAGGCACGTATTGTATTGTTGCCATCAAGGATAACAAGATGGTTTTTTTATCATATTGCATGAATTTATCCCTCTACATCATGTCATCTTGCTTAAAGCGTTACTCTGTTCTTATGAACTTAATACTCTAGATGCATGCTGGATAGCGGTCGATGTGTGGAGTAATTGTAGTAGATGCAGGCAGGAGTCGGTCTACTTGTCTCGGACGTGATGCCTATATACATGATCATACCTAGATATTCTCATAACTATGCTCAATTCTGTCAATTGCTCAACAGTAATTTGTTCACCCACCGTAAAATACTTATGCTCTTGAGAGAAGCCACTAGTGAAACCTATGGCCCCCGGGTCTATTTTCCATCATATTAATCTTCCAACACTTAGCTATTTCTTTCGCTTTTTTTATTTTGTATACTTTACTTTGTATCTTTATCACAAAAATACCAAAAATATTATCCTATCATATCTATCAGATCTCACTCTCGTAAGTGACCGTGTAGGGATTGACAACCCTTTATCGCGTTGGTTGCGAGGATTTATTTGTTTGTGTAGGTGCGAGGGACTTGCGTGTAGCCTCCTACTGGATTGATACCTTGGTTCTCAAAAACTGAGGGAAATACTTACGCTACTTTGCTGCATCAACCTTTCCTCTTCAAGGGAAAACCAACGCAGTGCTCAAGAGGTAGCAGTTACATAAGAGGGAATCTTCATAGTTGGTCGCCAAGCTTGCCTTCCACGCCAAGGAAAGTCCAATCCGGACACGTGTATAGTCTTCGGCCTTCATATCTTCACAGCCCATCAGTCCGGCCCAATGAATAACAGGCCGGACGCCCGAGGACCCCTTAGTCCAGGACTCCCTCAGTAGCCCCTGAACCTGGCTTCAATGACGAGGAGTCCGACGCGCAGATTGTCTTCGACATTGCAAGGCGGGTTCCCCTTTTTCCGAACTCCAAGATAGTCTTCGGATGCGATGATTGTATCCGGACCTGTTACACACACCGTACACAACCGCGAGAGAATATAATATTTGCACGAATCTAATCTGTTGACAGCTTTTTTACAACACGACATCACATCTGTCCGGTCATAATTTCAAACCATTTTTCATCTGCCATCCCATGTTTTGAGACGCGGTTGCTATTGGCACGTCTTGTCGAAGCAGAGATCGTGCCCCCTTATTGCTGGATTCTCATCAATGCGGGCGTGGGCGACCCAACCGTGCCGTTTGCACGGCCCTTGGGAATAGGCGAGTTTAAGGCGAGTGGGGTGGCGCTTGACATTCATGGCCTTTATAAGGGCATAAGGATTCCCTTTCTTTACCCACACCTTGGTTCCTCCTCAGCCCTTCCGTCCCTGAGCTCCAGCGCCCAAGCTTTAGCTTTTCCCTTCTTCGAGAAAGCACTCCAAAGATGTCTGGATCCGGAGCTGGAGGTAAGTGGATGGCTTCTTCCGTCAAGAAGAAGGATATCAAGGAGCTCCGGGAGGCCGGATATCTGGCCAAGGAGATCACTCATCGACTCCCAGCCAAGGGACAGATCATACCTACTCCCAAGCCCCACGAGAGGGTTGTATTTCTTACACATTTCGTCCGTGGGCTGGGGTTCCCTCTTCACCCATTCGTCCGTGGGTTGATGTTTTACTACAGGCTGGATTTTCATGACCTAGCCCCCAACTTCATCCTCAACATTTCGGCATTTATCGTCGTTTGTGAGGCTTTTCTCCGCATCCCACCTCACTTCGGCCTGTGGTTGAAGACCTTCAATGTGAGGCCAAAAGTAGTGAGCGGTCAACAGGCAGAGTGCGGAGGCGCTATGGTGGGCAAGATGCCCAACGTCACGTGGCCCGAAGGCTCATTTGCGGAGACGGCGAAGGGGTGGCAATCGGGGTGGTTCTACATCACCGAGCCGCGCGACGCCAACTGGGCGGCGGCCCCCGAATTCCGATCCGGAATCCCGATGCGGCTCACCTCCTGGCAAAAGAGGGGCCTAACCTGGGGTCCTTCAGACGAGCTGACTGGGCTCCAGACGTGCGTCCAGAACATGATAGATAGGAAAATCAAGCTTTTCAACATGGTCCAGGTCATGCTCATTCGTCGGGTCCTTCCGTGCGAACGTCGGACTTGCTATCTGTGGGAGTATGATCCGGCCAAGCACCAGACGCTGCAAGAGCTCTTCAGCACGACGCACGAAGACATCTGGAGAGTGCTTTTTAAGACCGGCGAGACGCCGCCGCCTATGACCGAGGATCGCGGGCTTAGCTTAAAGCGCCAAGCTAATTTGGTAAGTTATTCCATGTTTTCAAAGCATACATTTTACTGGCATATTTTGAGGTAAAGCCTAAGCTTTCCTATCCATGTTTTCAGGCCTGGATCAAGGTGGCTGAGGAGATTAACTGTCCGGCTCCGCTGCCCGAAGACCAAGGATTTCCATTACTGGAGAAGATGTTGTTCCCTGCACCTTATGAGGTGCCGGAGAAGACGGCTAAGAAGGCAGCCAAAAGGGGCCTTTGTCGTAAAGGCACTCCGGACGTGACGTCCGGAAGTGAGACTTCCTCTTCGTCCGCTGACGACGACGATGAAGAGGAAGAAGAAAACGACTCCCCACCTGAAGTGGGGAGGAAGAAGAGAGCGGCCCCCACAAGTCCGGAGGTGAAAGCGCCTAAGAGGGTTAAAGGCTCCCTCGCGGATAACTCCACGTGGGATGTTGACAGCAGTCCAGAGTGACCTCGCCGGACAAGGCCTCGGGCCGCCTCGTAACTACCAGAATCCGCAAACGTATGGCCTTCCTGGTTTGTAATATTGACATATTGTAAGCTTTGTCACTGCAGTCCGGAACGCGATGGCTCCCCGCGATCCTCGACAGAGGATTCGCTGGACTCAAAGGAGATGGCTAGCATGTCTCCGTCACCTGCTCATTCTGTCTCACCCAAGGGTGATGACGAGGTGGTGTCCAAAAAGACTTTCCCGGGCCGGGGGGAGATTCCGGAGATCATCGGGGTGACGCCCCAGGATGACTCTTCGGCCGCTGGACATACGGGGAAAAAAGTCCCCATGGGGACTGGTGACGGGGCCCGAGTTCCCTTCGGACCTCAGCCGGATACCATTCCGGAGACCTACACGGCTCCAGGGTCCAGCGAACGGCATTCCCTACAAGGAGGGAGTGTGCCTGTTCCACCGGTGACCTCTGTCCGACCAGAGGCACTGGATAATCTGCTGGAGGTGCTACGAGGCGCCTCTATTGTGGATGAACATCGTGTCCTTATGGACACGGTGATAGAGAAGGTTCAGTTCGTCAAAAGCGGACTGATCGAAGCCTGCAATAGCCTTCTAACGGGCTTTGAGGTAAGTAATGTGATTGTAGGAAAAATATCACGGTATAGACTGTAGCCCCTGATGCTCTGTTTGGTGTTCGGGAAGAAAAGCCGAACAGAGGATCAAGAATAAATATCGCAGGAGTCTAACATGAGTTGTCTATGTGAATAAGCAGGTATCGCTGCAGGCTGCCACTGCTCATGCTGCGGAGGTCTCCGGACTGAAGCAGAAATTGGAGCGGGCCGAGGAGGAGCTCGGCCTCGTGAAGAAGCGGCTGGAGGATAGCCAAGGTATGCAGCAACCTGTGGGTATATTTCGAAAAAATGAATAGTCCGACCAGACTAAAGTGTCATAACCTTTATTAGGGGCCACGACCGAGGTGGCAACCCTTAAGAAGGCGCTAGCCGAGGCCGAGGACAAAGCGGCCAAGGAACGCGCCTCGCGCGAGAAGCGCGAGGCCCGGGTTGGCGAGGCGCAGCAACAGCTCCAGGGCGCGATAGAGAGATTTGAGTCCCTGGCACGTGATTGTAAGGCGCAAGAGTCCGAATTGGTGAAGGCCCGCCAGAGCGCGCAGGATGCACGAGCCGAAGCCCAGAGCGCCTTCCAGGAAATTCAGGCGGCCAAGAAGATTACAGCGGGTAAGTCTTTCACCCTGCATAGCAAGTATGTAGAAGAAACGTTCCTTGTACTTATCCTGAATTTGGGTTTTCCAGGGGCGTTTACGGATCTACCGCACAGTGTTTCAGATGCTGTTGAGCATTATAGAGCCGAAGAAGGGATGTCTACGGAGAAGCTATTAAGGATCTGATAGTCCGGCTGTGGCCTGCCGATCCTATACCTAGCAGCTACTTCAGACTTGTGCAGCGGCTTGTGAGTGCCTGTCCGCGGATCGAAGCCGTGAAGCGGTCGGTCTGTATTGAAGGTGCGCGTATGGCCTTTGCCCGCGTCAAGACGCATTGGGCAAAGCTGGATGCCAAGAAGCTGATGACCGAGGGACCGCCAGAGGGCAAGGAGCATCGTCGACCCGAGCACTATTTTGATGGTGTTCTGGAGGGGTCCCGCCTTGTGGCGGAGCAATGTTCGAAGCATGTTATATTCCCATGAGAACATGTATATTACCTTGCCCTGTAATATGGAACAATGATGTTATGTAGTATAATGCTTATGATTTAAATTTTACCTCCTGTGCGGCCGTTTATTAAATCTGAGGGTTGACTAGTCGTCGGCTTCTGCCCCCACGTAGATAGTACGGGGGTGTTCGGGATAAATCTAAACACTCTTTACTCCGCATTCTGGTCCTTAAAGGAGGTGTTTAGCGCAACGAACAAGGCAATAAGACTATGCGGCCTTTATCGCCCTCACTTAGCCATAGGAGTTTGACAATTAAGAAAGTTGACGAAGCCCCTGGTGTTCGGAAGGCCGAATTAGGGGCGTTATACACGCCTAATCGGAAGAACCGATTCTTCGCAAGAAGCGGAAAAAATCTCCAACGATTTGGAACCTCTCGAACAGCTGACTTGCTCTCGCCGCATAATGACAGTCAGTTTTTGGCTTTCTCTACTGAGGTGCTCGTCCGGAAGAACCGGGACACAATCGCAGTAGTTCTCCCTTTACTACCCTAGCCGATATAGCGGAACGTAAGGTAGTAAACACAGGAGCCGGGCAACCCAACTATTGACCAAAGACATGATTCGGAGCCGATGCATATAATGCTATAAGTTCGGGGTGCCGAACTATACTGTAGAAGTGTTCGGACTTTTATTGCCGTGATGCGGGCTGTAATGAAGCCCCTAGCATAGCAGTACGTACCATGGTGTACGTGTGCAATGAGTAATAGATACTAAGGTGAGGAAACGGAACAAATGAAGTAATGAGCTGACGCCACCATTTATTCACCATTGTGATTTAACTAGTACGTCGAGGCGTACTTTGTACAAGTAATGCGATAAGCGAGTAAGGCTATTTAACATGCCGTAACCAAGGGCGAGCTGCGTGTGGGTATGTAAAACAAGTATGGTAATCGTTTATTAGAGATCACCTGGGGGTTCCCTTGTACGCCAAAGCTCCTTGCCTCCTTGGTGTGTTCTGCAAGCGGGTCGTCCGTGTAGACCTCGAAAAGAGAAGAAAACCCGTAAAAAGGTAAAGCAAAAACGTGCGAATCCCAGGGTCAATCAAGCCGTACTGTGGATCGTGAGCTAGTTATGCCTCCGTCAGTACCCATGGGGTTTTGAGTGCGTAGTTTGTATGTGCGCGGTACTAATACCATTGCCTCATCGGGGCTGGGACGGAGGCCAAATTGCTAGTTTGCGCGGTACTAATACCATTGCCTCATCGGGGCTGGGACGGAGGCCAAATTGCTAGTTTGGCTCGTGACGAGCCGAGCTGTCCTTCTGCAGTGTAGTCCGGACCCTCTTAATGGTGTCCAGGGGCTCGGCAGCCGGATTATAGTGCTGCTTGAGAAGGCCACTCTGTACTTCTGCTGCTAGGGCGGCGGTGTGCTCCTCTGTACGGAGGGAGCGTTCCGTGTTTCCATTTACTGTAATGACGCCACGTGGACCAGGCATCTTGAGCTTGAGATAAGCATAATGTGGCACCGCGTTGAATTGAGCGAATGCGGTTCGTCCTAGCAGTGCGTGATAACCGCTGCGAAATGGGATGATATCGAAGGTTAATTCTTCGCTTCGAAAGTTATCCGGGGAACCGAATACTACCTCCAGCGTTATTGAGCCCGTACAATGGGCCTCTACGCCTGGTATGACTCCTTTAAAGGTTGTCTTTGTTGGTTTGATTCGTGAGGGGTTAATGCCATCTTCCGCACTGTGTCCTGATAGAGCAGGTTGAGGCTGCTACCACCGTCCATTAGGACTCGTGTAAGGTGAAATCCGTCGATGATTGGGTCGAGGACCAGTGCGGCTGAACCGCCATGGCGGATGCTGGTTGGATGATCTCGGCGATCGAAGGTGATCGGGAACGACGACCACGGATTGAATTTTGGGGCGACTGGCTCTACCGCGTAGACATCCCTAAGTGCTCGCTTACGGTCCCTTTTGGGGATGTGTGTAGCGTATATCATGTTCACTGTTTTGACTTCAGGGGGGAATTTCTTTTGCCCCCGGTGCTCGGCTGCCGGGGCTCCTCGTCATCGTCCTCGCTCTGTGATTCCCCTTCCTTGTTTTTGTTGTTTACCTTGATGGCTTGTTTAAAGACCCGGCAATCTCTGTTAGTATGGTTTGCCGGTTTGTCTGGGGTGCCATGTATCTGGCAAGGACGATCGAGTATGCGGTCCAAGCTGGATGGTCCTCCGCTGCTCCTTTTATAGGGCTTCTTGCGTTGGCCGGACTTGGAGCCACTGAATCCGGCGTGAACTGTAGTGTCATCGGTGTTATCGCCATTGCTTCAGCGTTTGTGTCTGTTGCGCCGGAGCTTGCCGGTGCTGTTTTTGGCCTCGGACGGGCCTGTGTCGTTGGCTATGTTTGTACTGCGAGCCAGCCAACTATCCTCTCCCGCGCAGAAGTGGGTGGGTCATAAGTGCCGTGAGGGCTGTCATGGACCTCGGTTTTTCCTGGGTGAGGTGGCGGACGAGCCATTCGTCCCGGATGCTATGCTTAAAGGCCGCTAGGGCTTCGGCATCCGGACAGTCAACGATCTGGTTATTTTTGGTTAGGAATCTAGTCCAGAATTTTCTGGCTGATTCTCCGGGTTGTTGAACTATGTTGCTTAGGTCATCGGCATCTGGTGGCCGGACATAAGTTCGTTGGAAGTTATCAAGGAAAGCCTCTTCCAAGTCCTCCCAGCTGCCGATGGAATTCTCAGGCAGGCTATTTAACCAGTGTCGAGCTGGTCCTTTGAGCTTTAATGGGAGGTATTTGATAGCGTGGAGGTCGTCTCCTCGGGTCATGTGGATGTGGAGGATAAAATCTTTGATCCATACTGTGGGATCGGTTGTTCCGTCATATGATTCAATGTTGACAGGCTTGAACCCCTCGGGGAATTCGTGATCCAGCACCTCGTCTGTGAAGCAGAGAGGGTGTGCGGCGCCTCTATAGCAGGCCGTATCGCGGCGTAGCTCTGATGGAGTCCGTCTGCGGCATTCGGCCCGGGCGTGGTTGGGTTTGTCACGTCCGAATAGGTAGCCGTCGTCGTGCCTCGAGGCACGTCCTCGTGATCCCTAGATCGATCTTGTATGTCCTGCTCTACTGTCCAGGGTCTGCCGGAGGTCGTACGTATGACCCCGAACTCTTCCGTCTCTATTTTTACGGGGCGGTGGGGCAGGCTGCTGTTCGGCCTGAGTTGCCATCCCGACCGCGGGGTGGCCTGTCGGCCGCCTTGTCTCGACCACGTGGTGGTCGTTCCGCATTACGCGAAGGAGATGTGTGCTCCGGTGCCTCCTCATCGAATTGAGGTAGCAGTTTGCGTTTCGGGTAGCTCTTGGCTGGGAGCTTGAGGCCGTATTCTTTGGCTGTCAGGATGTCAGTCCATCTGTCGACGAGCAGATCTTGTTCAGCTTGAAGCTACTGCTGTTTCTTTTTCAGGCTCCTTGTAGTGGCTATGAGCTGAAGCTTAAAGCGCTCCTGCTCCAGAGGATCCTCAGGCACGATGAAGTCTTTGTTGCCGAGGCTTGTTTCCTCCTCGGAGGGTGGACGGTAACTATCGTCCTCCGAGTCATCTTCTATGGCCTGTTCATCAGGGTTATCTTGCCCGTTGTCGTGTTCCTCCTGTTCGGATGCAGCTCCGACAGGGTCTTCATTGTTTTCGGCGTCGCCCGGAGTACTATTTTCCCCGGTGCCAGTGTTGCCATCCTTTTAGCGACGGGGCTTAGAGCGGCGTTTGGGCCGCCGGCACTTGGACCGCGTCTCAGAGGTTTTATTCGCATCTGGCTCTTCTTTGTCGTCGCCATATCCTTTAGGTGTATCAACCATGTACACGTCGTACGAAGAGGTGGCCGTCCAACGTCCAGTAAATGGCAGGTCTTGGCCTTGCTCCTTGTCGGCATCGTCGTCGATGTCTTCGAAGCCATAGTCAAGCACGTCGGTTAAGTCATCGACAGTGGCTATGAAGTGGGTGGCGGGTGGGAAGCAAAGTTCCTCGTCAACCGCCTCTAGCTCGAACTGAACATAGTTCGGCTGTGAGTCTTCCTCCAAGGACAAGTTCTTTAAAGAGTTTAGCACATCACCAAAAGGTGAGTGCTGGATGATGTCTGCGGCGCTGAATTCGAAAATTGATAACCGATCTAGCTCGGTGTCTGCAGGCGTACCTGGTCCGGAACATATAGCCGGAGACGAGTCCGGAGTTCCATTGATGCAAACATTGCAGGATGTAGAGTCCGGGTGCGGCTGCAACGCCGAGGACTTTGTGGCCTCGGAGGGCAGGATCTTCTTCGGTTCTGAGGCCGTCGCAGCGATAGGAACCATCTCCTGGATGTGATCTGATGACAGCTTTAAGTCATGTTCATCGGAGCGAGGGGGAGAGATTGCCACGGTCTCGAATCCATTGAAGATCAAGTCTCCACGGACGTCCGCGACGTAGTTCAAGCTTCCAAATCTGACCTGATGGCCAGGGGCGTAGCTATCGACCTGCTCCAGATGGCCAAGCGAGTTGGCCCGCAGTACGAAGTCTCCGAACACAAAGATTTGTCCGGGGAGGAAGGTTTCTCCCTGGACGACGCCATTACTGACGATCGAAGGGGCCATCGAATCCTTTGCCGACGGCACAGTGGAACTCTCAATGAAAGCACCATTGTCGGTGTCAAAACCGGCGGATCTCGGGTAGGGGGTCCCGAACTGTGCGTGTAGGATCGATGGTAACAGGAGACGGGGGACACGATGTTTACCCTGGTTCGGGCCCTCTCTATGGAGGTAATACCCTCCTTCCTGCTTGATTGATCTTGATGAATATGAGTGTTACAAGAGTTGATCTACCACGAGATCGTAATGGCTAAACCCTAGAAGTCTAGCCTATGTGAATATGGTAATGAGTCTCCACCTATCCGGACTACGCTCTCTGGTTTATATAGACACCGGAGAGATCTAGGGTTACATGGAGTCGGTTACATCAGAGGGAATCTTCATAGTTGGTCGCCAAGCTTGCCTTCCACGCCAAGGAAAGTCCAATCCGGACACGGGTATAGTCTTCGGCCTTCATATCTTCACAGCCCATCAGTCTGGCCCAATGAATAACAGGTCGGACACCCGAGGACCCCTTAGTCCAGGACTCCCTCAGCTGGAGGGTGTCTGTTTCTCCAACTTTAGTTGAACTGAGTTTGACTACGACCGGTCCTTGTTGAAGGTTAAAATAGCACACTTGACGAAAAATCGCTGTTGTTTTGATGCGTAGGTAAGAAAAGTTCTTGCTAGAAGCCCGTAGCAGCCATGTAAAACTTGCAACAACAAAATAGAGGATGTCTAACTTGTTTTTGCAGGGCATGTTGTGATGTGATATGGTCAAGACATGATGTGATATACATTATTGTATGAGATGATCATGTTTTGTAGAAGTTATCGGCAACTGGCAGGAGCCTTATGGTTGTCGCTTTATTGTATGAAATGCAATCGCCATGCAATTGCTTTACTTTATCACTATGCGGTAGCGATAGTCATAGAAGCAATAGTTGGCGAGACGACAACGACACTATGATGGAGATCAAGGTGTCAATCCGGTGACGATGGAGATCATGACAGTGCTTTGGAGATGGTGATCAAAGGCACAAGATAATGATGGCCATATCATGTCACATATTTTGATTGCATGTGATGTTTATCTTTTATGCATCTTATTTAGCTTAGTATGGCGGTAGAATTAAAAGATGATCCCTCACTAAGTTTCAAGGTATAAGTGTTCTCCCTGAGTATGCACCGTTGCTATAGTTCGTCGTGCCAAGACACGACGTGATGATCGGGTGTGATAAGCTCTATGTTCACATACAACGGATGCAAGCCAGTTTTGCACGTGCAGAATACTTGGGTTAAACTTGACGAGCCTAGCACATGCAGATATGGCCTCGGAACACTGAGACCGAAAGGTCGAACGTGAATCATATAGTAGATATGATCAACATAGAGATGTTCACCATTGAAAACTACTCCATCTCACGTGATGATCGGACATGGTTTAGTTGATATGGATCACGTGATCATTTAGATGACTAGAGGGATGTCTATCTAAATGGGAGTTCTTAAGTAATATGATTAACTGAATTTTAATTTATCATGAACTTAGTCCTGATAGTTTTTGCATATCTATGTTGTTGTAGATCAATGGCTCGTGCTACCGTTCCCTTGAATTTTAATGCGTTCCTAGAGAAAGCTAAGTTGAAAGATGATGGTAGCAACTACACGGACTGGGTCCGTAACTTGAGGATTATCCTCATTGTTGCACAAAAGAATTATGTCCTAGAAGCACCGCTAGGTGCAAGGCCCGCTGCAGGAGCAACTCCGGACGTTATGAACGTCCGGCAGACTAAAGCTGATGACTACTCGATAGTTCAGTATGCCATGCTTTACGATTTAGAATCGGGACTTCAAAGATGTTTTGAACGTCATGGAGCATATGAGATGTTCCAGGAGTTGAAGTTAATATTTCAAGCAAATGCCCGAGTTGAGAGATATGAAGTCTCCAACAAGTTCTATAGCTGCAAGACGGAGGAGAATAGTTATGTTAGTGAACACATACTCAGAATGTCTGGGTACCATAACCACTTCACTCAGCTGAGAGGTAATCTTCCTGATGATAGTGTCATTGACAGAGTTCTTCAATTACTGCCACCAAGCTATAAAGGCTTCGTGATGAACTATAATATGCAAGGGATGGAAAAGACAATTCCCGAGCTCTTCGTGATGCTAAAGGCTGCGGAGGTAGAAATCAAGAAGGAGCATCAAGTGTTGATGGCTAACAAGACCACTAGTTTTAAGAAAAAGGGCAAAGGGAAGAAGGGGAACTTCAAGAAGAATAGCAAGCAAGTTGCTACTCCCGGGAAGAAGCCCAAGTCTGGACCTAAGCCTGAAACTGAGTGATTCTACTACAAAGGGACTGGTCATGGAAGCGGAACTGCCCCCAGTATTTGGCGGATAATGTCGGCGTTCCGGGAACAGGGGTCCCCAGACTTGCCTACCTGCGGCCCATGACGTGGCTGCGCTAGCAGGCCTGTACGGCCCATCTTCATCAACAAGGCATCCAAGACCCTCGCGAGGCGGGCGACACAAGACCTCCTCAGAATCGGCCTCACCGGGTTAGCTCATGAGGGGCGGGGAGATCAAGGGAAGGCAAACCTCGCGAGGTTCTCGTGACGTGAGCCATGACGATCGAGACCAGGCGGGCGCCAGCGCGCAGTGTCCTTGTTTCCCATTTGGTGCTAAGGAAGCAAGTGCTGGCGCAGAGTACCGAGGCGTCAAGCAAAGGTTTCCATATCGGTGCAATGAGACCAAGACCAGTAGGACGGCAAGACGGAGGTCACCATGGAGCCCAAGGCGGCGTCACCACCAGAGCCTTTTGCATGCGAAGACCGCTTTTGTCAGGATAAGCTGTACTAGCTGTCCCCTTTCAAATTGGCCGTTGTTGGCTCCCTTCCCGCTCAATATTTGGGGAGAGGACCAGGGCCTATATAAGTAGAACTAGCCACCACCGTAGGGGATAACTCATTCAGAGGCATCTCATCTGATCCTTAGCCACACACCAAGCACAAGAACACCTCAACCTCAGGAGGCTGTTCTTCCCCTTGTACTGTTCATCATCAGCCCAAGAGGCAATCCACCACCACCACACTGGAGTAGGGTATTACACCACAACGGTGGCCTGAACCAGTATAAATCTTGTGTCTCTTGTGTTGCGAGTTCGTAGAGTTCGTCCACGTGATCTTAGCAAGCTAGGGCATGGATCGGTACGAGGGAAAGAACTTCGCGCGCACCCCAGAGTTCGAATCTTAAGGGTTTTTCCGGAACCTGTGATCCGACATTTGGCGTGCCAGGTAGGGGTGCACCGGAGTCTCTTCCCCACCAGTCGATCCGCCGACACTCCGCGGTTCCGATGTCCGGCGACCCGAGGGCTGGCGCCGACCGCTGGGCGGCCCGGCCCGCCCGGGCGGCACCACCTGCCCAGGAAGACCTCAACCCCGCGCTCCAGCGGCACGGGCGCCACCTAACGCTGCCGGGCACGGGCGGCGCGGCCAGGCGCCGTCCACCCTCACTCCGCAACAAGCGCGAGCCGCTGCAAGGGCCGCAAGCCACGCCGCCGCAATGGCGCCACACACCCGGCGGGAGCAGGCGAACATGCAGGCAGCACTCACGGTGGCACGAGAACTGCTGCGGTGCCGACTGATGGAGAGCGGCTAGGATGTGCTGCTGGAACGCGTCGCCGAGCTGCTGGACGCAATGGCCACGGGAGCGCCGCCCTTCTGCTATCAGCTCACGCCTCAGGCAGCGGTCGGGTCCCACGGCGGGCCTCGCCGCGCCCGCGTGTTCCCGGGTGCACCCGGGGGCCTCGTCGACATCAACATGACCCACGGTGGAGGGTGCCCTGCCTCGCCCGCACCACCCCAGATGGGTGCGGGCACAAGTGTTGCCGCGTACGGCCCCATCGGAGCACCGCCTTGCCATCCTTAGGACAGCATGACAGGCCGGGCAACATGGAGCGTGGGGCACTTCGGGGAGGTCTTCGAGGCAGCGGCCTCGGAGGCCTATGTGCCCCGCATGATGGACTAGGAGTACACGCCGGAGGACGACCCTGGCTCGTTCCTCGGGCCAGGTTGGGAGGAGGAGGCGTTAGGAGCTGAAGTCTTCCAAGAGCCGCCAGAGAGCCCCACCAACCGCACCGTCGAAACAAGATATAGGGTACCACTAATCCCTCAGGAGCAAGCTTACGCTAACCATGAGTCGCAGGGGGATCAGGTCACCACAGCAACTGGCGGCCCCAGCTCGGCGACCTCCCTTCCGATAGGGGGATCGCGTTGGGGGCTACAGGAGAGGGGTCGAGAGCCAGATCCCTCCCGGCGTCGCACGGAGCAAGGCGCCCCCCGGAGGTAGGCCCTGTGCTGGGGAGGTGCTGAAAAGCCTACCCCCGGCAGAGGACCCGTGGCCGCCGAGGGCGCCGCTGGCGTCCCCTTTGGTGGCGTCCTGGTTTCCAGTCGCCCCCAACAGTGGCCGAGGGAGGCGCAAGGCGGTGCCCTTGTCTGGCGATATGAAGTAAGGCTCACTCCTGTGAAGATCGCCGCCCGTGACACTCTCACGTAATAATGAGTGGGGCTATACACGCCCCGGAGTCTCCGGAGAGCCGCCCTCGGGCCTCGGGGGCTCCCTCCCACGTCCTAGTGGCAGCACTTAGCTCCGCGCTGGTGAGAAGACTCGAAGACCAGAAGACTAGACTAGGTGCCGGACGTGGCCATTTGCTTTGGATCCCTTTTCTGTAGCCTTGCCTTCTGGATTTGGATTTAAGCTGAAGTTGAATTTTTATCGATGCGCGCGGGGGGTGCTTTTTCTCGTTCAAGCGATTTCTTGCTATCTGGTTCTTGCCTTATTCTGAAGCTCGCGCTCGCTTCCTCCCCCTCGCGGGCCCCTCGCGAGCGGGGCTGGGCGCGGCACACGCACCACGCGCGCCGGTCGGCACTAGATCTGCGCGAAGCCCTCTCGGGCGAGCCAGCAGACTCCTCAGAGTTCCTCGGGAGTTCACGATCTCACGATCCAGCACGGGGGCTTGCCCGGCTAAGGTAAGCCGCAACGGCAGACTTGCCGCGGGACCCACAGATTCTCGAAGGTGCATACTTGGCTTGACATAAAGGAATAAAGACAGCGGTTTGTTTACACGGGGGGCTCCCCCTCTCAAAATGCTCTTACAATCTTTAGGGGCCGCGCCCAATTTTTTTGCATACAGGATAAAATAGAAGGGGAACATGGGATCAGACGGATATGTCGCTCGCCGCGTCGCCTTCGGACGCATCACTCACATTGTCGTCACCTTCGCCGACATCGTCGTCGCCTTCGACGGCGCCTCCATCACCGTCGTTCACCACGTCGCCTTCATCTACCGCGGCCACCACCGCGTCGTCTTCGGAAGCGAAGGCCCTGACTAGCGCATCCACATTGTCCTCCACCCACCGCGCCAGGTCCCCCGGATGGCCTGCGGTACGGGGGCAATGGCGGCGTCAAAGTCAAAGTCGGGGAAGGTGTTCCGAAGATGGCTGAAGACACGAGAGAACGCGCGCCCGAGCAGGCCCCGGCTCCTCTCCTCCATGAGCTGGCGAGCCCTATCAGACCGGGCTTCCAGGCGCGTCACCACGTCAGCGAAGAAGCGCAGGTGACTAGCGTAGTCATCCGAGTGGGGATGCGGTGCATTCTCGTCACAGACGTGGCCCAGCGCCGCGTTGGCGCTGACCCTGAGGTCCTGGAGCATGGGGCGTGCTCACGCTCCAATGTCCGCTGCTGAAGCACTTCCTCCCTGTTTTGCCACGCTACCACCTCGGCGTGATCAACCCGTTTCTGAAGAGAGAGCAGCTCGGCGTGGGCGGCCGCTGTGGCCTCCTCGCACTTCTCTACCTCAGCCAGCCTGGGCCTAAGGGCAGCGGCCCTACCTGCAGCCTCCGTCTCTGCAGGCTGCGACATCAGATCATGCCAACCCTCAAGACCCGCGCAAACCTCGGCCACTCGGCGATCGACCTCCTCCTAAGCCTTGGCCTCGCGTGCACCAACGGCATCTTCCGCTTGGGCAACTTGACGCTCCCTCGTCTCCAGCCGCTCAAGCTTGAGGCTACGCTCCACGGCTTCCAGAGCCAACGCCTCCTCGCGCCTCCGGACTTCTTCTTCCTCAGCGGGCGTCCCCCTCAGCAACGCAAGGGCAGCTTTGCGCGCCTCCACCTGCTGCTCCAGGGACGTGCTCCAGTCCTGGAGCTCCCACGCACGCTTCTCCGCAGCCTCGCGACGGCGGTCGGCCTCGTGAGCTTCCTCCAAAGCTCTGGAGCAAGCCTCACGAGAGACCTTAAGGGACACCTGTCAGGACCTCGAGCACTGTTTGCCGCATCTCAAGAGGGAGCCCGGACTCCTGAAGCCTCATATGGTCCTGACTGCTGAGCAAAGCCCACATCGGGCGAGAACGGAGCTGAGCGGAGCGACTCGGTGCCTAACGAACTCCTTCACCACCATAGGCGCAGTCACGCCGCGGTCCTTCAACCTCCTCAGCCTGAGCCAGCCAGGGACAAGACAGGAGCTCGTGAGCCTCTCGTGGCCCCAACCGGAGTTGGGAACGGCAGGTGCTGACGGAGAATGGAGCAGATGGCTGAGCACCCTGGTGTCGACAAATACCCACCGTGTTCGAAACTCGCTCGTGGATAGAGGAAGCTCGAAGTCGATCCCCGCGCCTGCCGTCGCAGCCACAGCCTGGAAGCTCATGCACCCCGAGCTTTGCCGAGGATCCATCAGATGCAATGAGAAGAAATGACGGAGAAGGGCCACGGAAGGGGCAATGCCCACCATGGCCTCGCACACAAAGGCGAAGACGGCGAGGAGGGTCACGGATTGGGGGTCGAGATGCAGCATGTGGATCTGGTAATGTTCAAGCACCACGTTGAAGAAGGCGGAGAAAGGGGGAATCAGGCCGGCCCAAAGGGCGTCGATGAAGATTGGGACCTCGGTGGCTGCCCGGTCAGTGCGAGCGCAAGACGCAGGCCAAGCCTCCGTCCTTCCCCACTCGTTGAAGCTGGCAGCGAGCATGGGACGCACCTTGCCCATGGCCTCATCGTTGAGCACCAGCGACCGGCCAACTGCGGGCTCGACGGCCGGAGGCGCACTTGTCGAAGACAGAGGCTTCTTCCCCTTGTCCGCTTGTTTCGGGGCCATGGCGATGAAGTGAGCAGAGCTCGGGTCATATCAGAAGGAAGAGCAGAGCCTCGGGGAAACAGAGGAATTGGGGAAGTGTGGCACGGGCGATGGAAGAATAACGGTGTAGGGTGCAGTGGCCGCCTACCCAGGCGGGTATCAAGGCAGCATGGGGAAGCGGAGACGCCCACGTCCAATCAACCGCCACACGTCGACCAAGGCCGTAGGCTTTTGGGGCCCGCAGCGCTTCGTACTTGACCTTTGGCTTCACCTCGAAGTCAAGCCTGAGCGCGCCTTGGGCCCGGGGGCTACTGTCGGTGTTCTGGGAACGGGGGTCCCCAGACTTGCCTTCCTGCGGCCCATGATGTGGCTGCGCTAGCAGGCTAGGCCTGTACGGCCCATCTTCATCAACAAGGCATCCAAGACCCTCGTGAGGGGCCAAGCCTCGCGAGCGGGCGACACAAGACATTCTCAGGAGCGGCCTCACCGGGTTAGCTCGCGAGGGGCGGAGATATCAAGGCAAGGCAAACCTCACGAGGTTCTCGTGACGTGAGCAATGACGATCGAGACCAGGCGAGCGCCAGGCGGGCGCCAGCGCGCGCATTGTCCTGTTTCCCCTTTGGTTCTAAGGAAGCAAGCGCAGGCGCAGAGTACCTAGGCGTCAAGCAAATGTTTCCATATCGGTGCAACGAGACCAAGACCAGCAGGACGGCAAGACGGAGGTCACCATGGAGCCCAAGGCGGCGTCACCACCAGAGCCATTTGCACGAGACCGCTTTTGTCAGGATAAGCTGTACTAGATGTCCCCTTTCAAATTGGTCGTTGTTGGCTCCCTTCCCGCTCAATATTTGGGGAGAGGACCAGGGCCTATATAAGTAGAACTAGCCACCACCGTAGGGGATAACTCATTCAGAGGCATCTCATCTGATCCTTAGCCACACACCAAGCACAAGAACACCTCAACCTCAGGAGGCTGTTCTTCCCCTTGTATTGTTCATCATCAGCCCAAGAGGTAATCCACCACCACCACACTGGAGTAGGGTATTACACCACAACGGTGGCCCGAACCAGTATAAATCTTGTGTCTCTTGTGTTGCGAGTTCGTAGAGTTCGTCCGCGTGATCTTAGCAAGCTAGGGCGTGGATCGGTAGGAGGGAAAGAACTTCGCGCGCACCCCAGAGTTCGAACCTTAAGGGTTTTGCCAGAACCCGTGATCCGACAGATAAGAAGGATGGCAAAGTGGAAGGTATATTTGATATAAGTGTTATTGATGTGTACCTTACTAATGCTCGTAGTAGCGCCTGGGTATTTGATACTGGTTCTGTTGCTCATACTTGCAACTCGAAACAGGGGCTATGGATTAAACGAAGATTGGCTAAGGACGAGGTGACGATGCGCGTGGGAAATGGTTCCAAAGTCGATGTGATCGCCGTCGGCACGCTACCTCTACATCTACCTTTGGGATTAGTTTTAGACCTAAATAATTGTTATTTGGTGCCAGCGTTGAGCATGAACATTATATCTGGATCTTGTTTGATGTGAGACGGTTATTCTAAATCAGAGAATAATGGTTGTTCTATTTATATGAGTAATATCTTTTATGGTCATGCACCCTTGATGAGTTGTCTATTTTTGTTGAATCTCGATCGTAGTGATACTCATATTCATAATATTGAAGCCAAAAGATGCAAAGTTAGTAATGATAGTGCAACTTATTTGTGTCACTGTCGTTTAGGTCATATTGGTGTAAAGCGCATGAAGAAACTCCATGCTAATGGGCTTTTGGAATCACTTGATGTTTGCGAACCATGCCTCATGGGCAAGATGACTAAGACTCCGTTCTCCGGAACAATGGAGCGAGCAACTGACTTATTGGAAATAATACATACTGATGTATGCGGTCCGATGAGTGTTGAGGCTTGCGGCGGGTATCGTTATTTTCTAACCTTCACAAATGATTTGAGCAGATATGGGTATATCTACTTAATGAAACATAAGTGTGAAACATTTGAAAAGTTCAAAGAATTTCATGGTGAAGTGGAAAATCATCGTAACAAGAAAATAAAGTTTCTACGATCTGATCGTGGAGGTGAATATTTGAGTTATGAGTTTGGTCTTCATTTGAAACAATGTGGAATAGTTTCGCAACTCATGCCACCTGGAACACCACAGCGTAATGGTGTGTCCAAACGTCGTAACTGTACTTTATTAGATATGGTACAATCTATGATGTCTCTTACCAATTTACCGCTATCATTTTGGGGTTATGCTTTAGAGACGGCTGCATTCACATTAATAGGGCACCATCTAAATTTGTTGAGACGACATCATATGGACTATGGTTTGGCAAGAAACCTAAGTTGTCGTTTCTTATAGTTTGGGGCTGCGATGCTTATGTGAAAAAGCTTCAACTTGATAAGCTCGAACCCAAATCGGACAAATGCGTCTTCATAGGATAACCAAAGGAAACTATTGGGTACACCTTCTATCACATATCCGAAGGCAAGATATTCATTGCTAAGAATGGATCCTTTCTAGGTAATTGTAGAACTTGATGAGGTAATTGTACCTTCTCCCGAATTGGAAAGTAGTTCATCATAGAAATCAGTTACATTGATTCCTACACCAATTAGTGAGGAAGCTAATGATGATGATTATGAAACTTCAGATCAAGTTACTACCGAACCTCGTAGGTCAACCAGAGTACGGTCCGCACCAGAGTAGTACGGTAATCCTGTTCTGGAAGTCATGTTACTAGACCATGACAAACCTACGAACTATGAGGAAGCGACGATGAGCCCGGATTCCGCAAAATGTCTTGAGGCCATGAAATATGAGATGGGATCGATGTATGGGAACAAAGTGTGGACTTTGGTTGACTTGCCCGATGATCGGCAAGCAATAGATAATAAATGGATCTTCAAGAAGAAGACTGACGCTGACGGTAATGTTACTGTCTACAAAGCGCGACTTGTTGTGAAAGGTTTTCGACAAGTTCAAGGAATTGACTACGATGAGACCTTCTCACCCGTAGCGATGCTTAAGTCTGTCCGAATCATGTTAGCAATTGCCGCATTTTATGATTACGAAATCTGGCAAATGGATGTCAAAACTGCATTCCTTAATGGATATCTTAAAGAAGAGTTGTATATGATGCAACCAGAAGGTTTTGTCGATCCTAAAGGTGCTAACAAAGTGTGCAAGCTCCAGCGATCCATTTATGGACTGGTGCAAGCATCTCGGAGTTGGAATATACACTTTGATAGTTCATCAAAGCATATGGTTTTATACAGACTTTTGGAGAAGCCTGTATTTACAAGAAAGTGAGTGGGAGCTCTATAGCATTTCTGATATTATATGTGGATGACATATTGTTGATTGGAAATGATATATAATTTCTGGATAGCATAAAAGGATACTTGAATAAGAATTTTTCAATAAAAAAACCTCGGTGAAGCTGCTTATGTATTGGGCATCAAGATCTATAGAGATAGGTCAAGACGCTTAATTGGAATTTCGCAAAGCACATACCTTGATAAAGTTTTGAAGAGGTTCAAAACGGATCAGTCAAAGAAAGGGTTCTTGCCTGTGTTACAAGGTGTGAAGTTGAGTCAGACTCAATGCCCAACCACTGTAGAAGATAGAGAGAAAATGAAAGTCATTCTCTATGCCTCAGCCATAGGTTCTATCATGTATGCAATGCTGTGTACCAGACCTAATGTATGCCTTGCTATAAATTTAGCAGGGAGGTACCAAAGTAATCCACAAGTGGATCATTGGACAGCGGTCAAGAACATCCTGAAATACCTGAAAAGGACTAAGGATATGTTTCTCGTTTATGGAGGTGACAAAGAGCTTGTCGTAAATGGTTACGTCGATGCAAGCTTTGACACTGATCTGGATGACTCTAAGTCACAAACCGGATACATATTTATATTGAATGGTGGAGCTGTCAGTTGGTGCAGTTCCAAGCAGAGCATCATGGCGGGATCTACGTGTGAAGCGGAGTACGTAGGTGCTTCAGAAGCAGCAAATGAAGGAGTCTGGATGAAGGAGTTCATATCCGATCTAGGTGTAATACCTAGTGCATCGGGTCCCATGAAAATCTTTTGTGACAATACTGGAGCAATTGCCTTGGCGAAGGAATCCAGATTTCACAAGAGAACCAAACACATCAAGAGATGCTTCAATTCCATCCGCGATCAAGTCAAGGAGGGAGACAGAGATTTGCAAAATACATACGGATATGAATGTTGGAGACCCGTTGACTAAGCCTCTTCCATGAGCAAAACATGATCAGCACCAAAACTCCATGGGTGTTAGAATCATTACTATGTAATCTAGATTATTGACTCTAGTGCAAGTGGGAGACTAAAGGAAATATGCCCTAGAGGCAATAATAAAGTTGTTATTTATATTTCCTTATATCATGATAAATGTTTATTATTCATGCTAGAATTTTATTAACCGGAAACTTAGTACATGTGTGAATACATAGACAAAACAGAGTGTCCCTAGTATGCCTCTACTTGACTAGCTCGTTGATCAAAGATGGTTATGTTTCCGGACCATAGACATGTGTTGTCATTTGATGAACGGGATCACATCATTAGAGAATGATGTGATGAACAAGACCCATCCGTTAGCTTAGCATAATGATCGTTTAGTTTTATTGCTATTGCTTTCTTCATGACTTATACATATTCCTCTGACTATGAGATTATGCAACTCCCGAATACCGGAGGAACACCTTGTGTGCTATCAAACGTCACAACGTAACTGGGTGATTATAAAGATGCTCTACGGGTGTCTCTGAAGGTGTTTGTTGGGTTGGCATAGATCGAGATTAGGATTTGTCACTCCGAGTATGGGAGAGGTATCTCTGGGCCCTCTCGGTAATGCACATCACTATAAAGCCTTGCAAGCAATGTGACTAATGAGTTAGTTGCGGGATGATGCATTACGGAACGAGTAAAGAGACTTGCTGGTAATGAGATTGAACTAGGTATGAGGATACCGACGATCGAATCTCGGGCAAGTAACATACCGATGACAAAGGGAATGACGTATGTTGTCATGCGGTTTAACCGATAAAGATCTTCATAGAATATGTAGGAACCAATATGAGCATCCAGGTTCCGCTATTGGTTATTGACCGGAGATGTGTCTCGTTCATGTCTACATAGTTCTCGAACCCATAGGGTCCGCACGCTTAACGTTCGATGACGATTTGTATTATGAGTTATGTGTTTTGGTGACAGAAGTTTGTTCGGAGTCCCGGATGAGATCACGGACATAACGAGGAGTCTCGAAATGGTCGAGAGGTAAAGATTGATATATTGGAAGGTTATATACGAACACCGGAATGGTTCCGAAGAGGTTCGGGGATTTTTCGGAGTACCGGGAGGTTACCGGACCCCCCCCCCCCCCCGCGGGAAAGTTAATGGGCCTCATGGGCCATGGGAGAGAAGAGGGGACAGACAACAAGGGGGAGGCCCCCCCCAAGGGGAGTCCGAATAGGAAGGGGAGGGGGCGCGGCCCCCCTTTCCCTCTTCCTCTCCTCTCCTTCCCCCTTTCCCCCTCCGTTGGAAGGAAGGGGGCCGAATAGGACTTGGAATCCTAGTCGGTTCCCACCCCCCTTATGGCGCGCCCCTTAGCCGGCCTCCTACCTCTCCTCCTTTATATACGGGGGCAGGGGCACCCCATAGCACATCAATGGTTCTCTTAGCCGTGTGCGGTGCCCCCTCCACAGTTTACTCCTCCGGTCATAGCGTCGTAGTGCTTAGGCGAAGCCCTGCGCGGATCACATCACCAACACTGTCATCACGTCGTCGTGCTGACGGAACTCTCCCTAGACGCTCTGCTGGATCAAGAGTTCGAGGGACGTCATCGAGCTGAACGTGTGCTGAACTCGGAGGTGCCGTACGTTCGGTACTAAGATCGGTTGGATCGTGAAGACGTTCGACTACATCAACCGCGTTAACCTAACGCTTCCGCTTTCGGTCTACGAGGGTACGTGGACACACTCTCCCCTTCTCGTTGCTATGCATCTCCTAGATAGATCTTGCGTGAGCGTAGGAAAATTTTGAAATTGCATGCTACGTTCCCCAACAGGCAGGACAAGATCCTGTGCCCCCCCTCCCGCCGCTGTCGAAGCAACCGGTGGAGGTAAGGGAACATCGGTGATGTTGGTGGCTGGGTCGCCTCTCTGTTCTCCTTTTGCTAGATGGAGCTATGGCGGCTAGGTTAGATGGGGACTACAGCAAGGAACACCTCTTTCACTAGAGCAACATACCAAATAACCAAATTTGTAAGAGTTTGACATTTGAGGAATCAACCATTTCTTATTGGAGTTCAGAGACCAAACTTAGACTTCCAACAATAGTTGAGAGATTAAGTATATGTACTTTTTCCTTGGGACAAAGGAAAAGGGGTGTACTCCCTTCATTTTTTCACTTTGAATATTAGATTTGTCTTAAGTCAAGTAGTTTTAAACCCTTAGATCATCTACCACCGAACCCCATACCCACCCCAAATTCCTCGGCAGGCTGCCCGATCAGTTTTTGGGCGAAAAATTGTCACCCAAGGGGCTTCTCATATTCGACCCAAACGCCTAGGCTGACCGGCACTCTCCATACCCAACCCATATTTGGGCGGATATGGGGATGCCCAGACGCACTCGCCATGTCGGGCTGACCGCTAGGGCCCGTGCCAATTCGCCCATATCCGCCCCCTCCTTGCCTGATCAGCCCTCTTCTCTTCTCCGTTGGCCCTCGTCCACACACCCGCCACAGGAGTTTCGCCGCCATCGTTGCTTCGCCGTCATCCCCAACCCAGGGTTTGGTCACCGGAGACCGCAACCTAAACTGTTGCCGACCAGGCGACAACCGGTCAAGGTTGTCGCCACCGGACGTTGGCTAGGAGACGAGACGGACCAGCGCCGGCACCGGCGAGAGGCAGGGAAACCCTAACCGAGGAGGCAGCACAAGATGGCTAACTATTACAGAATATGTCTTCACTCGTTTTAAGCGGGCTTCAAATCAAGGAAGAATGCTTTTGCGGTTGTGCATCCACATTGTCCAAATACCGTGGAAGCTCCACTAGGTATGACCCATTTTAATTCTTCCTGGATAAAGCATTTAGTTTGTTGAGACACTATGAATCATGCTAGACCTGTCAACCAAAAATACATCCTGCGCTCGAGTAGTATGTTTCATAAACAGTGTATCCGTGTAAACATATACTGCTACGTAGTATTTTCAATCAGTCTTGATATCCCCAGACCCAAACACATGCATGCATGTTGCATGTTTGTGGGGTGAACACCTCTTTTTTTTTTTGCCCCAACTCGAACCTTGTGATTTTGTGGGTGGAACATGCATGCACGAACCCAACTCCGGTATTCCAGTGGTCGCCGTGGACGCAAGGCGTGCCAAATCACGAGTCATGCATGCCGGGCTGCACAAAGCCGTGCGTGTTTTCTACTAGTAGCGGTACGTACGTTGACGCGGGCTAGAGCTACAGTCGTCAAGGCTCAAGAGGCCGGCCGACCGGGCAAGAGCAAACACGTTACGTTGCGTACGGCGCGCTACAGCGCACACGCCATGAAGACGGAGAGGGAGAGGGAGAGAGCCGGAGCCCGGAGACGAGATGCGGGCGCATTCAATTTCACGGAGGGCGTACTGGTAGACGTTGGTGCTGGAACTTTATGGTCGCCTGCCCCTCCTCCGTCCGGCCATCACGCCCTTTATCTCCATTTATTTTTAGTTATATCGATTCTTTATTCACTCGCATCGTCCCGTCTTCAATCAAACCTGCTTTCTGTGGACCAGCGGATATCCAGAGCCATCCGGCCGGGCGATTGATGCAACGAACCAACCCGACGTAGATTTTTACCAACACAACCCAACCCAAGCATATGCCAATACACGCAAGAGTACCCAGTCTCGTTATTTCTTGCCGTACCTCAGTACCTGCATGCATGATTCTTGGACGAGTACTGTAGTTGCATGTAACCTAACTAATAATACGGGGTCAACGCTTGTCTTGTGAGTCGTGAGAAGGACAGGACACGGCCGGGCACACAGGCATACAGTAGCGGCTAGCTGTAGAAGACTAGGACTAGGAGTACGTGATACAAATGTCAAATTAGGGAATTAAACTCCCGGCGGTGCTGCTATCTGCCACCAGCGAGCGGCCGGAGATGGTTATGGGGTTGACTCTGTGGAAGTTTGCTTCTATTCCAACTCCGACACATACATGGCAACCGGCGGCTAGCCAGCTATAGCTAGCTGCGGCAGAAATCACATATTTGATCTAAGGGCGAAATCAAATCACAAATTGACCTGCTTTCGAAAAAAATTCATTCTGCTGATCCTTTCTGTGGCGCCCGACAGCTGGGCGCACACTACTATGCAGCGCCCTTTCCTTAGGCGTCGCACCTCCTGCCAGCGTGGCAGCCCTAGTCCAGTTGCGGCCCCACAGACAGCACTGCTGCGCCTAAGGCATGGGCGCCACACTGTGTAAAGTGCAGCGCCTATGGCTTGGGCGCTGCACATTGACTTAAGCCGCATCGGGCCAGCCCCTCCCAGGCAGTTCTTCCCCCTCCGAGGAAGTTGCTCTATAGAGCGGCGGCGGCGCCCCCTTCGGATCCCGCCCCCACACACACCCCCTCTCAGATATGAAGTTTTGAGGCCCGGATTCGATCTCCAATCCCTCCTACTAGGTAAACTCCTCCGTTCCCTTTCTTTTCCTCCGTTAATTCGTTGAATTTTTATGGATTTGCCCAAGATTAGGTGGAACCTTTGATTTGCTTGGTTTGGATCTTTGTTTGCCCAAGATTAGGTTGAACCTTTGATCCCCCCCCCCCCACCCCCACACACACACACTATATGATTCTTGTTAGTGAAACGTAGATTGTATCTTTTTTTAGATATATATGAGATGCCTAGTTTTGTAGATAATTATGAGATGTTGATTTTTTTAGATATATATTAGATGTTGAGTTTATCTGAAATATGAGATGTTGATTTACTTGAACACATATGACATACTAGATATATATGAGAATTTACAATAATTTGAGATGAACTCATATATGTTTATTTGAGATGAACTGATATATGTTTATTGTTTGAACTTTGTAAGGATGGTTTGGCTTCTCGACAATGCCATTGACACACAACACCGGGCCTACATGATGCGCGAGAAGGGGCTGGTAATAATGAGTAATCTAAATATTTAGCAAATTTGCCTTTAGTTGAAATTGACATGCCCTAAGATTTGTCATTACTTGTTTTTTGCAGAAGCTTGAACCTCTGAAGATTCGGTATCACGGGGTCTCTGGTCCTGCCATGCCTTACGATGAGCGGTACACACCGTACATCAAGCAGGCAGGACTACTCCCGTGGATTCAGTTGGTCAGCCGGTCGACGCCGAATCTGAACGCTCCACTGGTGTCCACTCTTGCTGATCGGTGGAGGCCGGAGACGCACAGTTTTCATCTTCGGACTGGGAGATGACCGTGACGCTCGAGGATGTCTCGTTGATCACCGTTTTTGCTATCGACGGGATGCCTCTCTGTATGAGCACCGATTCTGATGGGTGGCACGAGCAGATGATTGCTCTTATCGGTAAGGCTCCTACCGAGGCTGAGGCTGATGTAGAGGAGGGAGAAGAGCCGAAGAAGAAGGAAAGGAAAGCAGCCGGAGCTGCTTTCACGTGGATTCAAGCAAACTTTGCGCATTGCCCTGCGGATGCCACTGATGATGTGATACAGACACATGCTCATGTCTATATGTGGTACGTTGTCTCGAGGACTTTGTTTCCTGACTCCACGGGCAAGAACGCTCCATGGATGTGGCTGAAGGCGTTGACCGTCTTCGATAGCAAATGGAGCTGGGGTTCAGCGACTCTTGCATACTTGTACCGACACGTAGTTGGTTTGTTTTGTTATCAACTCATTTGTTCATTACCAATGCAACCTTGCTGTCAAGTTAACATTATTTTTCTTTCATATGCAGCTGGACGATGCGTGTTGCAGGATCACAGATAGGGTAGGCATTGGTGGTAATATGCTTCTACTTTCTGTATGGAGCTGGGAGCGTCTGCCTGTTGGATGCCTGAAGAGCGTCAGGTTTAATCCTTGGTATGAAGATGAAGATGACGACTTACGGCGCCCCACTTGGGCTTACAAGTGGGATGTGGTTTCCGAGATGACGAACGATGTCAATCTCATGTACAAAAAGTACATTGCCGAGTTGGACACGATTACGCCTGAGCAGGTAACGAGGTCATTACTTCCGTCATTTCTCATGCTTGCCTGAAAAAAAGTCACCAATTTTGCATTGTTGCCCTATTTCATAGGTGGAATGGCAGCCATATGGCGCCGATGACAGACTTGGGTACACCCCGGAGTTTTCCATCAACCCGATGTGCTTGCGGGATAGGGATCTCTGGCTTATGCGGTGCCCACTGATATGCAACTGGGCTGTTGAGTTTCATTTGCCACATTGCGTGTTTCGTCAGTTTGGTCTGTTCCAGCCTCACCCGCCGGAATGGGTGGATACGGACAAAGCACTTCATAGGTAAGAGAGCGTATTGACTAAGCATCCTCAGTCCTTCTTGATTTTGCTAATGTTTGGTATTGTACCATGCAGGTTGGACAGGAGAAGGCAGCGGAAGATAAAGGACTGGGACAAGCATCATGCTTCGTATGTTACCCGCTTCCAGCTTTGCATGGAGCAAGCTCGTAGTAGTGCACGCGCCCAGCTTCGTGAGCATAACCCACTTGCTTTTGATAACTACATACGATGACTTCTTGAAAATACTTGAGTTGAGATATGCCCGCCGGCATATAATGAGGATATTCTTGAAGAACCCGTGAACTTTGAGGATCTATCAAAGGGAAAGTACAACAGAGATGTCAGGGTAGGGCAAGGAGTCCCTGCTGTTCCGGTGATTAACTATGTGGTAAAGTGTTCCTTCTTTACTTTCCCGTTGGCCGTATTACACATGTCTGAATGGCTAACGTGTTCATTCCTTCTCATCCGCAGCGCACCGAGATCAAGAAAGCAGCTGATGAGAGCCAGTCTATTCTGGAGAACACACCGGTTGGAAAAGGCAATGATGATGGTTCACTACGAACTTGGCCTAGCTCCAAGAGAAATGCATTTGCCACCATCCACAACGGCTTCATCAGCGAGACTAAGATCCTTGAACAATGGTGTCTTGTGATCCCGCCCGAATACCTTCTTGAATGCTTGGGCCTCCTTCGGCGTGAACCCCTCCTCATCAACTTCTTCATCGGGACCATCGTCATCCGAGTCCGATGCATATGCACGGGAAAAAGGGATGGATTGGTCCATTGTCTCTTGCACATGATATTGGTCGAGATCACCCACATTGTTGTCATGGAGATCAACTTCGTTGTTATCCTCCTCGTACTCATCATTCTCCTCTTCAAAAGCTTCATTTTGGTTGTTTGGAGTCGGGCTCAATGTTGGCCAATCTTGTTGCATGAAATGAGGTTCACTCATTTGATCTTGGTTAATGGGTGGGGGAGTGCTAGCAACCAACGGGGAGGGGTTCCGGTTCAAGTCCAAATTCAAAGTAGACTCAACCTTCTTGGAGGCAAATAACTCAAGAGCCTTGTCTAGAGATTCGGCAACCTTCTCCTTGTATGCAACCCAACGTTGCTCGGAGTTCACACGCATTGTCTTCCAACGGATGTGCATTCCAAAACCAACATTATGCCTTCCCTCGAACTCAACAACGTTACTTGGGTCCATCCAATTCAAATCCTTCCTCACTTGGTCCAAGAGCTCCGCATAGCTAGGACTACTCTCAAACACCATGTCAAGCTCATCCGGGTCCGGCTCAACATTGCCTTTCAAAAAGGCCTCTTTATCCACATGATGAACATAAACACATGTTCTCCCCATCCCTACAATAATCAAAAACACACGTATATCAAGTAAGTACATAATAAAAATATTTGCACAAAATACATATGCCATAACATATAAATGAATTAATTCCCATAACCCCCACTTAACAATAACCACAACCCTAACCATAGCATAACCCTAACACCAACATCAAACACACATAACCCTAACCCTAGCATACTATGAAAGCCTAACCATACCAAATTAGCAAAGAAACATAACATGATTCAACACAAATTTGCAAATCCAAGCCAAAACTAGGGTTTCCCCAAAGTAGCAAGATTTGAGCAAATGTGACAATTCCTATGGATGAATACGAGGGGATCGGAGGAGATTACCTTAAGGGAGGGGTTGGCTTCGAAATCCACGGTCAAATACTCCGGATTTGCAAGATTTGAGAAGGATTTGAGAGGGGGGAGAGGGGAAGAGAGGAGGGGCGCAAGTCTAAGGGTTTGGGTGGGGTGGGGGTGTGTGGGGTGGGGTGGGAGGGAAGAGAGGGTGGGACCAGCCTAAGTGGAACACAGACTGTGCAGCGCCTAAAAGACGGGCGCTGCACATTACAAGTGTGGCGCCTAGGACTTAGGCGCTGCAGTGCTGTCTGTGGGGCCGCAATTGGACCAGAGCTACCACGCTGGCAGGAGGTGCGACGCCAAAGGGAAGGGCGCTGCATAGTAGTGTGCGGCGCCTAGCTGTCGGGCGCCACACGAAAGGGTCGGCGGAGTGAATTTTTTTCGAAAGCAGGTCAATTTGTGATTTGATTTCGCCCTCAGGTCAAATATGTAATTTCTGCCGCTAGCTGCCCCAGATACTTCCTCTCAAAACAGAAAAAGAGAAGGCTAGCCCAGATATAGTCGAGTTGTTTGACTCTTCCCCCAGCTCCAGCTAGCGAGTCGTCAAGTTGCTTCGCCTCTGCCAACGTCTTGAATGCAAAGGCGTCACGGCCGGCGCCGGTGGCTGCCGCCGAAACTCCCTTCAGATTAGCCGTTCGCGACAAGGGAACGCGCGCGTGCGTGGCCACCCGGCGCTGCCACACCGAGCCCATGTGTTCCAAAAACGACGCTATCTCGTCTCTGTTCAGCGTCCCTTGTGTTTGTTTTTCTCTTCTAAAATGGACATAAATGAAAGTATCTGCTGGAAGGAAGAAGGAACGTAGACCCCAAGTCCTCAACCACCATCGCCCCAACAAGACGATCGGGCTAGCGTCCAAGTTTGACCTATGGAAGCCTCGTGCGTACGGCCGGCCGGCACCGGGCGAGCACACATGCACTGCACCGTATAGAACCTAGCCGGCCTGGTGCCGCGGCCCGCAGGCAGGCACGATGGATGGATGGATGGATACACCACCGTTGTTGCCCCGGTGCAGTTGGACGTCCATTCTGGCCGTAACGAGGTCCGCCCCGGCGCAGCTCCAACCGCGCGCCCCAACTGCACGCACCCATGGTGACCATGATGCACCATCATCTCCGCGCCTGGTATCCCCGATGCGCAACCGCGCGACGGCTACGCTGACGGCGACGCGTGAAACGAGCGCTCCGTCCGTCGTAGGGAGCGTCCGAGGCCCGCACCGGACTGTGCTTCTCTTCTGTGGTTGTGGCCTCCTGTCTGTCTCCGCGCCAGTCTCCTGGCCACTTGACCACCATAACTACTACTACTCCAGTGCCCAGTACCCAGCCATATGATTTGACTGAATAGCCACACAGTGCCTTCGCCGGAAAGAGGAAACGAAATCCTTGGTGAAAGGATCCACGAACCACGATAGATAGCCTCTGTCAATCTGTACTCTGCAGCTAACAGTTACCGACGGGGAACGTAGCACCGAGGAGGCCCCGCGCGAACCATCTAGAGCGTCCAGTAGAGCTCACTGACTTGCATTCGAGCGTGCAACACATTGTACTGGTACGTACTACTGTATGTTCCCATCGAGAGAGAAGATATCAGCCATGTTCGTGAAATGGTTAGTCCAGGCGAGCAACCGGGTGAACGTCACGGGAGCCGCACGGGTCGCCGAGTAAATGCACGATAGCTAGCTAGTACAGTGGTACTACTACTACTAGTAGGATGCATGAACGATATTTCTGATGTCCACGGTGCAGACTTCAGGTTCAGGGCGAGAGACGTTCACACGAAGGATTTGATCGAGCAGCGACGAAAGAAGAAAGTTTCATGGTACCGGAGTATTATATCCACCGATTCAGGCTGTCTGCGGCCTGCGTGCCACTTGGAAAACGAACGGCATTCAAAGCTCAAACCCTCAACTGCAACCAGATACGTATACAGTCCTATCTTTTGACGGGAAACACATGTACGTACAGTTATTGTGGTACAACGACGGTAGTAACAGCAAAAGGGGCTCTGTCTTGGAGCCACGAAGGGTTTTCATCTCATGTGCATGAACCATGCATGGTCATGGGCCGAGCGAGTTGCTGGCACAGTGGCATCCAGCGAGGAAAACGGTGCCAGAATAGCAAAACGGGTCGAACTGGAAAGGAGTGCTAGTGGCACCACCATCCATCCATCCACAACACGTGACGATGATCCGTGTAGTACACTAGAAGAACAGTTGGTTCGTTCAGGTTGAGGTCTCCCTCATCCCCACAGCCGTCATGACGCGGGAGTCGCCATGCCCTACAACCGCATGACCACATGACTTTTGCGTCTCAGAAAGCTGCACACAACGATCGCAGTGCCCGACGGTTTCGTTTCTCCACTACGTAGAGTCGGCATTTGTCACGTGTAGGAAACTATTCATCGCCAGGGGAGAAGATGAGACGAGATGAGATCACGTTCAAACTTAGCACACAACCGTGGTACACTTCTTTTAGAGTAGAACCCGTATGTCCACTACCTATGCTGCATGCATGATGGCGGGAAGCCTGCCAGCTTATTCAACTGATGCATGAATGAAACCCTATGGAGGGAAAAGCAAATGTAACTAACATGCACGGATCGAGCACCACGACACGACACGACACGGAACTCAGAAGATGGAAGGGAAGGAGCAACCAACGAACGATCTAGCAGGTGGGCACGCACTTCTTGCACCTGACGACGCACCGGCTGGAGGGGACGTGGTCGAGGCCGGCGCCGGCGTGCGACGTCTTGTAGCACCGCTTGCCGCACAGCACCTTCTTCCTCCGGCACATGTCGGCGGGGATGCAGTTCACGGAAGACTTCTTCAGCCGCTTCTTCGCCCCCGCCGGATGGCCGTGCCCCTTCCTCGCCGAGGCGTCCACCTCCGCGGCCGCGGCGGAGTGCCAGCCGTCCGCTCCCGCGCGGCCCGCCGACGTGAGGAAGCTGCCGGCCTTGGCTATGAGCGCGCCGAGCTCGCCGCCCAGGGTGGTGCCCTCGCGGGCGGCGAGCGAGAGCCTGCTCCCCGTGGCGGCGGCGAGCAGAAGCACGACCAGGAAGTAGGACGCCTTCATGCTGGCCGCCGTGTCGATCGACCAGCTCGGCCGAACACCGTCACCCTGTGATGTGATGTTACAGTACCACTTGCCACTAGTTACCGGTGCAGGTGAGGTCATGGTAACACTGTTCTCTTATATAGGCGATCAAGTCATCATCAGCAAGGATGCATGGCATGGAAGTGACTTTGGCATGGAAATGGGAGCCATCTGCATGGGCTACCTAACTGCGGTGAACATCAAATGCGTGTCAACATGGCGATGAACGTACGGGGTGGGGCGCGATGCGTGACACTGCGTGTGAGGAGCCGTGGACGAAACAGCCATGGGGGTGCCATGATTTGTGGGTTTCAGATGGCATCCTTCCTTGCAAAATTTCGGGGATGGATGCCTGATGGTGCTTCAGTCGGGCACGATAATGGTCAGGTCACTTGCATGAGCAGTAGCTCTCCTTCCACAGCACCATAAGACAGGTGTACTGACAGTGGCTTCTCAGGACGCCGCTGTGATTGTGTCTGCGTAGTTTGATTGCAAGGACTTGTTTCTATCCCGAGCCAGGTGTCTGGTGTTATGGTCTCTTAAGCTCGAGGGAAACTAAACTATGAAGATGATAAAATAAAATATTTGATTGATTGATTGATTGACTGATTTAAAAGATCACAACATTGTCATTTATTAGGACGACATTGAACTGTATCCCATGACCCCGGTGTCGAAGGGCTTTCAGCCATGCTTGGTGTCGAAGAGTTCCTTCTTCACTGTAGCAAGTCAAGCACACGTACGAGCACTGGGGGAAGAAGTATAATTGCAATTTAATAAATATATAGAAAGTTGGTACGTACATGATAAAGAGTCCAACTCTAGAAGGAAACTCTTCCTCAGGGAGGGAAAACTTTGCAAATGAAAACGATGTAATTAAAACCAAATTTGCGGTGACCACTGAAAATGATGTGTGCGCTATGCTCTATGCTACATGTACGGCGTAATACTCATATTCGCAACACTTCAGTCTATATGATTCTCCGAATTGATTACTGCTACTAGTACCAACTGAAGTTCAAATTCATATATACCAATTTCGAGGAAAATTTCTGGATGTGAATTCACAGCGTTTCTCGGTCAGCATTCAAGGGCGATCCTTCTCCAACAAGAAGCATAACAAACTAGGGAGGAAATGAAGTCATCGTCAGGCAGATAGCAGTTGCAATGACTTATCACTTTGTTCACGTCATTGGTCAAAACAGCGACGATAACAGCTACTGGCACTGGAATGCCAACCATTCCACAACCATAATAACACAGCTCGCGAGCAAGTTGCAGCCGGAAACTTACAAGCGAAGGATACCCTTCAGGCCAGTGCAGCTAGATCCTTGTCCGTCCATCATTCGATTATTAGTTGGAAAGCGCCTCCCACACGCCGTCCAGATGGGCTTCCTGGGTCTGGGACCAGTTGGCGGGGCGGTCCCTCCTTGGAGCCGGCTGCTCCCCCCTTGAGGATGAGCACTGGTCGGCCCTCCTGCGGCTGCTTCCGGTGTACAGAGCTCTCACCAAGGTGGAGGCCGGGGATGGGCGTGCGACCTCCTTCTGGCATGACCGCTGGCTTCCCTGTGGGATGCTCCGGACGACCTTTCCTGCCTTGTTCACGCATGCCACCTGCTCCGAGGTCACGGTCTGGGAGGCGCGCCGCCGCGGGGTGCGCGCGCTGCTGGTGCCCCGGCTCACCCCGCGGGCGGCCCAGGAACTTGATGCGGTTCAGCTGCTGGTTGCAGTGTGCCCTCCCCTGGGCGAGCCCGAGGCCCGGTCTGTCGCGCTCTGTGCGGGGCCTGGCGGTGGGTTCTCTTCACGGGGCGCCTACGCCCTCTACCACTACGGCGGTGTGGGCGCGCCTGCGGCTTCCTTCCTTTGGTCTTCCCGTGCCCCATCGCGAGTCAAGTTCTTCGGGTGGCTGCTCACTCAGTCTCGTGTGCATACACGGGACGTGCTGCTGCGCAAGACCATCCTCACTGCGGCGGAGGCCGGGTGCCCCTGCTGCGAGGCGGAGCTTGAGACGGCCGACCACCTCATCTTCGGGTGCCCGTTCGCGGTGCAGTTTTGGCTTAGGATCGGGCTGCCCCCTGCTGTAGGTTCGGTTCGTGCGCTTCATCGCTTCGACGCGTCCCCGGCCGTCGGCGCCAACTCTCCTGCGTGCTTCGTCCTTCTCTGCTGCTGGCGGCTATGGAAGCATCGAAACGCCATTGTTTTCCAGGGTGACACGATGTCCCTTGCTGCTACACTCAAAGCCTGTCGGGATGATGCAGTGCTTTAGCGTGGCCAGATGAAGACCGGCGATCAGTCCCACATCAACGTTTGGTTGTCTGTTCTTAGATGAGCCTGTGAGGCTTGCGGATCCTGAGAGTTGCACTCAGCTCTCGCCCCTCTTGTAACGACTGAATTCTCTGGTGGCTTTTGCCCCATTTACGCAATATATACAGGTGGTGGAAGGGCTCCCCTTCCCCGGGATCCGATTACGTCGAAGTCGAACTAAAGTTTGGGCTTGAAACAGAGGCACCCAAATCGAAAGGGAAGTCTACTGGCTCTAATTAAACGGGCATTTTGTCAGAGAGGTACACGTGGGTCATTTATGCATTATTAACAGCAACCGGCCTAAGCATCGTGTAAACCGTCAGTTGGCAAGGCATTGGGCATTTGGTTAGAGGTCACATATCTCCCAGCAGACACAGAACAACCACCACCGTACCAGAGCTGATTAGTAGTACTTAGTCAATGCATAATGATGTAGATACAGGAGTGCTCCTGTACAAGTGACAAGACCACTGACGAGAAAAGCCAAACAGCATGTTATGGAGGCAAATATGATGGCCTACTTTCCAGTCCAGATATGCACATAATTAAAGAAAAGGAGAAAGGAGATAAACCCAATACTAAGAACATGAAAGGCAGAACCTTATACGGAACGACACATTCGTTGCTCATAAAAGACAGGAAGCAAAGATAATCGTTTTGGATTTGGACAGGTCTTCGTAATTGGTGAACTTCTTTTTAAGGCCCAAGAAATTGACAAGGTCGGCTCCCAAATCCAGAAATCTCCAATATTTGGTGCATTAACATTATTAGTGTTAGGGCAACTTGATTACAGCATGAGTGTCTAGATAAACTTAGTAACCGAACCAACTGAGGAAACTGGAATCGAACAGTGAAAACAGGTACAGTGCTGAAGACAATCTTGATAAAGGTACAGTGCTGAACAAGCATGAATTGTCAAGGCTTGTAAAATAACACCATTGTCTGCACTGTCATGTCAAGACATACAAGCCTATGTTTCTCCCAGTTTGAAAATATTGGTGGCAAGACTTCATTGTTCATTGACCTAGCAAAATGGCAGTGTCCATAGCTTTCTCCTGGTAACAATATTCCATGACACTTCAGAAAAACAGACCACCTCAGGTAAGGCTTCACATAGTATGTCCAACATCAACCTAGTAAAAAGTTACTATCATTAAAATAAAACACACGTTCTTCCTTGCAAAAGACAAAACAGTCGGTCAACGAATGTCCACATACTTATTTTAGAATAGCACAACACAAATGCAACATATTTTGAAAACATAAATTATTTCAGCAAGAATCTGGCTAAGAAACCATTGGTCAACCAATGTCCAGAAACTACATTCAAACCAAGAATGACGTATCGAGTCTCAAGACCTTTATCTCAAGCCAACTTCAAAAATCAAAAATGAACTACAAATCTTACTTTCTTGAGTGCACAGAAAAACAATGTCCAACAGTAATGCTCCTCAAAAGGAGTTTGGTGGGCTAAAAATTCCCCTGTGTAAAGGGTGTTAATATGGCAGACTACTACATTTCCTTGTGCAGTTTTTAACCCCCCTAGAAATGATTCTTCAAAACATACATGTCATGAATCCATGCAATAACTACTGTTTCTAGTAAGTCATGGCTGTCAACCTGTCATGCACAATGCAATAATTTTAACTCTGAACTAGTGTACTACGTCTAAACTCTAAAGTGATAAACATTAAATAATATCCATGTCAAACCCAATACAGAATACTTAACGCATGGCAGGGGTAAGGTAATTGAAGTAACTAGCCAGTCTTAAACTATGAATATTAGGCATAAGCATAATAAACTGATGCATCCGAAGACGGTCAATCTAGAATAGAGACCGGGAGGGGAAGCAAAAGATGCAAGAGAGCCTTTTTCCATGGTTAGACTCAACCTAACACTTTACCTGAAGCCACATGATGCATGGCCAAGAGTATACTTCTGTCACATTAGACATAGACCATGAAAGACATCACAAGATGATGAGAAACACACTATTTTTTAGTAGTCAAGCTCACATTAGACGAAGATCATGAAAGACAGCACAAGGTGATGAAAAACACACTGTTTTGGTAGTCAAGCTCCAGTGCAAATAAATGCATTTTCGAGACTTCCAAAACTAGATCATAATATCTAATCAATGCAAGCAAAATTGAACAGGAAAGTGCCTACCCACTGAAAGGCCATGGCTGTGTTTGATCATCTAGTTATCCATCAATCACTGTGACGTGTTCTCTCTTTTTGCTGAAAAAACATTATTCATTTTGCGGGTCTGAAAACGACAACAGTTTGAAAAATAGCATGAAAGCGGGGCCAGAATTACTACACGTACTGAAGAAACAAGACATGCCATGTTCATATGGCTATCTTGCTAAACTTTTCTCGAGCACACCACAAAGCGTGTGTCATGTTCCATTACAAGAAGAATGCCGAGAAGGGGCAAAGTACAATTACAATTAAACCAGAAAAAAAAAAGACAATGCAAACACAAAGAGAAGAAAGGATGAAAAAGCATTGAAAATAAGTTAATAAGCTAAACTACCAAAAAGAAGACACAGAACGGCTGAGAAATTCACTCTCTGGCTATCTTGCTTAATTGCCAACATATACAACTGCTTCAACCCCATAAGTGAAAATATTCCAAAAGTAACTCAAAAGGGATACGGCTTAAAGAAGGGATAATGAAGTCTCAGCAGAAGGCTAAAAGCTGCATTTCTTAGAACTGCAACATTTAACCAGAACTCACAAATAGAAGTATGTATCTCTATGGGTGAAGGTTTTCTTTTTCCTTTCCAATCGTCTCAATTTGTTCTGTCCACAGTAATTTCTTACTTCCTCCGTCTGGGTTTATTGGGGCCCATCATACTTTGTGTCGAATTTTGACCATAGATTTGATTAGCAAAATATAGTTGTATGCCATAAAGAACTTATTGTTGGATTTGTATTCTAAAGATGTTTCCAACGATACTGTTTTTGTGGTATATAACTTGTACTTTGCTAGTTAAATATAAGGTCAAAGTTTGACCCAAAATACAAAGGGAACTAATAAGATGTAGTATTAGTGTTATACCCACTAAGAAGAGGCACAGTTTGCAAATAATGACAATGTGCTAATATTTTCACTTAGAGCTGTACTATAAACACAAAAATATGGGCAAGCATTTTATTGCTTAGAGATTACAAATATTAAGGATAAGTTACAAGTAAGGCTGTAAAGGAGGGCAAAAGGCAACTAATGCACCTCACTCAATCTCAATTTGTTGGGGTCCATCATTTTGAGCTCCCTCATTTGATTCCTCAGCACTATTCTCTTCAGCTATTCCAGAAGCCTCTACCGTTCGAGTTACCCACTCCTTGAGAGGATCCTCATTCAGGTCAAGCCTCAAGAGACCAGCAAACACGCCACCCATGAATGCAACTGGCTCCTACATACAAGGCAGGCAAAACATAAACACGTGCTATTGCTTCAAGAACGACATATTGTAAAATCCAGAGATTATTGTCAATGTGATGACTCCCCAAAACCTCTACTAGTCATCCAAAATTTTCTGCATTTTGTTTGCTTTTCCTCCTAAACTTCTACGCCCAAATTTGATGGAGCTGGGAAATTTTATGACAGCAAGCAAGAACTTTATCAATCAATCAAACATTTACTACACAAAGAGAATCACATACACACACATATAAATGGAAGTTATTACTTTTTATCCCCTTCTCTATACTGATGAGAAGATAATAACAACTGCAGTTAAGAGTGAACCCTATGCACCATTCTTTTGAGCTCCCTCACTCAATGAACATCGAAGTAGCCAATTATTTTTGGATAACAGAAGTAACCAATTACGATAGACTACCCCTTTTCTATACGCACGCCAAGAAAGGACTCTTCGAAGACTAGAAATTTCTATAAATCTGCAACTACACAGGAGATTACCTAAGCATAACTGATGGATCTAAATCTCACATCAAGGAACCGTATGCTCAACTGTACATAAACGTCAACCCGAGGAACCAACTCCACTACCCCAATACCAATACCAGACCAGCTTCACACAGAATTTACCTTCAAGGCCTCCCGGAGGATGCGTTCGTCCTCGAAAGGATTGAAGCATGCTCGCACGACGCCCACCGCTCCCCTCCCCCTCCGCTGCCGCCGAACAGCCGCACAGGGAGAGCTCCTCCCGGAAGCCGGGCCGGGAAACCTCTGCGGAAACTAGAAAAAAAAAAACACATCAGCACGGCGCGGCTCAGCTCTGCCTTGAACAATCGAGGGTTTCTGTGCCAGGCGCTGGAAATTACGGCGGCGCGAGTTCGCGGGGCGGGGGGCTGGAGCGCGGAAGCACCGGATGGGTAGCAGGTGGCCATGGATAGCGCGCCTCGAGGGCTCGGTGAGCGGCGAAATGCGAGCTGCCTTGTTGCCTCGGGGTCGGAGGCGGAGGGGATCTTTTCTGGAGCCGCGGGCGAACGCAGAGGTGCAGCGCGAATGCTATGTCTCGCTTAGAGCGACACTAGCAGCGCGCAGGCGTATGAGCCGGCCGGCACAACAACATAGTATTACTCGCTCGTTCGTTGGTCGATCTCTTTGCTGACGTGTTCATTCGGGATTTTTGCCTTTTTGTTTTCTTATTTCTTCTCTGTCTTTTAGTTGCTACACTTTTGATTTTTTAGTTTTTCTTTCGAATTTCTTTAGTTTCTGTTTGTTTCTTTCATGGTTTTCATTGGATTGTTTTTTTTCTCACATTTCTTTTTTCTTCTTTGTTTTTTGGTTTTCTTTTATTTTTCTCTATCAGTTTTCACTATTTTTCATTCTTTTGCACTTGTTTCTTCGGCTTTTTTGTTTTATCTTTTCTTTGGTTTCGTTTGTTTCTTATTTGGGGTTTATTGGTTTTTTCATGTTTCTTTGTTTCTTTTTTGGGTTTTCATTGGTTTTTTTTTGTTTCTTTGTTTCTTCTGGTTTTCACTTTACATTTTTTCGTATACGTCAAGAATATTTTTCTATTACATGTTCAATATTTTTTTAATATATATTACATATTATTTAATATTTAAAGTACAAGATTAACATTTTTTAATGCGTAGTCAATATATTTTCATAAACATTTATTATATATCAAATGCTTGGTTAACATTTTTAAATGCAAGATTAACATATTTTTCAATACATGGTCAATATTTTTCTATACACACTTAATATTTTAAAAAATGATTAATTAACAGTTTTCAAATACTTGTTTATCAATTTTTTCAAATGCTTGATTACCATTTTTTAAACACATGATCAAATTTTGTTATAGACATTGTATTTTTTGTATACATGAGAAACATCTTCACTATACGCATTTAACATTTTTTAAATGCTTGCTCAACATTTTTTTCAAATGTTTTATGTAAAGTGTTTTCTCTAATATATTCATTTAGAATATTTCAAAGTATAAACAAAAGTAGAAAAAAACATTAAAAACGTGAAAAAAAATCCCAAGATTGTGGCCTCCTGTGCGCCTAGGTCAGCCCATCTCGCACCTCCCTTCAGGCAAGGCTTCCCCCTGTCTCACGTGAAGTAAAGGAGAGCAACTAGTTAAAGAGCGCTCCTTCGGGAGCCTCCCCAACGATCACATGGGGTGGGCTGAGAGCGCGCCACTTGGCGTGCTCTTAGCCGTCGCCACGTGTCGCGCTCTGGGCGTTTCCTTCGATTTTTTTTTAAAAATCGCATGCGTTTTCGGCCTTTGGGGGGGGCGATTTTTTGTTTTCCACCCGTCTTTCTTAGCTTCTCGACAATTTTTTTGGGAAAAAACTTTTTGAGCAGAAAAACATGTTTTTTTCGTGAGAGGCATGGTTTTGCTTCCGCGAGAGGCACGGTTTTGCTTCCATGAGAGGCATGGCCGTGCCTCTCGGGAACGAAAAAAATGTATTTTTTCTTTTTTTTTCTTCCGTGAGGCATGGTTTCGAAAACGGAAACAAAACATGTTTTCTTTTTTTTCCATGAGAGGCACGGTTTGCTTCTACGAGAGTTGTGCCTCTCGAGAGGCGTGGTTTTGCTTCCCTGAGAGGCACGGCCGTGCCTCTCGAAAACGAAAAAAACGTGTTTTTTTTTCTTCCGTGAGAGGCACGGTTTTGCTTCCGCGAGAGGCATGACCATGCCTCTCGGAAACGGCTTCCGGAAAGGAAAAAAAGTGATCCCGGTTCATTTATTTCGTCTGGTTTTTTCATGATTTTTTTTTGGCAAAACCTACCAACATGTGATCTAGTTTTGAAGATCTCGACCCGAGGAATCCAACGGTGAAAAGGGTTTAAGATTTGGACGCACAGTTTAAGAGATAAAACGTTTGAATAAACGGATCTACGAAAAAAGGGAAAACTCACAGGTTGCGACAAGTGTCGCACATGCAGCGTGCCACTTGTCATAACCTGGGAAGGGGAAGTGATCTTTGGAAGGAGTACTGCTCAATTGGTGATTTCGGAAGCAAAGACATAGAGGCGTCCAGGGTGGAGGTTGTAGCTGTTTCCCCTAGGGCCCGGACCATGTGGAGAGTTATTACATATGGGCCGCGTGTGTGGGCCTTATGAAGAAGGGTCGTGCTGTACGACAAGCTGCCGTGCCTGCATCTTGGCCCAGTCTATCTAGACAGGCATCGAACTGTGAACCACCTATCTGCTTAGTCCCCTCAAAGGAAAAAATTGTCTTGTCTCAAAAAAAAAAAAGGAAAAAATTGTCTAGTTAGTCATCAATTGTTCCTTCTAAAAAAGTCAACAATTGTTCTATTCTCAAGAAATAGAAAAACTCAGAAGTTGTTCTAATATTTCCTTGTATAATCTGATGCACTGTGTTTAACTTGATTATAAAATTTGGTCATTTACTCAAAAAATAGTCTAGAGTTCTAAATTTGCAAAGTGATAGGTTATACTTTCCGTGTTTTAAAGTATTTGGAATTCTAGATTTGTCCTGAGTCAAAATTGTTTAAGTTGGCCAACTTTTATAGAAAAGTATGCTAAGGTAAAAAATACCAAATACATGTGGTACGAGAATATATTTTATAAAGAATCTCATTAGACTAATTTGATTTTCTGGGTGTTAATATATTTTTCTCTAGACCTAGTCAAACTTAAACAAGTTTGACTTAAGACAATTACTCATAGCCTTTGAAACAGAGGGAGTACTAGACAATTGGATCTTTGTACTAAGATTTTACATGTCCCTGGATTACTCATAGCCTTTTGAACACTAAAAGGCGCTCAAGGCACCAAATTCATTTAGCTCAAATATAGTTTACAACATGAAGTACAAAACTTTAGACGTTTGCAGAGAAAGCAAGGGGACTACAGGGCATGCCCTATCTCTAAAAGCAGGTTTGCATAATTATTGAACATGATGAGCAACATTGTGAGCTTTGTCATTTGTTTCTCTAGAGATGTGATACACCCGAGGATGAAGGTCTTTAGTGTTTTTGAAGTAATCTGCTAGAGACTTCCTAATGGGTCGATGAATTATGTCTCGAACCACATCCCTCACTGTTGTAAACTTAGCAAGAGTCAGGTTATCAATAAGAAAAGTGGGCTGATTGACCTGAAGGAGTTGAGCTGCATTCGCCACAAGGAGGAACACTGTTGCTTCTGCTTGTAGAGGAGAGCAAGTATCTAGGGCAGAGGAATGAATCTGGATAACAGCAGGCTAGCCGTTCATGCCTGGCTCCGAACGAGGGAACAGCCTCGCAACGGGAAACCCTTTCAGCGGCCGCACCTTGGTCCTCAGATACGTTCGAGACCGCGGTTCCCCCATGTCGTGGACGCTGCAATAAAACCAAACCTTCTTCCGGTAGCACGGGTCGGCGTAGCCGCGGGCGGCATGAGCGTCCACGAAGAAGATACGGTCCCCCGCGACATACTCCTTGCACTGGTCCGGGACGCGTACAGCTCGGGAGCACCATTGCCCGACGAACAGCACCCGGTCTTCCCCGACGCCGCTCACCTCCGTCCACCGTGATCCCGCCAGGTCCGCCGCGAACACCGTGAACTCGGTCGCCTTCTCCAAGCCCGCGCCTACGAAGTGGAAGTGCCCTCCACCGTCGCCCAAGAATGGGAACGGATTTATGTTAGGATCCTCTCTGCGGATCAGCAGCAGCGTGCCGTCAGATTCCAGGAGGTATTGCAGCGGCGACTTGGTGTAGCCGACCTCCATAAGTCTGTCGACCCGGGTCACGGTCGGCTCGCCGGTGTCCCTGTCCTCGCCGACGGAGACGGAGAGGAGTCGGCCTTTGTCCTGGTGGAGGACGTAGAGCTTGCCTTGATAGAAGATCATGTCTTGAACTCGCCTCAGCTGGTCGTGGGCGATCACCACCACGCCGCTCCTGGCCGGTACAAGGCCAGCTTGTGAATCCCTTCCTCACCGACGACCGCGACGATAAGGTTGGGCGAGCACACGACCAGCTTCCTGATGGACGGCTCCGACAAGGGCGGTCCTGCGGACAGCCGAGGGAGCACCATGGTGGTGGCCACGGAGAAAGGGCTCACCAGCGTGTAGGCGCCGTCGATGCGTTCAAAGGCGAGCCACTCGCCGCAGGAGCTCTGGGCATGCGGTACCTGGCGATGGAAGTCAAGACGGAGCGGCAGCGGCCGGAAAGCCGAGTCGGGCAAGCTGTAAAAGGTCTGGTCCGGTAAGGCGAGCCAGGGGAACTGCGGCGGAGGGCTGTTCCGCCGTGCGCAGGAGCGCCACTGCCGGCAGACGGCGCCGAAGCAAACGCGGTCATCGTGGCGCCGGAGGCGCCGGAGGATCGAGTCGCCAAGGTCCTCCGGGAGCTCAGACCAAGACATTGGTAATTGGTTTAGCCGCTTGCTCTGAGGCTGGCATCTACTTATTCCCCGCACGGTATGTCGTTATCACAAAATCCACACCACACCGTGCTGGGCTCCAACACGAAGTGCGATTACTAACCGGCTTGGAATCGGACTCTTGACTCCCCTCTCTCTTCTTTATTTGAATTTATTTCCGTTTTCCCTAATATGTACTGCATGAAACATGTTCTTGCATGCAGGCGCTAATTAGTTAGCGCAGATGCAGAGCGCAGCTCAGTAATCCTGGGCGGGCACGGGCAGCTCACGCCTGGCCGCTGCCGCCGGCTCCTCGGGTTGCTCGGTCATGACAAACTCGTACAGCGCGCCGGCCAGCCCGGCGCCGATCAGCGGGCCGACCCAGTAGACCCAGTGGTGGCGCCAGGTCCAGCCGACGAGCGCCGGGCCGAACGCCCGCGCCGGGTTCATGGCGGCGCCGTCGAACGGGCCGCCGGCGAGGATGTTGGCGCCCAGGACGAAGCCGATGGCGATGGGCGCGATGGTGCCGACGTTGCCGCCGCGGTTCCGGTCAACGGCGGTGGCGTACACGGTGTACATGAGCCCGAACGTCATGACGACCTCGAGCAGCAGGGCGTGCCGCTCGTGGATGCCGTGGCCGAGCGTGAACCCCATGGGGCGCTGCAGGACAAGACACATGGAAATGAGACGTGGCGGACATGATGACGTGTATATATATGTATGTACGTGCAGATAACTCTCGCCGACAGGAAATACGCAACCGCTTGTTTGAATTTGTTGGTAGGCTCAAGAACATCCAAAATTTAGCCGAGCAACGGTGCCATGCTTAGTAAATGCTTCTAGCTCTGCGATCTCAATACCTGATGGCTCTGAAACTGGCCCAATTTGTGCAACGGTAACAAATAGGCGCTGAGCTAGGTGAACTTGAGCTCGAAATAGCTTAATCTAAGGCAACGCAGTGTAGAGAAAAAAAGGCAACGCAGTGTAGAAAAAAAAAGCGCTTGTTGAGAAGAGAACAGCTTAGTTACCACGCCGCCGGAGATGATCCTGAGGAGAGCGGCGGCGAGCACGGCGCCGAGAAGCTGCGCCGCCCAGTAGAGCACGGCGCGCGCAAAGGAGATGCGCCTGCCGACGAGCACGCCGAACGTGACGGCCGGGTTGACGTGCCCGCCCGAGGCGCCGCTCGCCAGCGCCACCGCCGCGGCCAGAGCGAGCGCGTGCGCCACCGCCACCACGAGCAGGCCACCCAGCGTCCCCGTGTCCTTGTACATCTTCCCTGCCACACAAACAGAACCAAATTCATCAGACACATCACCGAGAAATATCCGTGGACGATAGTATGCATGACAACAATCAAGCTGTGTGTTAGCAGGTTCACGTACAGAGGCCGTAGACGGAGCCTTCGGCGGCGAAGACGAACACGGCGGTGGCTATGAACTCCGACAGCACGGCGCGGGAAGCTGCCGGCAGCAGGGTCTCCAGCCCCGCAGCGTTGTCGGCACCGCGGCTAGGGAAACGAGTTGGCAGCATGATCCCCGAGTTCGCGACGAACTGCACTCTTCCGCAAGCTAGTGAAGTGCGGCTGGAGTTGGGGGTTGCTCTTTGCAGCGCTAGGCAGTAGGCGGCGACGCTGGAGGTGGAGGGGACAGGTGGTCAGTGGGAGGGGACGCGTGTGGCCGTGTCGGAGCAGTCTGGAGATATATACGAGTTACAAGGTTTTAAAAAAGGTTCGTGGGCAATAATGTTAAACATACAATAATGTCAAACATACAAAGAGTTACACGCAATTACACATTGACTAGAATTTTCTTCATCTACTAACCAATCATAAATTTGCCCTCCTCTTAATTTTTAGGGGGTGGGCCACCTCTCCACCTATTGACCAATCAAATTAACCTATTTGTAGAACCTTGTAACTCGTTTGTACGTGTAGCATTACTCGTTTTTGGGAAGAGGAGCCCCCTCCTATGAAGACGCATGCAGTGTTTTTTTTCCTCTTTCCAGTAAGCAACGATCAGTTTCCTTCGGAGTAGTCTAACGTTGGTGTTGAGCTAGAGGTTGGGGCCCTCTTTTTTTATTGCCAAACAATGGGTTGTATATTAATTTAAAATTCATTCTAATTTCCAATGCATCGATCACCTTACCATGATAGAATTATTATTTTTGACGGGAAATAGTGGGTATTTTATTCCTTAAAAATACGAAGTAGTTTACAGTCTGATAATATAAAACTTTTCACATAGTCTAGAGCTTACTGCAACCAACAGGCGGTGCTACCTCGAAATCTCCTTAGATTAGTAAGAGTAAGAGCAACCTATTTTGATTATGAATAACTTTCAGCGGAATAAACCCGCGAAGCTGGAGAAGCTTCTTAATCTCTCTCTCTCTCTCATCAAGTGTCCATAAGCAGAGCTATTAAGTGAATCACTCGTTAGAGCAGCGATAGCGACGGAGATTCAGAGTGGATTATGATAAGCCAATCAAAACGCTCCATGCTCAAGGACAATCCTTCCAAATTGGTACTAATCTCAGCTTCGAGGGCGTCCTTGCAATCGAAAATATATCTGTAGGATGAGAAAATGACTGACCCATCTGTGCTCCTTAAGATCATACCTGCACTAGTCTCTCTTGTTTCCTTTGCAAAGGTGCCGGCGACCGACAGAGCCAAGGCGGGTTGGGCCACGGCTTGCTAACCGCCAGCATAGGGACATGAGGTGTCGGAGGGACAAACATTGGAGGCTTGCCCTTTATAATTTCTTGAACACCTTGCTTTTGCGCTTGAGCGTGTAAAGATAGGTAGCTGACGAGGTAAGATCGAGACACCTCCGCCGGCGGAACCTCCTTGCCGTGAACTATATCATTGCGCAAACTCCACACTCTCCATAACAACATGATTATCATTGTGTAGGATTCGAAAGTATGCCTAAAGAAGAAGTGATTAGACTACTTGACCAAATAAAAATCTAGCCTTTTCCTAATTTTAGTTCTTGGCAGATTTTAGCAACTTAGCACAAGTCAAGCAATCAATCTACACATGCAATTCTAAGAGTATAGCAGCAGAATGTAAAACAATTGCATATGAAGGTAAAGGGAGGAGTTTGAGGGAGCAAACGCAATGTTGACACGAAATTTTTTTATCCGTGGTTCCGATAGGTGGTGCTATCGTACATCCATGTTGATGGAGACTTCAACCCACGAAGGGTAACGGTTGCGTGAGTCCACGGAGGGCTCCACCCACGAAGGGTTCATGAAGTAGCAACCTTGTCTATCCTAGCATGGCCGTCGCCCACGAAGGACTTGCCTCACTAGGGTAGATCTTCACGAAGTAGGCGATCTCCTTGCCCGTACAAACTCCTTGGTTCAACTCCACAATCTTGACGGAGGCTCCCAAGTGACACCTAGCCAATCTAGGAGACACCACTCTCCAAGAAGTAACAAATGATGTGTTGATGATGAACTCCTTGCTCTTGTGCTTCAAATGATAGTCTCCCCAACACTCAACTCTCTCTCACAGGATTTGGATTTGGTGGAAAGAAGACTTGAGTGGAAAGCAACTTGTGGAAGGCTAGAGATCAAGATTTATGTGGTTGGAATGGAATATCTTGACCTCAACACAAGTGTAGGTGGTTATCTCTCAGAAAATATGTGTTGGATGTGTAGGCATGTTCTGATGGCTCTCTCCACGAATGAAGAGTGGGTGGAGGGGTATATATAGCCTCCACACAAAATCTAACAATTACACACAAATCACCAAACTCGGTGGGACCGATTCAAAGAACTCGGTCAGACCGATTTGGTTCATGATGTGACCGTTAGGCATTTCGGTGGGACCGACACGTGAACTCGGTGGGACCGATATCATTAGGGTTAGGGCGTAAAGTAATCTTGTCGAGACCGATTACACAAACTCGGTGAGACCGATTTTGGTAATAGACTAACAGAGAGTTGGTCAGGCAAACTCGGTGGGACCGATTCCCTCATCTCGATTGGACCGAAATGTTACGAAAAGGAAACAGAGTGTTTGCATTGCAATCTCGGTGGGACCGATCGCTCATCTCGGTTTGACCGAAACGTTACGAAGGGAAACAGAGAGTTTGCAATCCCCTATCGGTGAGACCGAGATCCCTATCGGTGAGACTGAAAAGACTAGGGTTTCTGGCAGTGGCCATGTCAACTGAGCTCGGTGGCTCCGGATAGAAAGAATCGGTGGGGCCGAGTTGGACTTTTGGTTTGGGACATATGTGGATGTGAGAAAGTAGTGGAGGGTTTTGGAGCATATCACTAAGCATTTTGAGCAAGAACCTCATTAAGCAACACCTCATCCCTTCTGAATAGTATTGGCTTTTCCTATAGACTCAATGTGATCTTGGATCACTAAAATAGAAAATGTAGAGTCTTGTGCTTTGAGCTTGAGACAATCTTCTGTCCTTAGCATTTTGAAGGGTACACTTTCTAATCCATGCCATGCCAATCATTGAGCTTTCCTGAAATATTTATCTTGGAATAGCATTAGCTCAATGAGCTATATGTTGTTAGGAATTACCAAAACCACCCAGGAATAGTTGCACTTTCAATCTTCCCCTTTTTGGTAATTGATGACAACATATAGATCAAAGCTTCGACAAATGATAAATAAGATTGAAAAACATCGTCGCTTTGAGAAGTATGTGATAAGCAAGAGCTCCCCCTAAATTTGTGCATTATTTTAAAATTTGATTTTGAATGCAAATGCACAATCGATTAGGATCATGGGTTACTCTTCCATGTCACATGCATCTTGGTGGAGCGCTCAAAATGATAGAAATTAAAACACATGCACTCATCATCAAGCAAAGTGAATGATTATAAGAGGATATGAAAGATAATATCATCCAACAAGCATTAAGGGTAGCATATGATCAAACACATGATCAAACAAGTATTTCACAAGGATATAAAGTAGTATATCACACAAGCACACAATAAAAAGTTTCAACCGAAATAGCAAGAGAGAAAAAAAGCAACACTCTCTCTCGAAGCCTATGATCTATACATTTTTCTCCCCCTTTGGCAACAAGTTACCAAAAAGTTCAAAAATGCATAGTGCTAAACGACTCTCAGGCTTGATCTTCGGGAGGTGGTGTTGAGAGAACTCCAAGGACGAAGGCTTCAGATGAAGTAGCTGGAGCTGGTGAAGTAGCTGCTGGAGGTGGAACTGGAGCTGTAGCTGCTGGTGCTGATGTTGTAGCTCTAGTGTCTGTCACTGGCACTGCAGTAGATCTCTGTCTTCTGGGCACTCTGGCAAAAGCATCTGTGGTAGACTTGCCCTTCTTCTCCTCAGCTTCCTCCTGAAGTTGCTCAACTGCAGTTTGGATCTCTGTCACCTTGACATCCAGGTCATAGAATTTTGTCTCAATGATCCTCTCCAGACTCTCCTGGTTCTTGGTCAGGGTGGCCAAGCCCTTCTCAATCCTCAGGGTGGATTGGATCAGGTATCCAAGCTGGTCTTGCTTGCTCTTCAAGAATACCTGAGATGCCTCCTCGACTGTTGGCATCTTTGCAGCCTTCTCTGCCTTAGCCTTCTCTCTCTTCTCATGTGCTTGAGTTGAAGATGGTTCATTCTCATTCATCACCACTGTGTTATCTTCAAATTCAGGATAGATGGGCAGGTGCTCCTTATCCAAAATGTATTTGCCTTTGCCCATCTTTGAGTTGATGAGGTCCTGAATTTGTGGGGCATACCCACAGCTTCTCTTCTGGTCAGCAACAGTCCTCTTGATTGTCTCAACAATCAGACTCTCATGACCTTGAACTTCTGTGGGACATCAAATATATGCAGCAAGTTTATGGCATGTCCTCTGATCATCTTGTGATCACCTGACTTGGGTAGCAGTGTGTGCCTTAAGATCCAGTTGATAGTTGGCAGACCAGACAACAAGTAGTGAACAGATCCAAACTTATGTGTATCCAAGGCAGCATCTGGGATCTCTTTGTACATGTTGGCCATTGTGTTGTGGTCTTTCTTCTTCTTTGCATAGATGTCCAAGTCATCCTCATGTTCCTCAGGAGCATTGATAAGCTTGGCCCACTCATCAACTGTAGACTGGTACCTGGTACCCTCAGACATCCATACTATCCTTCCATCTGGATAGAAGTGGGCAGTGGAGTAAAACTGCATGATGAGCTCATCATTCCACTTGGTGAGCTTCTGGGCAACAAAAGTGCCAACTCCACATGCCTTGAAGCTATCAAGCACACTAGGGAAGTGATCCTCATTTTCCTTGATGAACTCCCAGTCAACCCATCTCATGTCACACACAATGGGCTTCTTGTCAAGCAGAATTGTTTCATAGAAGTCCTGTTGTTCCTTAGTGTGACGCCCCCGATTTGACCGTACACTAATCATGCACGCAAATGTGTACGATCAAGATCAGGGACTCACGGGAAGATATCACAACACAACTCTAAAACATAAATAAGTCATACAAGCATCATAATACAAGCCAGGGGCCTCGAGGGCTCGAATACAAGTGCTCGATCATAGACGAGTCAGCGGAAGCAACAATATCTGAGTACAGACATAAGTTAAACAAGTTTGCCTTAAGAAGGCTAGCACAAACAGGGATACAGATCGAACGAGGCGCAGGCCTCCTGCCTGGGACCTCCTAACTACTCCTGGTCGTCGTCAGCGGCCTGCACGTAGTAGTAGGCACCTCCAGTGTCGTAGGTGTCGTCGTCGACGGTGGCGTCTGGCTCCTGGACTCCAACATCTGGTTGCGACAACCAGATAGAAAGGAAAGGGGGAAAAGAGGGAGAGAAGCAACCGTGAGTACTCATCCAAAGTACTCGCAAGCAAGGAGCTATACTACATATGCATGGGTATATGTGTAAAGGGGCATATCAGTGGACTGAACTGCAGAATGCCAGAATAAAAGGGGGATAGCTAGTCCTGTCGAAGACTACGCTTCTGGACATCTCCATCTTGCAGCATGTAGAAGAGAGTAGATTGAAGTCCTCCAAGTAGCATCGCATAGCATAATCCTACCCGGCGATCCCCTCCTCGTCGCCCTGTTAGAGAGCGATCACCGGGTTGTATCTGGCACTTGGAAGGGTGTATTTTATTCAGTATCCAGTTCTAGTTGTCATAAGGTCAAGGTACAACTCCGGGTCGTCCTTTTACCGAGGGACACGGCTATTCGAATAGATAAACTTCCCTGCAGGGGTGCACCACATAACCCAACACGCTCGATCCCATTTGGCCGGACACACTTTTCTGGGTCATGCCCGGCCTCGTAAGATCAACACGTCGCAGCCCCACCTAAGCACAACAGAGAGGTCAGCACGCCGGTCTAACCTATGCGCGCAGGGGTCTGGGCCCATCGCCCTATGCACACCTGCACGTTGCGTACGCGGCCGGAAGCAGACCTAGCCTAGTGGCGTTCCAGTCCAATCCGGCGCGCGCCACTCAGTCGCTGACGTCAAGAAGGCTTCGGCTGATACCACGACGTCGGGATACCCATAACTACTCCCACGTAGATGGTTAGTGCGTATAGACCAAATGGCCAGACTCAGATCAAATACCAAGATCTCGTTAAGCGTGTTAAGTATCCGCGAACGCCGACCAGGGCCAGGCCCACCTCTCACCTAGGCAGTCTCAACCTGCCCTGTCGCTCCGCCACAAAGATCCACTTGCGGGTACTCCTACGAGCCGACCCGACTTTTAGTCATCACATGTGTCATGTATATAGTACATAAGTATGTACCCGTGATCACCGCCCAGGTGATCACGGCCCGATAGTATAGCACAGCAGACGGACAAGAATGTAGGGCCACTGATGGAAATCTAGCATCCTATACTAAGCATGTAGGATTGCAGGTAAAGGTATCAACAGTAGTAGCAAGGATAGGCTATGCATCAGGATAGGATTAACGAAAGCAGTAACATGCTACACTACTCTAATGCAAGCAGTATAGAGAAGAGTAGGCGATATCTGGTGATCAAGGGGGGGGCTTGCCTGGTTGCTCTGGCAAGTAGGAGGGGTCGTCGACTCCGTAGTCGAACTGGGCAGCAGCAGTGTCGATCTCGTAGTCTACCGGAGAGAAGAGGGGGGAAGAAACAGTAAATACAATGCAAACATAAGCATGACGATGCGTGACATGACAATGAGCGGTGCTAGGGGTGTCCTAACGCGACAGTAGGTGGTACCGGTGAAGGGGGGGAACATCCGGGAGGTATTCCCGATGTTTCGCGTTTTCGGACAGACGGACCGGAGGGGGAAAGTTGCTAGTTCGATAGGTTAGGGAGGTGTGGTGGACGAACGGACTGCGTATTTGGATTCGTCTCGTCGTTCTGAGCAACTTTCATATAGAAAACATTTTCATCCGAGTTACGGTTTAAAAGATATGAATTTTCAAAGTTTATTTGAATTTCTGGAATTATTTATATTAAGCAAAAATGAATTATGACGTCAGCATGAGGCAATGCTGACGTCAGCAGGTCAACAGGTCGGCTGACCAGTCAAACCAGACAGGTGGGTCCAGTGGGACCCACATGTCAGCCTCTGTTAGTCTAATACTTAATTTAAACTAAACTAACAGTCTAATTAGAGGGGGTGGGCCCCATATGTCAGTGAGTGATTAGTTAATCTAATTATTTTTATTTATAAAACATTTTCTTTTTCTTTTCTTTTTTTTAATTTTGCGGCGGGGCCCGCATGTCAGTGACTGGGCCTGCCCAGTCAGCAGTTGACTGGGTCAACCCAGTCAACTGGGGCCCGTGGGGGCCACTGGCAGTGAGCCAGGGGTGGGGCCCGGCCGGCCACGTCGGCAGGGCACCGGAGAGGGGCTCCGGCGAGCTCCAATGCGGCGGCGCGGCGCGGGTGAGCTTCGGGTTTCGCCCACAGGGCATCCCCGGGGCTGTGGTTTGGCCCATTCGAACGGCCAGTCCACACCGCGTCGAATGGAGGTGGTGGCGTGGCTGGGGACGGCCGGTAACGTCGCCGGCGGCGAGGCAGGTGGTGGTGGGTTTCCGGTGAGCGGCGAACAGGGGGCTACGGGGCACGGCGAGAGCAGCAGACGCGCGCGTTGGGCCACTAGGAACCCCAGGAGCACGATGCGGCGCTCGGCCGCAGGTGAAGGCGACCATGGCCACGGCGCCGAGCTCGTCGGCGGCGAGGTTCTTCGGGCGAGCTACGGGAACGGGGCTACGGGCGTCGGAAAGCTCGGGAGAGAGAGGGGAAAGAAGCGCAGGCTCACAGTGCTCCTGCAGATGTGCTCAAGCCTGCTCGAGGAGGGCTCGGTGCGGCGGAATCGACGGCGAAGCTCGTCGGAGAAGAGGAGGAAGACGGCAACGTAGGGGATGATGCAGAGGCGCTCCTGCTCGGGTGATTCGTCGGGGAAGAAGAGGAGGTCGAGGTGGTCCTTCTTGGCGCGGAGGAGAGGCGAGGCGGTGTCGGGGACCGCGTGTGTTACGCCGGCATGGCCACGGCAGCGCTCGGATGCGGTGGGGAATGGGAGAGGCGGCGAGGGCAAGCAGCAGCTCGTGGGGAAGGGGGGGAAAAGATCTCTCGGAGGAGGCAGGGGGGCCGTCGCTGGCGTCCTTATCCCCTCGGCGATGTGGCGGCGTGGGGCGGCGAGCAGGTCCGGCGGGGACGGCGAGGGGCGTGCGCCCTCGGTCGGTTGAACAGATGAGGAGGGGGGAAGACGACAAGGGGAGGGGGGAGGTGCTGGGCCGCTGGACCGATTCGGCCGGCTGGGCCAGTGGGCCAAGGCCCTTGGGGAGCCGGGGGGGGGTTTCTTTCCTTTTGCTTTCTTTTTACCTTTTATTTATTTTTCTTTTCTGTTTTATTTCTAGTTTCTCTTTTATTTTGTTTTAGCAAAATACCAAAATGGCACCTAATTTGTTGTTACCAAATATGTCACAACCACAAAAAGTTTCATCCCAAAATAATATAGTTTAATATTTTACAAAATACAAAAGGCATTTAATTAATGGTTTTAGCTACTGATTTAATTAGTTTGGTGCATTTAAACATTTTATAAAGACTTGGTTCCTCCACCAATATTACCTATGATTTATTTGTCACTTTTAGAACATTTTAGTTTTGACATTTGAAAAGTTTTATTTTCCACTTTTAAATTTAATTGAAGTTTGAACTAGGAGTTTGAAAGGAATGTGATCCAAATGTGATCAAGCCCTGTTTAGCAACATGATTAGCTTAATCACAGGGAGTTACTGTAGCATGATTCTCGGGGTGTTACAAATCTCCTCCACTACAAGAAATCTCGTCCCGAGATTTAAGAGGGGAGTAAGGGGGAAGGTTTGGTAACGAATCTAGCGGGTCTTCTCGTCCTGGCTTGCACTTCTGGAAGAGGCTGGTCCAATACATTGATGTCTTCATTTCTCTGCTTCGGTCATCATGATGAAGTCGGCGTCCTTTCTTCAGGAACTCCATCGTACTTACGAAAGAATAACGGGTGGGCATTCTGGGAGAACGGGCCTCGACAAGGTTGTCTATCGGGTCGACAGCATCGAGGAAGGTGGCGAAAGGTAACCCTCGAATCAAAACTTAAGAAAATATTGAGAGCAAAGTAAGGAGGTAACCTGTGAAGTTTCGAGCGGGCAGGCAATCGTTCGATGCCGGTTATAGGGCGTGAAAGGGTCAAAGCAACGGGAATAAGTATTGTGTCCGATATCAGACCTGAAGGTGGCTCGTGAATTACATACGAGGCCAGGTGCGAGGAACAACCTTGAAAACAGGGGGTGTACATAAGAGTCAGGTTTCGATCCTGTGGAACTGTGGGTTATGGGCCCACCATGTGGGTTAAGAGTAGGAAGGGCGGTGACATCTTGCACGATCATGATAGCAAGGCATGTCAGAGGGTAGCCTGTCAGTTATATGTCAGCAACATCGTCGGTACCAAGGGCGAGGGACGAAGAGAACCATTTTCCTGCTCGTTGAAACGAGGCGGACCAATAGGCAAAGTTCTCGTCCATCGGTGGTTACCGGAATGTCACCAACAATAGTAACAGGGTCTTACTGACAGAGTTGTACACCGAGGTGTTTGCACAAGCAGGGAATTAATACTGCTTAGATCATATAGTCCACCAGAAAAGTTAAACCAAACAATGGAAAGGAAAATATGATTATCAGATTAAGCAGAAGAATGGAAAGGAAAATGTGTTTAAACACATATTTCAAGGTTATATCCTTTCCAAGGACAAGCAGAGCATGATATCCATGACATGATATAATGTAGAAAACTCTCTAGGTACGGGAGAGAAAATTTCATGACATTGCCCATACAATGGTGCTTGGATAATTGAGCAGGAAACATTTAGCATTGGGCTTCAAATGTCCCTGTTGAAAATCGGAGTACCATAGACATGCTTTGAGATAGCATTGACATGGTCAACAGGTGAAGATCAGAATTTGGAAACAAAAAGGATCCATCAGGAACAACTTATAGAATAAGTCTTATAATTTCCTCATGGAAGAACAGCTAACCTTGCTAAAAGGGAAAACTTATAACAATAGGTCCTCCCGCCAGGTGTGCTGGGTATCATCACCTTACCGGGTCATAAATAGGCCAATGTTATAACTCTTGGAAATATGTTCCAACCATCATATCTGACCGAGATTCAGATCTGATTGGTGTCAGGATAACTCAGACTCAGGATGCCTGAGAAGAAAGGTGCAACACAAATTGTCGAAACGACATCGGAGATTCTCGGGAGATGAACTATGGAAGCGAGTTCCGTACAAGGGTTCATCATTACATCAAGGAGAGGTGAGGAGGTGACTGATTGACTCAGCGACAATCCATTGAGACTTCCAAAAGATGGATTTCCATCCCTATGTGAACAAGGAGATAACATTAGCTAGATCGAATGACTTAATGATGCATGCTCGAGGAAAACATACACAGTTAAACACTGGTTGAAATGTGCACCCAAAATATGGGCTAGGTAGCACAATCAATGTCCGAATGATGATTCATTAAGCCATAGGCGTAGAATGAAACTATAGACCAATAACTTCAAAGCAATAGGGTTGCTAGAAGTTTAGAATTTACACATCACAGACCATTGGTCGGTATTCCTTTTAGAAACAACACGGGGACCAAGAAAGAATGGTGATGGGGAGAAGTATCACTGTACCAAGATGTCATACGAGGTGGTGAAATTCTTGCAACATACTTGACATAAAAGATGGTAATACTCCAAGGTAGAACATATCATAAGCTAGATAGCAAGGAAATCAAGGTACAACACAAAACACGAACAAGTTTGTGTTGAATGGAAGGCGATAAAATGGTCGATGATAATACAAATCATCGAGGGCAAGGATGGTATTTCTCATCCAGAACTTGATAGATATTTGGAAGAGCTCAGAATGTTGATGATGTTCACGACACATTTGTAGCGAGAATTTATGAAGAGGTAATCGATCGGCGATGACATCAAGTCAAAGGAATGATGAAGCGAAAAATTATTGGAACCAGGGGTACGACACAAACTCGAAATCAAGCTTGCTGTTCAAGGCGAAATGATATGACGAGGAAAATCGACGTAAGCTTAGCTCAGCGTCGAAGGTGGTGCTCCGGGAATAAAGACCAGGTAGCACAGTTAAAATCGGCACGATAATAACATAGCCGAGCAGGCTAGGGATGACGTGATCGAGTACGAACTCGTAAACAAAGGAGATTATTAAGAGTTGTTTAATCATGGTGCGGACTCGATTCAGTTATCGATGTCCTTGAGTGTTTAATAACTCGGAGCCCGTGAAAAATTGGAATCCATGAGAATGTAATACTTGATGGAGAACTCATAAGAAGTTATGCAGTTCCGTGATAATCTCGAGATACCAGGGGGTAATACTCGACGACAAACCAAAGTAGAGGTTGGACTGGGGTATTGCTCTTACAGAAGACAAGTTCTTAAACTTGTACGAGAAATGGTATTTAAAGGAGAACATGGTCGGAACGACGTCCACGGATACCAGATGAACTTATTACAAGGGGACAATTATTTTAAGAGAAGCTTCCATGATAAGGTATACATCGTGTCCATGGGCATGAACACAAAGTTCAAGGTCGACTCCCACTTCTTCAATGCATAACCTTTCGTTCACTGCTCTATTAAAATAGTTTTGAGTGCGAAGACCTACCTGGTGAATTACCAGAGGAGTATGAACCTTGGGAAACTTTCGGGTTCACACAGATTAAGGAAGACATAGGTTCAATCCATCGGGGCATCTTAGGAACATATACCACAAACTTCGGAGTAAATATTACAAGCTCGAAAGAAGAGCATTGTTCAAAATCAGATGATACAATTTACCAAAGGCATTATATACCCATGGGAAGGCTCACAAGGTTATTCAATAGGAAGGACACTGTCGGATAAAATCCAACAAAGGAACCGATGGTCCACAAAGGATCTGATGTGAGCATCAGTACTCAACCAGAGGAAGAAGAATGCCATGAGATCTGATTATAGAAACAACTGACTAACTCAAAGTTCAAATGCAAAGGAATTATGATTTCCAAATCAGGGGGTCAGAAGCAACGCTCTGAGCAAGGATGGATAAGTTGAGTAGGCTTAGGGGTACCATCGATGGCAATTTGTTAGGTCGAGATCCAGCTCACGTTTAGAATGGCGTCTGAGCCGGAAGAATGAATTCTAGGATATGATTGAGGATTGCGAGCATTCGCAACAAATTGAATCAACGGACTCAAACTGATAACGATAAGAGATGCCAATAAGATTACGAGACCTAAGATTAATCATAATGCTAGTAAGCAAGAATTTCAAGAGCAACAGGCTCCTGAAGATTTTTGGAAGATCGAATAGTATTTTGAAGACTATTGTGGAATACTTGAATCAACTGGGGATGACCGGATACTCGGTAAGTGCGAGAATTATCCATAGGGGTATTCAGGTGACAAAGAATAGCAAGGCAGTAAGCTCAAAGGATTCTCGGAACAACAGAGAGAATTTCGGGGTATCTTGCAATAACAAGATCAACTGGGAAATATTGTATGAATGGCGAGTATACGTGGTTATCCATAGGAGTTTATCGATGAAAGGGAATTGCAAAAGCGATGAACACAAGTTCTCGGGTTATCAGCGGAGAGTATCTTCAGGGTCTTCACGTGCAGCAGACGATCATCAGTAATAAGGGGCTCTCCGGGTGAAAGTGATAACGAGATCCTAATGTTAGATTTAGCAAAATTCACTTAACCCGAATAGAAGAGATGTCAGAGTCCCAGAGTAATGGTCGAGGAGTAAAAGATCCCGGTACCACCCAATGGCGACGTGGGCCCGTAAGACACTACTCTAATGCAAGCAGTATAGAGAAGAATAGGCGATATCTGGTGATCAAGGGGGGGGGGGCTTGCCTGGTTGCTCTGGCAAGTAGGAGGGGTCGTCGACTCCGTAGTCGAACTGGGCAGCAGCAGTGTCGGTCTCGTAGTCTACCGGAGAGAAGAGGGGGGAAGAAACAGTAAATACAATGCAAACATAAGCATGACGATGCGTGACATGACAATGAGCGGTGTTAGGTGTGTCCTAACGCGAAAGTAGGGGGTACCGGTGAAGGGGGGGGGAACATCCGGGAGGTATTCCCGATGTTTCGCGTTTTCGGACAGTCGGACCGGAGGGGGAAAGTTGCTAGTTCGATAGGTTAGGGAGGTGTGGTGGATGAACGGACTGCGTATTTGGATTCGTCTCGTCGATCTGAGCAACTTTCATATAGAAAACAGTTTCATCCGAGTTACGGTTTAAAAGATATGAATTTTCAAAGTTTATTTGAATTTCTGGAATTATTTATATTAAGCAAAAAGGAATTATGACGTCAGCATGAGGCAATGCTGACGTCAGCAGGTCAACAGGTCGGCTGACCAGTCAAACCAGACAGGTGGGTCCAGTGGGACCCACATGTCAGTCTCTGTTATTCTAATACTAATTTAAACTAAACTAACAATCTAATTAGAGGGGTGGGTCCCATATGTCAGTGAGTGATTAGTTAATTTAATTATTTTTATTTATAAAACATTTTTCTTTTTCTTTTCTTTTTTTCAATTTTGCGGCGGGGCCCGCGTGTCAGTGACTGGGCCTGCCCAGTCAGCAGTTGACTGGGTCAACCCAGTCAACTGGGGCCCGTGGGGGCCACTGGCAGTGAGCCAGGGGTGGGGCCCGGCCGGCCACGTCGGCAGGGCACCGGAGAGGGGCTCCGGCGAGCTCCAATGCGGCGGCGCGGCGCGGGTGAGCTTCGGGTTTTGCCCACAGGGCATCCCCGGGGCTGTGGTTTGGCCCATTCGAACGGCCAGTCCACACCGCGTCGAATGGAGGTGGTGGCGTGGCTGGGGACGGCCGGTAACGTCGCCGGCGGCGAGGCAGGTGGTGGTGGGTTTCCGGTGAGCGGCGAACAGGGGGCTACGGGGCACGGCGAGAGCAGCAGACGCGCGCGTTGGGCCACTAGGAACCCCAGGAGCACGATGCGGCGCTCGGCCGCAGGAGAAGGCGGCCATGGCCACGGCGCCGAGCTCGTCGGCGGCGAGGTTCTTCGGGCGAGCTACGGGAACGGGGCTACGGGCGTCGGAAAGCTCGGGAGAGAGAGGGGAAAGAAGCGCAGGCTCACAGTGCTCCTGCAGATGTGCTCAAGCCTGCTCGAGGAGGGCTCGGTGCGGCGGAATCGACGGCGAAGCTCGTCGGAGAAGAGGAGGAAGACGGCAACGTAGGGGATGATGCAGAGGCGCTCCTGCTCGGGTGATTCGTCGGGGAGGAAGAGGAGATCGAGGCGGTCCTTCTTGGCGCGGAGGAGAGGCGAGGCGGTGTCGGGGACCGCGTGTGTTACGCCGGCATGGCCACGGCAGCGCTCGGACGCGGTGGGGAATGGGAGAGGCGGCGAGGGCAAGCAGCAGCTCATGGGGAAGGGGGGAAAAGATCTCTCGGAGGAGGCAGGGGGGCCGTCGCTGGCGTCCTTATCCCCTCGGCGATGTGGCGGCGTGGGGCGGCGAGCAGGTCCGGCGGGGACGGCGAGGGGCGTGCACCCTCGGTCGGTTGAACAGACGAGGAGGGGGGAAGACGACAAGGGGAGGGGGGAGGTGCTGGGCCGCTGGACCGATTCGGCCGGCTGGGCCAGTGGGCCAAGGCCCTTGGGGAGCCGGGGGGGGGGGTTTCTTTCTTTTTGCTTTCTTTTTACCTTTTATTTATTTTTCTTTTCTGTTTTATTTCTAGTTTCTCTTTTATTTTGTTTTAGCAAATTACCAAAATGGCACCTAATTTGTTGTTACCAAATATGTCACAACCACAAAAAGTTTCATCCCAAAATATTATAGTTTAATATTTTACAAAATACAAAAGGCATTTAATTAATGGTTTTAGCTACTGATTTAATTAGTTTGGTGCATTTAAACATTTTATAAAGACTTGGTTCCTCCACCAATATTACCTATGATTTATTTGTCACTTTTAGTTCATTTTAGTTTTGACATTTGAAAAGTTTTATTTTCCACTTCTAAATTTAATTGAAGTTTGAACTAGGAGTTTGAAAGGAATGTGATTCAAATGTGATCAAGCCCTGTTTAGCAACATGATTAGCTTAATCACAGGGAGTTACTGTAGCATGATTCTCGGGGTGTTACACTTAGTGTGAAATCTGTAGTCCACAGCAGTCCTTCTCCTGATAGCATATGGATCAGACTGTCTCCATAGTCTCAATCCTGCATCCTTCCTGATTTTCATGTTCTCTGCAACTGGGTGTGCATCAGTGTGGTCTGAGATCTTGGGTTTCAGCTTCCTCAAAACAACAGAGTCATCTTCTTCTTCAGCAGCTTCAGGCACTAGGGCCTTGTTCTTCTCTTCAGCAGGAATGTTCCTAGTGCTTCTCTTGGGTTTAGGCTTTGGAGCTGGAGCAGCAGCCTTGGGAGCAGATTTGGGCTTAGATGGAGCAGCCCCTGATTTGATTGCATCCCCCATAAGCTTTTGAGCTTTGGGTGCTGGTGCAGCATCCTCTTCCTCTTCCTCTTCAGAATCTTTCCTCATGGAGGGCTTGCCAAGAACTCTGGCAGTAGTGGTTCTGGCCCTCTTCTTCTTCTTATCCTCACCAGCTGCTTCTTCTTCAGATTCAATGGTGAACTTCATAGTTTCACCTGTGGCAACTTTTCTTGGCTTAGACATGGGCTGTCTTCTTGCTGGAGCCTTTGTTTCCAGACCAGGCTTTGTTGCAGTAGCTGTGCCATACTCTTTCTTCAGCACCTTTTTCTTTGAAGTGGCTTCATCTTCAACAACCAGATAGTCCTCATCTTCTGAGTCAGAATTCCTCTTCTTCCTTATCCTGGTGGCAGCCTTTGGCAAATTGTTGGGAGTGCTCCTGCTGCCATCATCATAACTGCTAGAGGGATCTGAACCCTCACTCATCTGCACCTGCTGTTCAGACTTGTTCTGGCTGTCACTTTGATCAGACATCTCTGCAAACACTATGACAGCAGACCCTGTGAATAGGTTATAGATGAGATAGCGTGGATGAGCATCACAAAGTACAGGAGTTTTGCAAAACAAATGGCTTAAAAACTTAGTTTTAGTTCTTCACAGAAAGCATTTCGGATCTACCGATTTGTAAACTCGGTGATACCGAAGCAGCTTTTGGAACCTAAACTAGTGAACTCGGCCAGACCGAGTCACGGTTCGGTGGTATCGAGACTGCTAGGGTTTCACAGAGAATCGAACTCGGTCACACCGATTTGCAATTTTCGGTCAGACCAAAAATGCATGTGCTCTGGCCTAAGCCAAATCGGTGAGACCGATTTCTACAACTCGGTCGGTCCGAGATGAATTAGGCGGAGACCTAACCCTAAATTTTCAAACCAAAACTAATCTACGGGATGTTTTCGCTGGATAGGATGATTTCAATCGTGGCAAGAATCACGACAAAGCAATGTGCTAAGAATCAGAGTTATGGATTAGCACAAAGATCAAGTTCGTACCCTAGTTCGGCGGCAAACTTGCTACGGCGGCAACGGCGGGGCAGATTGCCATTAACGGCGGCGGAGTCCAGCGGCGGGAGGTCGCTGGCGATGAGAGGATGATCCGAAGACCCGAAGAGGCAGAGTAGGTTACGCGCGGGCGAGGAGGTTCGGAAAAATTTCCAAAATTTGGCCCGTCGATATATATAACCTGACCCTGTCGATGTGACCGAGTGGAACGACTCGGTGGCACCGAGATGCAAAACTGCAAGCAGTTACTGCAACTCGGTGTGACCGAAAGGTTCTAATTGGTTGCACCGAGATTGAAAACCCTAGATCAACTTAGTGATCTCGGTAGGACCGAAAAGGATGAATCGGTCAGGACGAGATGCACAAAGAGGTTTTGGAGGTTTAAGTCTATGATGAATCGGGAACTCCGAGTGCTCCTCACACAAAGTGGTTCGAATATGACTTGATCAAACTTTGTGATGTAGCATGAATAGAGTTTGAGACGAGAAAAGCATAGATAGCTAGAGGGAGTTCTTAGGCATTCTTGTCCATCCATTTGGCAAAAGAGAAAAAGCCAAACAATCAAAGCAACAAATGGATGTCCTCGAATAAGTAAAATATGCAACCAACATGCTCACACAATAAAATGGCAAATGAAACATGTGACAAAGCATGCACAAACACTCCAGCATCTATCAAGCAATTTGGCGATGACTAGGTCATCTATATATGAGTATAGTGACTTAGGAGTCAAATGAGAACATTTGACCATAGGTCATACTCATCGTTTAAGCTCAAGTGGGGTTACCACTTTTACATAAAGCATTGTTGTGTTCACACCATTAGAGTTGCTTTAGCTCAATTAATTAGAGTAAAGCTCCCCCTAGATGTGATATCCCCCCAAAGAGGGATGAACTAACCTTGGGTTTTGTCGATGATGACTTCATGTAGGTGTTGAAGATGTGGATGCTCAATGTTGATGTAGATCATTCGGAGCAATCCTTTGGAGTGAGTTGCACTTTCAATACCTACACGGGTTAGTCTCACAAGGAACAAACAAGGATATCCATAGACATAGAGTGATGTATACACAAGATGATGTCCATGAAAGCATTAGGTTACCTTGTCCCTTGTCTTACCAACAAGAGGGTTTGTGACTCCTTGAACTAGTGCAAGATATGGAAGTTGTTTGCACTTGTCCTCGCCAAAATGATAAGAGTGAAGTATGTTGGCGGAGTCACCCTCAAGAACTCTCTAGTTCTTCTTCTTCTGGATCCACACCATATTGATGGGAATCCTTGGAGTCGTAGTCATACTTGATGAGGTAGAACTTGATGTAGTCTTGGGAACCCACTTGACCAAGGCCTTAGGTGCTTCTTCAAATGCATCAATTTCCTCTTGAAGCTTGTCCTTGCCTTTTTGCTTGTGGTCTTGTGGTGGAAGATCATCTTGAGCTTGTGTCCCTTCGAAAGAAGTAGGATCATACTTCTCTTGTTGAGGAACAAACTTCGTCTTGGGGTATTGATCTTCTTCCCACTCAACTCCATTGGCATTGAACTTTCGTTCAAAACCAACACCTTGATTCTTCCGGTGTCTTCCTTGCTTGTGTACAATTTCCTCAAATTGCTTACTTCCGGCAAGGCTCTTGTAAACACCTTTCTCTATAATCCCCTTCAATAAGCTATTTTCTTGCTCAAGTGTAACTTGGCTAAGAGAATCATTAGTGGAATCAAGAGAACTACTAGATGCAACAACATTGGATTTATCATGATTGTTGTTACTACTAGATGAAGAATCTTTCTTGCTCTTGTTGCTAGATTTAACTTGTGGCATGTAAGTAGACAAGAGTAAACGCTTGGCAATGTAAGAAGAACTTTTCTTGCGAAGATCATCACTGATTGCCTTTAAAAACTCATGCTCTTGCTCAAGGTTGAGCTTTTCAAAACGTAGCTTATCATGAGTCTTTAAAAGTTCTCGATGATCTTCCAAGGTAGTTTCATGAGCTAACTTAAGAGTGTTTAGTTCTTTAGTTAGACGCTCAATCTCCTTCTTATCATCGTCATTCGTTTTATCTTGATTAGCATGATTAATTGACGTTTCATCATAGTTTTCATCACTAGAGTTGTCAACAAGTAAATCATCATCTCCTAGCAAATCATCTTCATCACTATTGAAATCAACATACTCGGGATGTGTTACCTTTGGACCCTTGGCCATGAAGCATCTTCCAATTCCTTCATTTGGTGAGTCAAATATGTCGTAGGAGTTGGTTGACACAAGTGGTAGACCGGCAACACCTTCATCTTGAGTATATTCGGAGTCGGAGTGATAACTTCTTTCGGAATGATTGTCGGAGTCGGAGCCGGATACCCATTCACCAACATGAGCTTGATGTCTTCTTTTTGTGTAGCTCCTTGATGACTTTTCCTTCCTTTCCGGGTCCTTGCTTCTCCGAGAGGGTTTTCGTTCATAACGATCATCTCTACTCCTCCTTTCTCTTGGTGGTGATTCTTCCCTTCTACTTCTTCTTTTGGGAGAATCTTCTCTTCTTTTGTAGGGGGCCGTACACTCATTGAAGTAGTGTCCGGGTCTTCCACAATTGTAGCAATTACGCTTTCAACTAGAAGATCTTTTGTCATTGTAGGACCTTGACTTGGAACTTCTTTCTTTGCTTCTACTCTTGTAGAACTTGTTGAAGTTCTTTACCATTAGGCTCAATTCTTCATTGAAGGTTTGTTTCTCACTTGATGATGTGGGAGCATCACACGAGGCTTTGTAAGCACCACTTGACTTGTTGTGAAGCTCTTCCTTATCCTTGAGTGACATCTCATGAGCAACAATTCTTCCAATGACTTCCGTTGGCTTGAGATCTTTGTAATTGGGCATCATTTGGATCAATGTGCACACAGTATCATATTTTCCATCCAAGGCTCTTAGGATCTTCTTGATGATGAATTTTTCGGTCATCTCTTCACTTCCTAAGCCAGCAATCTCATTTGCGAAGAGAGCAAGCCTAGAGTACATTTCAGCGACACCTTCACCATCCTTCATTTTGAACTTGTCAAGTTGACTTTGAAGCACATCCAATTTGGATTCCTTGACGGAGTCGGTACCTTCGTGCATATCAATCAAAGTGTCCCAAATTTCCTTTGCATTCTCAAGACGGCTGATTTTGTTGAATTCTTCGGGGCACAATCCATTGAAGAGAATATCACAAGCTTGAGCATTGTATTGTAGCATCTTCAATTCTTCCGCGGTAGCTTCACGGTTTGGTTCTCTCCCATCAAAGAATTCACCTTGCAAGCCAATACACACAATAGCCCAAATGGCGGGGTTATGTCCAAGAATATGCATTTTCATCTTATGCTTCCAACTAGCAAAATTTGTACCATCAAAGTAAGGACCTCTATGGTGGTAATTTCCCTCGCTAGACGCCATACTCTCCTAGGTTGTGAAACCAAGGCTATGACCACCAAAAGCTATGGAAATCAAAGCAAATGGAGACCAAAGCTCTGATACCACTTGTAGGATCGAAAGTATGTCTAGAGGAGGGGGTGATTAGACTACTTGACCAAATAAAAATCTAGCCTTTTCCGAATTTTAGTTCTTGGCAGATTTTAGCAACTTAGCACAAGTCAAGCAATCAACCTACACATGCAATTCTAAGAGTATAGCAGCGGAATGTAAAACAATTGCATATGAAGGTAAAGGGAGAAGTTTGAGGGAGCAAACGCAATGTTGACACGGAGATTTTTTATCCGTGGTTCCGATAGGTGGTGCTATCGTACATCCACGTTGGTGGAGACTTCAACCCACGAAGGGTAATGGTTGCGCGAGTCCACGAAGGGCTCCACCCACGAAGGGTCCACGAAGTAGCAACCTTGTCTATCCCACCATGGCCGTCTCCCACGAAGGACTTGCCTCACTAGGGTAGATCTTCACGAAGTAGGCGATCTCCTTGCCCGTACAAACTCCTTGGTTCAACTCCACAATCTTGACGGAGGCTCCCAAGTGACACCTAGCCAATCTAGGAGACACCACTCTCCAAGAAGTAACAAATGGTGTGTTGATGATGAACTCCTTGCTCTTGTGCTTCAAATGATAGTCTCCCCAACACTCAACTCTCTCTCACAGGATTTGGATTTTGTGGAAAGAAGACTTGAGTGGAAAGCAACTTGGGGAAGGCTTGAGATCAAGATTTATGTGGTTGGAATGGAATATCTTGACCTCAACACAAGTGTAGGTGGTTCTCTCTCAAAAAATATGTGTTGGAAGTGTAGGCATGTTCTGATGGCTCTCTCCACGAATGAAGAGTAGAGTGGGTGGAGGGGTATATATAGTCTCCACACAAAATCTAACCGTTACACACAAATCACCAAACTCGGCGGGACCGATTCAAAGAACTCGGTCAGACTGATTTGGTTCATGATGTGACCGTTAGGCATTTCGGTGGGACCGACACGTGAACTCGGTGGGACCGATATCATTAGGGTTAGGGCGTAAAGTAATCTTGTCGAGACCGATTACACAAACTCGGTGAGACCGATTTTGGTAATAGACTAACAGAGAGTTGGTCAGGCAAACTCGGTGGGACCGATTCCCTCATCTCGGTTGGACCGAAATGTTACAAAAAGGAAACAGAGTGTTTGCATTGCAATCTCGGTGGGACCGATCGCTCATCTCAGTTTGACCGAAATGTTACGAAGGGAAACAGAGAGTTTGCAATCCCATCTCGGTGAGACCGAGATCCCTATCGGTGAGACCGAAAAGACTAGGGGTTCTGGCAGTGGCTATGTCAACTGAGCTCGGTTGCTCCGGATAGAAAGAATCGGTGGGGCCGAGTTGGACTTTTGGTTTGGGACATATGTGGATGTGAGAAAGTAGTGGAGGGTTTTGGAGCATATCACTAAGCATTTTGAGCAAGAACCTCATTAAGCAACTGTAACATGCCAAATTTTCAATTTGGAAAATGTTATACATTAGATCATCATTGCATAGCATATTTTATTGCATTTTTGGCAAATCCTTGAAAAATCCTAAGCAACTCAAGGACCCTCGGAGAGAGTTGGGGATTTTCTTGACTTTCCTATTTGATTTTTATCAAATAAGGAAACAAGGATTTTGGTTTTAATTATTTTCTCTCCGAAAGATATTTCATATTAAAATAAATGAGAGGAGAAAATATGACTTCTCCAAATAATTGAAATATTGGAGGAAAAATATTAAAATCAAATATTTGATTTTATTCGGATTTTATTTGCAATTTTGTTTGCATTAAAAAATGGCACGTTTTCAAAACTGCATTTTTGGGCCAAGAAAAATGTTCATCTCGTTCTAATTATTTTAATTAGACGGGGAAATTTTGTTTTAGCATTTTTGGATTTTTATTTATATTTCTGCGATTTTTTTAGATTCGGCGAATGATTTATATAAAAAAAAACGCCGAGCGCCGACTGGGCCGAAGCCCAGCCGCGCGGCCCAGCCAGCCCGCGTCCCGTCTCCCTCCTGGAGACCGAGACGGAGACGCCGCCGCCGCCCGTGTCCCTCCCGGACTCGTCGTCGCCGCCGCCGCCTTGCCCCCTCCTCCACGGCACCCCCCTCCTTTTATACCCCGAGCCCCCCCGTCCTTCTCCTCACCCCGCCGCCCTGACCCGCACCAGTCCCCGCCGCCAGGAGCCGCCCGCCCCGCCGCCCGAAGGAGGAGCCGCCGGAGCCGCCGTACGCCGCCCCGTTCGTCGCCCCGCCGACGCCCGAACCCCACCGCCCCTCGCCGGCCTCGCCCGACCCGCCAGAGCCCCGCCGGAGCAGCCGATGAGGTAGCCGAGCCGCGGCCGCTGCCGTGCCGGTTTTCTTTAAAAAAAACCGTTCGTTTTTTCTTCTAAACCCTAGTCGGTTTATTTATTTTTTCGGTTTAATGATCTAGTGAACGTTCACCGACCCGTTCGTTTTAACGAACGTGTTCGTCGGATTGACGCTGTTAACGAACGTCCGTTCGTTTAAATGTTCGTCAGTTTTCTTTTTCGACGAATTTTCCGCGATTATTCTAGATCGCGATTTCTGATCAGATTTTTGTTTTAGTTTAACTTTTCGCTCGTTTATCGGAATCAGGCGATTCAAGCGCCTAGAGTTTCGTCTCGAAATTCTCTTTCCGTTTAAGCTACTCAAACAAGTTTTTGCTACTGTAAAATTTGATTTAGATCCAGATTAGTAAACGAAGCTTGTTTCTTTCGCCGTTTGATTTTCGTTGCTTCGTTTGATTGATTCTTTTTCCAAACCGGAGTTCTTAAGTTGAATTTTCTGGTTAGTTCTCTTATTTGAGTTTTACCCGTGCACTAGATGAGTACTTATTGTTTGCTTGTTTGTTTACGATAGAGTACCCGGAGTGCGCCGCTTGCTACTTCGAATCGCTAGGTTTCGCGGATCATCAGCAAGGCAAGTAACACTTTGATCATACCCCTTTACTACCCAGTTTTGTTGCATTAGATCAACCCTCAAACATTGCATGGTTAGGATCTAATTAAATTGTGGGTATTGGGAAGTAGTTGAGGTAGTACCTATCACCTGTTTTATTATCAAACCCTTGGGAGTTACTTCTACGTTGCTTATATTGCTATGCTATGCTTGTAGACGTAGATTGGGTTTGAGAGATATCCATGACAGATGTGAGATTGTTAATATATGGTTAAACTTAAGGTGGCAACTAAAACTCACATCTGGGTGGATTGAGGTACCTGGGTATTCCAGGATTGCCTGTTTTATTTTGGACCGCCACCCAGGTTCAAAGGGATCATGAGATTATTCATGCTAGAAACTTCCGTGTGCAGCCACAAGCTATTATGGGCTCTAGCATAGTTGATTAAGTTGTGTGAACTCTTACAGTGGTAGACTAGCAGATGTAGGGGATGTAGGTGTATCGGTCTACCCATCGTAAGGTGCTAACGCTTCTGAAAGACTGTGTCTCGGTCATCCGTTTCTCAAACATCATGTAGTGCGAGAATCAAGCGGAGGCGATCGAGTCTTGTGGGGAAAAGTGCGCAAACCTCTGCAGAGTGTACAATCTAATCATGGTTAGCCGTGTCCCCGGTTATGGACATCTTGAGTATCTAGTACTTGGATTATCATGTTAATCTCATCATGTTACTTTAATTAATTTTGTTGGGTTAATGATGATACTTAATTGGGATTGAGATGCTGTCAACCATCTCAATGTTTAACAACCACCATGATAGTTAAATAAAATTTATTCCTTTGCAGTAGGGAAAAACTGGCTTTTCGCAAAACTGTAACCATAGAGCTTTCTACCAGCCATATATGCATGTAGTATAACATTATTATGTTCATTACTCTCTATGTGTTACATTGCCAGCATATTCCATGTGCTGACCCGTTTCCGGGCTGCAACGTTTCATGTTGCAGACTTTTCAGACGACGAGTAAGGTGCCTTAGGTCGTGGTCTTATACTCAGTGATGCCGTTGGAGTTGATGGACTCACTATTCTTCCAAGTCTTCCGCTGTTATCGTATTAGATGTCCTTAAGCCATATTTATCATACTTATTCTCTTTTGAGATATTCGTTGTAATAAGTGTGTGATTGCTACTCTGTTATAAATCCTCCATTTGTACTGTGCGTGTCAGCATTACTGATCCAGGGATGACACTGGTGCACAGCAGCACAGACTGTTTGAGGTCTGGTCGCTACAGCAACACCTCATCCCTTCTTAATAGTATTGGCTTTTCCTATAGACTCAATGTGATCTTGGATCACTGAAATAGAAAATGTAGAGTCTTGTGCTTTGAGCTTGAGCCAATCTTCTGTCCTTAGCATTTTGAAGGGTCCACTTTCTAATCCATGCCATGCCAATCATTGAGCTTTCCTGAAATATTTATCTTGGAATAGCATTAGCTCAATGAGCTATATGTTGTTAGGAATTACCAAAACCACCCAGGGATAGTTGCACTTTCACATTGCCCTTACTTTCTCCTGCTGATTGGCTAAGATACCAAATAGCCATTCTGATCCAGTGTTCAACAGATCCTCGTTCCTCGGCAGAGGCCACTCGCTTCTCAACTCCGCCCAAAGGTACATTTTATAATGAACATAACTTATTTTTGAGCAGTAATGAAATATTTCATCATATTTTCCAGACTAGTGGGTATATTATTATGACCGTAAGATTTTCCATATGAGTTTTGAGCATTTTGAGGATAAGGCTTAGCATAATTATTACCAAAAATATTCCTGTGAGCATTGCTATTAGAATTGTTTCTTCCAATAAAGTTGACTTCAATTTGTTCCTTATTTTGTTCAACAAGTTGTGCAATAGAAATACCCTTAGGATCAGTAGGAACATGCTTAGTAGCAAGCATAGACATAATCATATCAATATTATCATTCAAGTAGGAAATATCCTTGATAAAGTTTACCTTCATCATTTGGAGTCCTTTTAGTGTGCCAATGGGCATAATTTGTCATCATCTTAGCAAGGAGATTTCTAGCCCTTCCCAAAGAGATCTTCTAGCTAATGTTGTGGCAAGTAAATATTGACAATCTTACTCAAAGAATGACAACTTTCCCATAATTTATATCCATTTCTAGGGCAACGATAGGTGTCGGTCAACCGATCAAAAGCCCCTACCATATGATCGCTTCATTCGTGGCCGATCGTCCTCTTTCACGTTGCATAAACAAACGCGTTCCTCCCATTGCAAAACCACAACACACATCCTCCCCGCTATGCCACACCTACACACATGGTTGCTCGCCCCGACTGTAGTAGCCTGCGTCATGCCTCTCCCAATAACATTCATGGCCGCTCACCACCACGCCACATAGCCGGCCTTCGCAGCACAGTACACCATCAATTGCAGCGACGTATGTCTCTTCTTCGTCACTGGTCGGCTCGCAGTAACACGGGTCACTGATCCTAATAGAGTGCCCCACCGGTCATAGCTGGGAGTCTTGCAAGCTCATCATCATGATTATGTGTATGTCGTTGTTGACCGACTGGTAGCACCGCGGGTCGCCGGTCCCAACTGAGCTCCCCATCGGCAGCACCGCTGTGGTAGTGGGCCTCTCGTTGCCTACCGGCTAGCAGCACCATAGTCTATTGGTCCCAGCAGAGCGCCTTACCGGTCACAGCATCACAGTATTGAGTGACGCATCCCCAGCACCGGTCCTGCAACACTGAGCTACTGTCATCATCTCTAGCATCAATACCACACCCTTGCAACACTGACTATGGACTTGCACAAAACACCACGGGGATCACAATAACACGTGTCCTATCGGCAGTCGACCTTCATAGCACCAAGGCCCGCCTTTGTAGCTCATGTGCCCAACCTTTGCAGCACCAGCGCGTGGAGCGGGGCTGCCCTGCAACGCCGAGCTACTAGCATCGCAACACTGTGCAACGAAGTGGTAGCCTACCTTGCACCTATCTAACAGTACTGGCCTCACAGTAGCGACCACTCGCAACCCCCTCCGACTCGAGGTGGCTTCGCTTGCCTCTGGTTTGAAGGATCGGCGGGTAGCTAGCAGCTCCTGCAAACAGGACGAAGGATGAGTAAGAGGTGGTGGGCGTGACCATGTCGTCAACGATGATGAGGTGGCAGTGGCGGATTGGACAACATCGGCGGCCAGCTTGCAAATCCTCGATTTGGTGGGGGAGAAGAGAAGTGAGAGAAAGATGAGTGAAATTGTTTCGATCTGGTACAAGAAGAAAGAAACATGAGGGGGATGAGTCACGTGCATGCCCCACTGGTGCGTGGCACACAAGGGGGGATGGTCTTGGCGCCCATGGGTTAATGGTGAAAGCGCTCAAAGAAATAGGGAATGGAATACTCAAATCGATCAGAAGTGCTATGCTTTATGTAATCAGGCTGAAGGCTAACATGACTTTGACCGGATGGAAGGAATTCAAGCGACCTAAAATGCATTTTAGGGGTAAATTTGAGCACAACAAAAAAATTGGGGTGAATGTGAGTAGCGGATTCGAGTTTGGAGCACAAATGCAATTAGCCCCCTTTTTAAGTCCGTGGCACGCAAAATAATAGCATATCAAATCTTCTATGAGTGAACATATTCGAATACGATAGTAGTTCTAAATTCAATATCACAATCCAATCAACTTTTGAAATAAAATAGTTCAAACTTGAATTCAACTAACACATATGTTTTAGTTGTTCCCTTCGACCGTCCACACGTGCTCATCAAATCTTTCTTGAGCTGCTCATGAGTTACTCAATGTTGAATTTGTTGTTGTATTTGGACAAACTCTTCAAACGTGAGTGGACCGACGAGAACGCAAATCAGTTGGCCGATTGGGGCCATTTACCATTTTGTACGGGACGTTATCTGTTTTTTAACACAGTACAAACGCAAACGCTTATATATACGCGCATACATTCACCCGTATGAATGCGCGTGCGCGTGCGCGCGCGCGCGCACACACACACACACACACTGTCGGGGGTTGGGTGCGACATATGCCAATGGATGGCTTATCATGGTGGGAGCGAGTAGAACGTCGCCGGTGCCTGGAAGTGGGATAAGGCGTAGACACGAACGCCGGCGCACTTTACCCAGGTTCGGGGCTCTCCTAGGAGATAACACCCCTAGTCCTGCTCTGTGGGGTCTCCGCATGATCACTAAGGCACTAGTGAGTACAATGGTGCTCCTCGAGCTGTATGCTAGAGGTAGAAGAAGGCAAGGCTTGCTCTCCTCTCCCCCTAGGTGTGAGTCTAATTCTAACAGGTTGGAACCCTTTGCATGGGTGCCCTGGGGGGTTTATATAGGCATACCCCCCAGGGGTACAATGGTAATCTGGCCGGGTGTAGGACCCGGCTGTCAGTCTCTCTGGTCGCCGGCTTCTCCGCCGACTGCTGGGGCCCGCCGCCTGGTGGGCCCCGTCGGCTAGTCTGGTACGGAGCCGACAGGCCGCCTCCGCCGCTCACGGGTCTTGCCGGCTGCGAATTACTATAGCCGTGATGCTAATGACGCTTGCTTGGTCAGGGGAGCGTGGCTACAGTCCCGCCGCCTAGCGGGAGGTCACTGTAGCCACTCTGCGTCTTATCTGGTTAATGGTGCGTGGGGCCCCGAGGAAGGAACGGGCCGACTGCTGGGAGCCGGCCTCCCTCGGGTCCGACTGGTGAGGCCCCCGCCATCTTCTAGGCTCTCGCTGACCGGCAGGGCCCGCCGTCTTCGGGCCGTACCGACAAGCGGTCGTGGGAACAGGGATTCGTCTGACAGGAGTGACGTCAGGGGCGGAGTGGCAACAGTGCCGCGCTGGGCGGAGATCTCTGCCTGTACGGAGCACTGTGGCCACGCCCGACCCTGGATACGGGGGGATGGGCCATACTGTAGCCACACCCTGTCTTGTCTTCTTAATGGGGGTGCAGACTTTGAGGGCGCCATGGGCCGACTGCTAGGAGCCGGCCTCTCTGGAGGCCGCCTGCTAGGAGTCGGCCCGTCTTGGAGCCGCCTTCCTGAGCATGGCTGCCTTCTGGCAGTCGGCCGTTCGGCCAACCGGCTGCCAGAAGGCGGAGCTCTATCTTGACGTCTTGAGGGGCACAACCGACCCCGATGTCTTGAAAGGTTCTAGGGCTCGGGTTAGGCTACCCGTGGCCCATTACTCCGACAGTAGTCCCCTAAGCTGGTGAGGTGCCGCGGCTGAGGAGACGAGGAGCCTCAACAGTTTCCTCCTCCGGGTGCTCTGAAGGAAGCTTCATCCGACTACTGGGAAGCCGGTTGGCAGGAGTCGGATACGTCCAGTCGGATCTTTCTGGAATTTCGAATGCAACGGCGGGAACCAGGTGGCGTGCTAGCTAAGCTTCTCAGCCCGTCGCCTGTCGTGGGCGCGCCACATGGCGCCAGCCAGCCGGGCCAGCCTGCAAGCCCACGCGTGCGATGGGACGCGACTGCAGGCTGGGCCCGCCACCACTGGGCCTCAGCGCGCGAGCGGATCCGCTGCGGCCGAGGCGTGCGGTTGCGTTTCCCCGCGGAGTTACTGCGCACAGTAACTCGCGTGATAAAGGTGGGAACGTGGGGTCGTGGGCACAGTTAATCCCACGATCCCACGCCCGCCCCCTCAGCTTCATAGCCCGCAGGCTATAAGTAGGGGGAGGAGAGGGAGCGGCGGAGTACGCGCGCCCCTCCACCCCGTTCTTGCCTCCTTCTTCTTCCTCTCGCCGCGGTGCCCCCGAGCCATGTCGGAGCGCTGCCGCAGTTCGTGTCCGTCGAGTTCGTCCGCCTGAGCCGTCTTTGCTCTGCTCCATTCTCAGCTCCCTCGCAGCGCCCTTTCTTCGTCGAGCTCTCCATGGCGCGTGAGCGAGGAGGGGACTGGGACGGGTCCAACGTCAATGAGGACCACATCACTTTCCTCCGCGAGACGTGGCGTCTTCCCAGCGCGGGCTACGTGAAGGCACGCGTGCCGCCGGAGGGGGAGATCTCGCCGGCGCCGGGAGAGGGCGAGCGGGTTGTCTTCCGCTCGCACTTCATCCGCGGCTTCGGCCTGCCGGCGAGCGGCTTCCTCCGTTCGTTTCTCAAATTCTATCACCTCCAGCCCCATCACATCATGCCCAACACCGTGATGCTCCTAGCCGCCTTCGTCACGATGTGCGAAGGCTAGCTCGGCATCCTCCCCACCATCGAGCTGTGGGGAGCTTTCTTCTACAGCAAGCTAGGCACCTCCGTCCGGGAGGTGGCTGCCCAGTGCGGCGCCTTCGTCGCGGTTCACCGACCGTCGCCGAAGAACGCCTTCCCCACCATCAAGCTGCCACAGTCGGTCAAGAAGTGGCAGCAATCCTACTTCTACGTGGAGAACGTGGACCCGGCCGTCGACTTCATTAACCTGCCGGCTTATGTAGCCGGCCCGCCTGCCGAGCCTCGGGCCAGCTGGTGCTACAAGCCGAAGCCGGTATCAGCAGACGGCGGCCCGCCATCCAACGGCTCCGGGAGCTGACCGAGACCGAAGGCCTCAAGGCGTCCGACTTGTTGGTCGCCTTCGTCGAGCGCCGGGTTCTCCCGCTCCAAGGCCGGCCGCACCTGATCAGCCGGATGAGCGGGCATCGCGACCCGTGCCGGCTGAGCACCAAGGAGATGCCGGCTGCCGAGGTCGCGAACTTGGTGAACGAGATCTCCGGCCTCAAGCTGGAGTGGTCTTGGAGCTTCGGCAAGCGGCCATATTCTCACGCCGACCCGCCGCCTGTGGTAAGTTTTCCAATTCTTTCTTTTTGATACTCGTCTTAGTCTTGATCTTGGTCTTGACCAGTCGGCCTCTCATCATCTGAAATAGATCTATATGTCGGACGCGACGGCCGCCATCGTAGGGGCGGGTGGAGACTACCAACCGTACCGGGTGGTGACCGACGTGGACGACCCCGACTTGGGGGAGGCCGCCTTGGAGGACACCGCGACAGGCGGCGTCTACGAAGCAGGTGGCTCCGAAGAAGGCGGCATCGAGACCTGGCCTGATGATGATGAGGAGGAAGAAGAGCCGCGCCCTGCGTGGGGCGCCTGCAGGGTGGACGTGGGCCCCTCCGTCAAGCCGACTGCTTGAGGCGGCACACGTAAGCGTAAGCAAGGCGCCGTCTTGTTCGGCAGCGCGCCGAAGAAGGCCAAGAATCCAACCGCCGCGACCAGGCAGAAAGAGGCCGCAACGAAGGTGGACAAGTACCAGAAGCTCCCAAAGGCGCCTCCTATGGTGTCGGCGTAAGTATCTTTCCCTTGTGTTCTTCTTTCTCGTTGATTCTTTCTGAACTTCCTTTGTTTTATTTTCTTGATTTTAGGGCTCCGCTCTCTCTCGAGAAGTCGGCCGCTGCCTCCATCGTGAGGTCGGCGGAGACTTCCACCACCACCCGGCGAATCGATCCGGCCGCCGACCTCCGGGAGGCGACGGAGCGAAACGCGCGGGAGGCGCGCGAGGAGCACGAAGCTGCCCGTCTGGAGAAGGCGAAGGCAGACAAGGCAGAGGCCGCCGCTTTGAAGAAGCTGGCGGAGGCCGAGGCTGCCGCCGCGGCAAAAAAGCAGGCCGAGGAAGCCGCGCGTCGCCAGTTGGCAATATTCGTCACCCCCCTGAACTCCACGCCGCCACCACCAGAGTTTGTGGCGCCGACTAGGGGAGCTGGCGACGAGCACCCGAACATGGAGAGGGACGGCGGCGACGTCGCCATGCCGGACGTAATCGTGCCCCCGCCACCACCCTCTGAGAAGGCACGAGACAAACAGCCGGCCGACCCGTCGGCGCCACCAGCCAGAGACGAGCTGGTGACAGGCCCAACTCCTGAGGTCCGCACACCCTCGCGCCGCCGATTTGCAAAAGCGGCCTCGGCGCCACGCCCACTGGAGACCGGTGCCACGAGCTCTTCGATCCCGGACGCCGAGGCGACCAGCGCCGCGCCCACTGAGTAGGTGCGGGGAAGCGGGACGGGCCCTTTGAACAAGGCAATCCTGGACGTCCAGGCCAAGCTCTGCGCTGAAGCCGACGCACTCAAGCACTGCAACAATGCGTTCCTGGAGTCACGAGCAGCCATCCGGGTATGCTTCTTGCTTCTTTGTTTTTAATTCTTGTATTGCTTCGTGGGGGTGCGCCAGCGCACCCACTGGGTGTAGTCCCCGAGTTTCGGGCCGGCTGCTGAGCAGGCGGCTCGGAACTTTAATTGGCAAGCTCCGAGTACTAATACTGTCTGATATCTTTGCTCCAGGATTATCATAACCTCCGTGCAGCCGCTTTCAACTCCAAAGTCCAGGAGTTGGATCAACGGGCCGTCGACTTGTCGGAGAGCCGGAGTAAGTCTTTTTCTGTCCCTGCGGGGGCGCGCTGGCGCACCCGCGGGCTGTAGTCCCCGAGATTCGGGCCGACTGCTGAGCAGTCGGGCCAGATCTTCCTGGCAACTGCTCTTCTTCTCTGTTGATATTTGATAAATTCTTTCTCCGCGGGGGCGCACTGGCGCACCCGCGGGCTGTAGTCCCCGAGATTCGGGCCGACTGCTGAGCAGTCGGGCCGGATCTTCCTGGAAACTACATCTCTCTTTGTTGATTGTTGATGTCCTTTCCTTCTTCTACTTTTGCAGAGGCCAACGCCACCCTGCAGCAGCAGCTTGGCGAAGCCAACATCGCGCTGCGTGCCAAGGAGGCGGACTGCAACAAGCTGGCCGAGGAGTGTGACCGGCTGGTCACGCAACTGGCGGAGTAGGCGGAGCTTCTCAAGAAGGCCCAGAAGGAGGCGGAGGACAAGGAGATAGGTCTCCTTGCTGAGTTCGAGACTGAGCGCTCTGCCTGGATTGACAAGGAGGCAATGCTGACTGCCGGCTTCGGCGAGATTGAAGACATGGTCGACGGTAAGCTGCCTTCTTTACTCTTTCTTCAAGCTGCCGACTTCTGATCAAGCCGACTTCTTGTTTCTGATCTAACTCTTTGCTTTTTTGCCCAAGCAGACTTCTTCCCAGGTCACTCTGGTGCTGCCAACCAGGCTATTGAGGCCGATCGTGAAGGACGGAGGGCAGAAGGTGAGCAGATCGCTGCCGACGCCCCCCGCACTCTTAGCGAGCAGCTTCTCAGCATCCAGGCTCGTCTTCGGCCAGTTCATCGGATGCTGCGCCGCCTTTAGCATGTCGGCGCCTTGGCGATCGCCGCCCTATGGCCAGACATGCCGGCTCCACGCACACCCAGCCGGACTGCCGACTGGCTGGAGGTGGCGGCCGGCCGCCTTGAGGCGTGGAAGGCTCCTCGGCCTGGGCCGGAGCACGCCGGGCCTTGGAGTTCGTCAAGGCGTGGTACCCTGGGCTAAATCTAGCCCAGTTGACCATGTTTCGACAGGAAGCCCAGAAGGAGCTGGTGGCGGTGGAGGGTGATCTTGTCAAGCGGGCGGCGGCAATCGCCGAGTACACCAACACCAGCATCTTCATCCCGGAGCTGGTCGAGAACGGTGCCGAGGCGCCACCAGAGTGGTTCGAGCTGAACCCAGAGGATGGTGAGGACTCGGCCGAGGTGATCGACTCCAGCGACGAGGGGGAAGACGAAGAGGAGGAGGAAGGTGAAGAGGAGGCGCCAGAGGTCGGAGCGGACGGCCAGCCTCAACTTAACCGCGCCTCCAGCAATGAGCCACGCCCGAGCAAGCCGGCTGCTGCTGAAGGCGACCAAGCGGAGACCGACCAGTCGGCCGCTCAACCAGCCGGCACCACCAACTCCACCATTCCGCTGAACCTGTCTGCTGCTTCCTAGGCTGCCATTTTACCTTTGTTTCTTCCTGCTTATTAGTCTCGACAAACTTCGTTAACTTCGCACAATTCCACCCGCGGGGTGTATTTCAAACTCTTGTTGGATGTCGGCCACAGGCCTTTTGATGTGTAAATATTTTTGCCGAGTTCTATCTTTCCTTGCTTTCTGCTCTTTGGCTTTTTTCCTTTGCCGCCTTCCCTCGATTGCCGTCTTGCTAGCCGAACAGTCGCTCTATGGACTATGGCTGGGTCAAGTACTTAGCCACTTTCGGGGAGGCAAGTACTTAGCCGATTAGAGTTTTCTAGCAAGTTAAGTAGAAGCCGGCCGGCCGGCTGCTTGACAGCCGGTCGACGAGGCGGGAAGCCGGCTTGGACTATGTGTATGCTTTGGGTCCTTAGCCATTTTTCATGCAGACACCCTTTCTGCCTTAACTCCTGCCGACCGAACAGTCGCTCTGCAAGCTGCGGCTTCTAGCAGGAGAAAGGTTAGGTGCCAACGCATTACTTGTCCAGCTGCAGGAAGCGTTTCATAGTACAAGGCGGCAAGTCCCCGGGTCGACTGGTCGAACCCGTTGCCACATGGACTAATGAAATAACACAAATGACAGGCGTAATACTTATCATATAGATAAAAGAGGGCAGTCCCCGAGCTCTTCTCGGGGGACCCGGAGTCTTCGTACTTAATACAAAAGTTGGCGTGGTACATACTGCATCAACTGTAAAACCTTTGAAGGAGGTTCGCATTCCATGGTCGCTCCATCTCCTTGCCGGAGTCATCTCTTTTGCGTGCTCGAGGCTTCTGAGCGTCATTGAGGTAGTAGGAGTCGTTGCCCAACACCTTGCTGATGATGAAGGGACCTTGCCAAGGTGCTGAGAGCTTGTGCTGGCCGGCTGTTCGCTGGATCAGCCGGAGCACAAGGTCTCCTTCTTGGAAGGATCTTGGCTTGACCTTTCGGTTGTAGTATTGGCATAGGCTCTGCTGGTAGATGGTGGACCGACTGAGTGCCAACAGCCGGCCCTCTTCCAGCAGATCGACGCCGTCTTGTCATGCTTCTTCTGCCTCCTCTTCGGTGTACATGGTGACTCGAGGGGAGTCGAATTCTATGTCCATCGGGATGACGGCTTCGGCACCGTAGACGAGGAAGAAAGGCGTAAAGGAAAAAACATACATGTTTCCTTGGGGTTCATGTTTAGGTCTCACTGTCATGGTACAGATGGCTCCTCTCCCACCTCCCCTCCTCTCCTCCTCTCACACCTGCTCCACCCTCACCAATGGCGATCTCCACTAAGGATCTCTACGATGGAAGGCTTACTACACTGGGACTTTGCTCCTGGCTTGGCCCTGGCCGATCAGGTGAGAAGAAAATTTGGTTCTACGGTGCACTTCTCTCCTTCTCGTGACATCAAGGAGTTCTTCCTGGTGGTTTCCTTTTCGTCGGCCTCCTTCCCTCTCACGGTTGAATCGGTGGGTATCGCTCTTCAATGTTGCATTGGAGGTATTGCTGATGGTTTCAAGGTCTCTCCTTTGAGTTCTCGGAGTTTTCGGTTCTCTGTGGCCAATAACAAGGTCGGTCATTTTATTTATGGTCTCAAAGACCATATTTGGCCGGACTTCATTTGCCATTTCCACTTGTTCAATGGAAGATTCAACCGTAGCCATCTTGGCATTCTTGGTTGGCATGCTGATGAAGAGCTTACTTGCATCTCGGCCCGTAAGCCGATGGCCATTTCACCGTGCATCTCTAGTCATACTTCGGTTGATGTTTTGTGTCATGATTCGGTGAAAGAATTAAGCAAATTTGAGTTATTACCAATTAAGCAGATGGAATTTTCCAATAAACATTCTGCTGAGGCCTCTACGTCTGTGTCTGTCCATCATAGTTCTTCAGATCATATCCATACACATGATCATCTTGAGCCTCGACATATCAGATTTGGTACTTTTTCTCAAGGCATCAATGCCGCATCGGTAACAGCGCCCAGGGAAGACCGTTTACGTTTAAGGGACATTTATCTTGCCCAGGCAAAATTTGAGGACAATCAACCACGTTCATTTCTGGTGCTCGGCGCATTTAAATGCCCTTTATGGCTTACTTATCCATCCCTGCCACAGAGCTTTGTATCCTCGTCTTTCAAATATGCCCCTCCACATATGAAATGGCCTCCTATTTTATCAGCCCATCATAAAGCTGATCTGGCCCAAGCTGATTACTCCGAAAAAGAGATCTCTACGTTAGCGGATCACTGGGCCACTCTTTGTGCTCGTTGTTTGCAATGGGGGCACAATCGATCTTTCTGCCCCTCCAGGATTATCTGCATTAATTGCTCACCCCCGGATCATAAGGCTATTAATTGCCCTGCTCTTTCCGCTCGGCATCCTCAATCAAGCCAAGATATTGACAATGGATCTATGCAGCATGGAAAGTCGATCAATCACCCCGAGATTTTGGCCTCGACTTGCCAGATTTCCACGACGCGATTAATTTCTCGCTCCAACATAAGATGCAATTTTTGTGGGGCTTATAGCCATGTGGCGTCTACTTGCTACTCTAGGCGTTGGCATGAACAATGGAAATGGGTCCCAAAAAAATCAATCCTTCCAACTATACCCCGGACGGTCTCCATTCTGCCTCGAGTTTCCAAACGTCTCTGCCCAATGCCATCATCACCCCTCTGCCACCACCTTCCCTCCACACATCACATCCATCGACATTGACTACTCGACCCCCGCTCCACCTTGCCGCCATGGCCAACTACCCCCTCAAGCCGGTGCCTTTCCTGCCGCCGGGCTTCACCGTCGAGCCGGGCCCTGCTGACCGCCTGGTGCGTAGTGGGATGGTGGTTGGACCCATTCCGCCTCTGAACCACGACTTCTTGGCGATTGCGGAAGCCAGCACCTATGTTCCTCTTCACCGACGTGCTTCCATCCGCGCCGCCGTACAAGGTTTGCTTCATGAGGCCCACCTCTTTACAACTGAAGAAAGTGATCATCCCTTCGGCATTGGGATCTTTGGCTTTGCGGACTCCTTTCTTCGTGATTCTGCGGTTGCAACTCCTTTAGAGCTTGAAGATGAGGATTTACTCATTACCTTTGTTCCGGATAATGAAGCTCTCAATAGGCGCACTACTACTTTTGGTCCTGCTGTTTGGATTATGTTTTTTGGATTCCCCTATGACTACCAAACTGAGTATTACATCACTAAAGCACTGGGCGGCTATGGGTCATTGATTTCTTGGTACAACCCGAGGCAAGAAAGGAGGTTTTTGCTTGTCAAAGCTCAAGTTATCCACCTCAGATTGATCCCTAAGAGCTTTGTCGTATGGCAGCTTGGTGGGGCTCGGGATTGCTGGACCATGCAGGTGACGATCCTTCGCAGTCGGGATTGGAATGCTATGTTGGCTGAAGTTCCTCCGGCGGGAGAAGAACCACCTCCCCCAGACGGAAACCCTCACCCACAGTTTGGACCTGAGCTGACTACCGAGCAGCTCTATCAGCAGCAAGTGCATAATTGGCTAGTCCAAAACGCTGCTCCCAACGATGATGCCCCTGCAGGACATGGTCAAGCTCCTCCCCACAACAACCTGACAGGCTAGGGCGCCTGGCCTCCCTCTCCACCTGCTCCGCCACCTGTGATGCCTCCACACTTGATGAACTTTCAGTCATGGCTCGCTGCCCAGGGCCTCTCTGTTATGGATGGCATTGTCCAGGAAAACAACATTACAGATAATGCTGCTGATGCGTGGAATGATTCGCTCACTCTTTCTGATAGTTCTAGCTCTGCAAGTTCTGGCGATGCCCTGATCATAATGGAAAATGCAGATATGTCAGTCAGTTCTGAAATCAACCAAGAGCTTCTGTCTGTCTCTGTGGACCTGAATAGCCAAGGTATTCGCTTTGCTCTTTCCAACCAAGCTAATCAGCTGTTGTCTCTCCTGTTGGCTGAACCAGTCCCACGCCAGCAACTTAACTTATCAATATACAATGCTCTCCGCCCATATTTAGCTTCTATGGGTCCATGGCGCCAGGCTTATCGTGTTAGGACTGAGTCTGTTCATGTTGAGATTCAAATTACTGCGGTTAACAATGTGCTGCAGTTCACCCAGCTGGATGGATCTCTGATTTTAGCTAACACCAATACTGCAATGCTTCCTGCCCCGGATGCTGCTGCTGATAGTAGTGAGGGTCCACTGCTGCTTATTGATGCGCCCTCCCAGGTGGAACAACCAGATGCTACCTCACCACACTATGCGGAACAGGTGGCCTCTGCTCAAATGATCTCTGCAATTTCTGATGTTGCTGTTACTTCTGAACTGCCCCAAGTGTCTGAAGTTTCTGAACCGCTCCAAGTGTCTGAAGTTTCTGAATTTACACCTGACAATCAATCTGCTTTTGCTGTTTCGATGGTCCCAGTTGAAGCTGTGCCGATGTCTGAGGTCTCTGATACCATGCTTTGCGGCCTGCAATCTGTGATCCCTATGCAGGATAACTTGGCACCGTCTACCTCTACTGATGAAACCAGAGTGATTGGCCGCAAAGGGAAATCTGTTGCCCCCCTCAGCACTGCTCCTCTTCGTCGCAACACCAGGCAGAACAAATATGATGGATTCCGTGTCAATCTCAATCAGGACTCACGTCCTCCTAAGTCCAAGGTGAAGCCCAGGGCTACTCCCTCTGCTGTGACTGATGTGACCTCCTCTGTCAGGCTTCAGACGGATACTCACACTACAGAGATTCCCCCCCCCCACTGCCATATCCACCATGCAACAAATTGGAGTTCAACTCTGCGCAATCCCAGCTGAGGGCTCACTGTAGAAGCGCTCAATGGGACCGTCGCTGATCCCAGGGAGAGCTGCGCGATAGATTTACTCAGTGGCTTTTGATATTGACATACCCACCACAGAAGACTGGCTAATTCTTGGCGATTTCAACTACATTCGTTCACCTGATAACAGAAACAAGCCCGGTGGCAATATACATGACATGTTCACTTTTAATGACTTCATCGGAGAGCAAAACCTCACTGAACTACCAATCAAAGGGAGAAACTATACCTGGTCTAATATGCAGCAAAATCCCGTACTCGAGCAACTTGATTGGTTTTTCACCACCCTTAATTGGACCTCCTCGTTTCCGAACACCATGGTTAATCCCCTTGGACATCCAGTTTCAGATCATACGCCTTGTTCTGTTGTGATTCAGACCAACATACCTAAAAGCAAAATTTTCAGGTTTGAAACCTTTTGGATTGCACACCCTGGTTTCATGGATGTAGTCTCTCAGGCATGGAATAAGCCGCTCAAATATGGTAAGTCTGCTAATGCTGCTACAAGTCTCTGCCAAAAATTTAAAAATTTGAGACATGCCCTCAGTCATTGGAGCAAGAAAATCTCAAGGCTTAAGACAACCCTTGCTAATACCAACAAAGCTCTCCTTGAGATAGACCACATTGCTGATCGCCGAATGCTGACCCGACAAGAGAATAACTTTCAATCTATTATCAAAAAACATCTGCTCAAGCTACTTCAACATCAAAAAGACTACTGGAAGAAAAGGTGCACTATTCGTTGGATTAAATTTGGTGATGAGAATTCTAAATTTTTCCAAGCGGTGGCCACGGAACGATACCGTAAGAACTTCATATCCAGCTTGAAAATCAATGATGACATCATTGTAGAGGACCATACTGGAAAAGAGTCTATATTGTTTGAGGCTTTCAAAACTCGTTTGGGGACAACTAAACCACCACAGATGAAATTCAACCTTTCCCAGATGCTGCGTGACAACGTGGATTTTGACAGCCTCACCACACCCTTCTCTATGAATGAGATTGATGCTGCAGTTAATGAAATGCCTCCAGATCGGGCCCCTGGCCCGGATGGTTTCAACGGTGCCTTTCTCAAAGCTTGTTAGCCGGTGATAAAAGAAGACTTCTACCGTCTCTGTGCGGAATTCCATGAAGGTAATCTCAACCTGGAAAGCCTCAACTATGGTCATATTACCCTCATTCCTAAGATCAGAGCGCCTGAAACTGTCAATGATTTTTGACCCATCACATTGCTCAACTGCTGCCTTAAGTTGATCACAAAACTTCTCACTAACCGTTTACAAAAAATAATTCTGCAAATCGTACACCGGAATCAATACGGTTTCCTTAAGGGGCGCACCATCAATGATTGCTTAGCCTGGGCCTTTGAATACATACACCAATGCCAAGCATCCAAGCGAGAGATTGTTCTGATTAAACTCGACTTCGCCAAAGCTTTCGACACGGTACAACACTCGGCTATAATACAGATTATGAAGAGCATGGGATTCAATGACAAATGGATTGCCTGGTTTAAATGCATCTCCTCTTCAGGCAAATCCTCGGTGCTACTTAACAGGGTCCCCGGCAAACACTTTTGGTGCAAATGTGGTGTCTGTCAAGGGGACCCACTGTCCCCCTTGCTCTTTGTACTTGCTGCGGATTTGCTTCAAACATCGATTAATGACGCCATGCATAACAACAATCTGCACCTGCCGATTCCCTCTGGTCGTAACAATCAATTCCCAGTCATCCAATACGCGGACGACACAATCATTGTAATGCCGGCCTGTCATGTCCAAGCTACCTGCATGAAACAGATACTCACAGATTATGCTGATTCTGTGGGGTTGCACATCAACTTTCACAAGTCAACACTTATTCCTTTGAACACTCCGGAGGAACGTACAAGGATATTGCTGACATCTTTGGATGCGCATGTGCACAACTACCGTTCACGTATCTGGGCCTACCCCTGGGCACGTCCAAGCCTACGGTCCTTGACTTAACTCCCTGGATCTGCAAGGCTGAGAGAAGAATCACCGCAGCGATGTCACTGATGTCATATGCGGGCAAATTGGCTCTCATGAACTCTCTCGTCACCTCGCTGGCGATATACCCCATGGGAATCCTTAAACTCCCACCCAAGATCATTGAACAATTTGACAAGATTAGGAGACACGGCCTTTGGACAAATAAACTGAGGATGGTGAGAAAAGTAACTCTCTTGCGGCTTGGGACATGGTGTGTCGGCCCAAGAAAAATGGTGGCCTCGGAGTTCTCAATCTCAAGGTTCAAAATGACGCAATGCTTCTGAAGCTGCTCCACAAGTTCTACAACAAGTTCGACGCCCCCTGGGTGCACCTCGTCTGGGACACATACTATGCTTCCACTGTCCCCCATGCTGCTGCCCCATGCGGCTCTTTCTGGTGGCGTCAACTCATTCAACTCATGCCAATTTACAGAGGGATCACCAAAGTTAAGATTGGAGCGGGTGACATAGCCTTATTGTGGAAGGACGATTGGAACAACTCCATTTTGTCAGAAACATACCCGCGTGCTTTCTCATTTACAAGCGATGAAGATGCCTCGACGCGGAAATTCCTCTCGATCACCCATCTTAACCAGGCTTTTGACTTGCCCCTCTCGGTCCAAGCATTTGATGAATTGCGAGCTCTCCAGCAAATTGTTAACACTGCAACAATGACTCACTCCAAGGATGCCTGGATATGCACTTGGGGATCTGCTGACTTTAAAACCACGGCCTATTACACCTTCTACTTCAGGGAGATGATTGCTCATGATGCATACCGATGGCTGTGGAAGACCAAATGCATCCCTAAAATTAAGGTCTTTGGTTGGTTCCTCCTCTCTGATCGCCTTAACACAAGAAACATGCTAAAGAGGAGACACTATAACATTGGCAATAATTTGGACTGCCTTCTTTGTGGACAACATGTGGAAGAGACTGTTGAACATCTCTTTTTGAATTGCACCTTTAGTACCGCATGCTGGGGCAAGCTCAACATACTCTGGCCATCACAGGGCAACAGACTGGAACTCATGACACACCTCAAGACTTTGAACCCCAGGGAAATGATCATGGAAGTTTTCTTGGTGGCAGCTTGGAGCCTATGGAAAGAAAGGAACAACAACTACTTTCGCAAGGTGGACCCATCTATCCCATCCTGGGAGGCCAGATTCAGGAGAGACTTTGCTGACATTGCCTACAGGATGCCCCCGCACAAGAAGCAGCTAGTGGCTGGCTTACTTAGCTCTATAGCTTAGTTGTAATTATACACTCTGATCATCAATTTGCTGCCCCCCTTGTACCATTCTCTGCACACCCCCTTCTCCCATTTGTGCATATGTAACATAACACTTGTAACCTTTGCTGGCTGTGAGTTGGTAATATATATGCAGTAGGAGCCTTTCCTACTGTCTAACCCCTTCAAAAAAAAGAAAGGCGTAAAGCCGGTTGACTTGTTCGGAGTTGTGCGCAGGCTCCAGAGGACAGCCGGCAGTTCGTCGAGCCGACAGCCGGCCGACCGCTCCAGAGGCTCGACCAGTCGGGGCTTGATGCCGGATAAAATGAGGCCGTTTGCTCGCTCCACCTAGCCGTTTGACTGTGGATGGGCAACGGACGCTAGGTCCAGTCGGATGCCCTGCGTCGCGCAGAAATGGGCCAAGGCGCCTTTGGCAAAGTTTGTGCCATTGTCGGTGATGATGTTGTGTGGTATGCCATACCGAATGGTGATGTCAGAGATGAAAGTCACAGCAGTCGGACCATTCAACTTCTTAATTGGCTTTGCTTCTATCCACTTGGTGAACTTGTCCACTTCGACAAGCAGATGAGTCATGCCGCCGCGTGCAGTCTTGAATGGTCCCACCATGTCCAGGCCCCAGACACCAAAGGGCCAGGCAATGGGAATAGTCTTGAGTGCAAAAGCCGGCTGATGTGGCTTTGAACGAAACTTCTGGCACCCTTTGCATTTCTGGACCAAGTCCTTGGCGTAGCAGCCGGCCAGAAAAAACCGTGGCGGAAAGCTTTGGCCACGAGTGCTCTTGAAGCTACGTCGTGACCACACTCGCCTTGATGGATATCTTTGAGGATTGCTTGGCCTTGATCCGGCTCTACGCAGCACTGATAGACACCAGTGACACTGCGCCTCACAAGCTCTCTATTGACTATGGTGTACGCTGCTGCACGGCGTTGCACTTGCAGGGCCGAGATGTCATCAGTCGGCAGCTCTTTGTTCACCAAAAAGTTGAGGATGGGCTGGGCCCATGAAGGTGCTGCAATTTCTTCGGCTGCTAGGACTGCTACTTGCACGAGGGCGGTTGGGCCGGGAGGCGGCGGGTTGGAGTCGGCTGCCGCTTGCTGAGTCGATGAAGTCCCCGGGCCGGCTGCTGCAGTCCCCGGACCGGGGTCTGAAGTCCCCGGGCTGGGTGCAGCTGCTGTAGTCCTCGGGTCGCCCGCCGAATTCCCCGTGCCAGCTGCTGGGGTCCTCAAGTCGGATCCGACTGCTTCAGGAGGAGCCGGCACAAAGATGGAATCCGACTCTGGCGATGGCTTGACAGACAGCCTGAGGAGGCGTTGTAGGGCGACGCTGGCTGGTATTGCTTGCCGGGTGGAGCCGATTCGTGCCAAGGCGTCAGCTTGCTCATTGTCATTTCTTGGCACATGGAGGAACTCGCACCCTTCGAAGTATCCGCCGAGTTGCTGGACGAGGAAGCGGTAGCTTGCCATGTTTGCATCCTTGGCGTCCCAGTCACCAGACGATTGCTAGACCACCAGGTCGGAATCTCCATAACACAGGATCCAGCGAATGCCGAGTTCCTTGGCAAGCCGGAGCCCGTGAATGAGTGCTTCGTATTCAGCAACGTTGTTGGAGGCGGCAAAGTGAATTTGCAGCACATATCTGAGCTTGTCGCCTTTGGGAGAGGTGAGGACGATGCCGGCTCCCAAACCGATGCGCATCTTGGAACCATCAAAGTGCATTCACCAATGAGTGGAATCTGGCGCTGGCAGCAGGTACTGGGTCTCGGCCCAGTCGACGAGGAAGTCGGCCAGTGCTTGTGACTTGATGGCGGTGCGAGGCTAGTAGTAGGTGGTGTAGGGGGCCAAATCTATGGCCCATTTGGCCACTCGGCCTGAGGCATCTCGGCTTCCAATGATCTCGGCAAGTGGAGCTGTGCAGACCACAGTGATTGGGTGCTCTTGGAAGTATGGCTTCAGTTTCTTGGCAGCAAAGTGCACGCCATAGCACATCTTCTGGTAGTGGGGGTAGTTCTGCTTGGAGGCGGATAGTACTTCACTCAGGTAATACACCGGCCTCTGGACTGGTAGAGCTTTGCCTTCTTCCTTGTGTTCCACCACTATGACTGTGTTGACCACCCGGCTGGTGGCGGCGATGTAGAGGAGCATGGGCTCCTTAGGAGTCGGGGCCGCCAGGACAGGCGGAGTGGTCAACATCTTCTTGAGCTGGAGAAAAGCTTCATCCGCCTTGTCGTTCCACTCGAAAAAAGTGGTCTTCTTCATGAGCTGGTACAGGGGAAGAGCCTTCTCACCCAGCCGACTGATGAAACGGCTGATGGATGCTAAGCAGGCGGTAAATTTTTGCACGTCCAGCAGTCGGGTGGGCACCTCCATCCTCTCGATGGCCTTGATCTTCACAGGGTTGCACTCTATGCCACGCTCTGAGACCAGAAAGCCAAGAAGCTGGCTGGCTGGCACTCCAAAGACGCATTTCTCTGGGTTGAGCTTGATCTGAAATCGGCGCAAGTTCTCAAAGGTCTCCTTGAGGCCTTCTAGTAGCGTTCCTCGCTTTTCCGTCTTCACCACCACATCATCCACATAGACGTGGGCGTTTCTGCCGAGTTGCTTAGGAGACACTTCTGCATGCAACGCTGAAATGGGGCGCCGACATTTCTCAAGCCGAACGTCATGCTCGGGTACAAAAGGCTCCGAATGGCGTGATGAAGGCTGTATTCAGCCTGTCGGCCGGGTTCAGCTTGATCTGGTTATACCCTGAGTATGCATCCAAAAAGCTCAATAGCTTGCATCTGGCTGTGGAGTCAATCACTTGGTCAATCCTTGGCAGAGCAAATGGGTCTTTGGGGCATGCTTTCTTGAGGCTGGTATAATCAATACACATGCGCCATTGCTTGTTCTTCTTCAGCACTAGGACCGGGTTGGCTAACCACTCTGGAAAGCATACTTCCATGATGAAGCCGGCTGCTAGAAGCCGGGCTATCTCTTCTCCAACAACTCTTCTCTTCTCCTCCGACAGGCGGTGCAAGGGCTGCCTGACTGGCTTGGCATCGGACCGGACGTGTAGCTTGTGCTCGGCGAATTCCGTTGGAACACCCGGCATGTCCTTGGGAGACCATGCAAAGATGTCCCGATTCTCACAGAGGAAATCGACGAGCTCGCCTTCCTATTTGCTGTCAAGGTTTGCACCTATGAGAGCGTGCCTCTCCGGGTGCTCCAGGTCCAAGGATATCTTCTTCGTCTCCTTCGCCGGCTTGAACGAGCCCTCGACTTCCGACTCCTTGGGGTTGGGTGACATTTTCGGCTGCTTGCCGGCCATCGCCACAACCCGGTCAAGGAGCCGCTTCTCAGCCGCGATCACGAGGGACTCGGCTAACTGGCTGCTCTCTGCTACGCAGGCGGACGACTTCTTGTAGTCCCCTGCTATGGTCAGGATTCCCTTGGAGCTTGGCATCTTCATCTTCAGGTAAGCATAGTGGGGGACCGCCATGAACTTGGCCAGGGCAGGCCGGCCAAGTAATGCCTGATAAGGGCTCTCAAGGTCCACCACCTCAAACCAGACTGGCTCTCGGCGGAAATGATTTTTGTCCCCGAAGAGGACATCTATCTGAGTCTTGCCGATTGGCGAGCAGGAAAGGCCAGGAACTATGCCATGGAAAACAGTCCGGCTGGGCTGAAGATGTCTCTGCTTGATTCCCAACTTCTCCATGGTATCTTTGTACAGAATATTGATGCTGCTGCCGCCATCTATCAGAACTCGGGAGAAGCGAGCAGCTCACCTCTCTGTCGCAAACGTGGCATCCGACACTAGAGCATAAGAGCCGGGATTGGGCATCACCTCCGGGTGGTCAGCTCTGCTCCAGCTGATGGGCTTCTCAGACCAATGCATGAACTCGGGGGTCTCTGTTGCTACTGCATTTACTTCTTGTTGCTGCTGCCGTCTGCTGCGCCTGTCGTCGGCCACGCTGGTGAACACGACATAAGCTCCATGCTCCTCAGGATAATCATCTTGTATGGCGCCGACTGGTCGAGCCGCCGGCTGCTGAGGAGGAGGAGGAGGCGGTGGGCCTGCAGGCGGAGGAGGCTGGAGTCTGTCACCCTTGGCGATCCTGGTGAGCCAGTGGCACTTCCGAGTGGTGTGATTGGACGGCTTCGCGCCGTTGTGGAACTTGCAGGGTGCATCGAGAGTCTGCTCGTACGAGAAGGCGGGCAGCCAGTTGGGCTTGCCGCCCTTCTGGCGTTTGGGAGGAGGCTACCTTTCTGGCTGCTGATCTTTGACTGTTGCCACCTGCCGGCTCGTGGAAGCCGGCTGCATGGCTTTGCGCTTGTTGTCGTTTGGCTGCTGTCGCCGACTGGTGTCACCAGCCGGGGTCCGAGGAGCTTGAGGGGCCACCTTGCCTGACGCATTAACTTGGATCTCTGCCTTCATAGAGGAGTCGGCCGTGGCGTACTTGTCTGCTATGATCAGCAGTTCATCGAGGGTCGCCGGCCGTCGCAAAGAAGTTTGTGCTTGAGGAGGGTGCCCTCTCGGCACCCGGCAGTGAAGTACTCGATGGCATGCACCTCATGCACGCCCTCGCAAGAGTTGTGCAGCTCGGCCTAGCACGTGAGGTAGTCGCGAGTCGACTCGTTGGGGCCTTGGACGCACAAGGAGAGCCGGCGAGGCTTGGGCGGCCACTTGTACGTGCTGGTGAAGTTGCGAATGAATGCTTCAGTGAAATCAACCCAGCTGTTGATGCTGCGGGGCTTCAGGCTATTCAGGCAGGTCCGGGCTATGCCCTGGAGCATGAGCGGAACGTACTTCACGGCAACGCGCTTGTTGCCGTAGGCGATGCTGACGGCCGTCACTACAAAAAAAGACACATCCGTGACATTTTGGGCCGAACGAATTTTTTTTCTGTCATACATATGACACTTCTATGACGATAATTGTGACAAAACTCGGTGTCATCATAGATGTGGTGGGCTCCTACTTCTATGACAAAAAATGGGCTTTTCGTCCTGGGCGGGCCGGAGACGCAGCTGCATGACATTCTTTGGGTCGTCCATGACGGAAAAAACCGTGGTAGAAGCGAGGGCGAGGAAAATTTCGGGGAGTTCCCGGTTACGGTGGGAGGTCGGGGGCCGAGCGATGCGCGTTTCTCTCGTACACGTACGCGCGTGTGTGCGAGGCGTTGGCTCTAACTGAACCCGAGCGAGGCGTCGGGCTCTAACTGAACCCGAGTGATTGCACTGCAGGCTACGCGTTACTGAACCCAAGCGATCGATCGATGGCTGTTAACTGAACCCGATCGAGCGATTCCTTCGCTACTGCTGCTAACTGAAGCCGGTCGATGCTGCCTCTGGATGAACAGTGAGCGTTGCTGGGGGGGTTTGGATGAACAGTTCCCGGTGGGGGTGGATGAACAGGACCCCGTGGTGTTGCCTCTGGATGAACAGGACCCCGATCGATCGAGCCGGTTGGGGCTGGATGAACAGGACCCCGTGGAGGGCAGGATGAACAGGACCAACCCGTGGAGGGCAGAATGAACAGTAGACGGTGGAGGGCTGGATGAACAGTAGCCCCGTGGAGGGGTGGTTGAACAGGAGCCCGTGGAGAGGGCTGGTTGAACAGTAGCCGGTGGAGTAGCGCGTGGTGGAGGCTGGATGAACAGGAGCCCGTGGATGAACAGTCGCAGGTGGAGGCTGGAGGAGGTCGACGGTGGATGAACAGTAGCCCGTGGAGGCGGGAGGGGGTCGACGGTGGAGATGAACAGTGTCCCGTGGAGTCCCGTTTTGCGGTACACCACACCCCTCCCGATGAACAGGACCCCCGTTTCGACCGTAGTGCTCCAACACAAGTCCGTTTCCTCCATTTTGCGGTACGCCACACCCCTCCCGATCAACATGAACCACGTTTCGACCGTAGGAGGTCCGTTTCCTCCGTTTTGCGGTACGCCAGACCCCTCCCGATGAACAGGATCCCATTTCAAACGTGGCCGGTCGAACACAAGGCCGTTTCCTCCGTTCTGTGGTACGCCAGGCCTCGTTTCCATTGGTTGTTCCGTCCAAGCCCTCCCGATGAACACGACGACGCATTCCGTTCCGACCCTGCTGGTTGGCTCCCCATGAACACGACGACGACGCTGTTTCTCCGTTCCGACCCAGCCATGTACACGAGCCCTGGCCGTACGTATGCTCGAGTAGGCGTTCGAGACCCTGCCCGTATGTATGTACGAGGCCGTATTTTCTTTCTTGCACACTGGCCGCTATACGTACGTGTACATGCTACGTGCGCACCTCTACTACGACACGTGCGCGCCTCTACATCGACTAGTATGTACGTACACGTTCGCGACCAGAATGACAATGCTACGTACGCTTTGACCAGGTGGGTCCCGACTGTCAGGCACTTCCTTGCCTGCGAAGATGTAGCTGGTGGGTCCCAGCAGTCAGGGGGGCGAATCGTTTTTTTACCCGGACACACTTCCTTGCGTGCGAAGATGTAGCTGGTGGGTCCCAGCAGTCAGGGGGAAACATTTTTTTCGCAAAATACAGTGGCCCGTCCGGTGGGTCCCAGCTATCAGGTGGAGGAATCATTATTTCCGCGTAATAAGGAGGCACTTCCTTGCTGCGGCCGTGGACCCAGCTGTCAGCCTCTCCACGTACATTCCATGTCCGATGGAAGTCGTTCCTTGACCACGTTGACCACGCCGCGCCGAGAGCACCAGGGCGGTGCACGACGGCGAGGCCTAGGAAGGGGACGACGGGGAGCCGGGGAAGACGCGACAGTGGAAGCCCGCGCGGAGAGGAGTACGAGGGTTCACTGGTTCGGCTGCAGTGTGAGGCTGCCGTCGCCGCAGGGCCTGGCCAGCGGTGGGAATAGTAGGGGCGGTGAGGCCTCCGCGGCAGCACAGCCGGCCACGGGAGGCAGGAGCATGCGGCACGACCGGCGCTGCTTTGGGCGGCTGGAGCAAGAAGACCAGAGGTTGAAGAAGCACTACGGCCGTTGGATGGACATCGTATGGTCACTGGAGCTAGGATCGTTCATATTGACTAAAGTTGACAAAGGCCCCCGTCCCAGTCAACTTAGTAGGCCCACAAGTTAGCCTCCCACCATGGTGGGTCCTAGCTAGCAGGGGGAGTATTCATTTTTTTTGTGCGTAATAAGGAGGCACTTCCTTGCGTGCGAAGATATAGCTGGTGGGACTGAGTTGTCAGCGGCGGTAACGTTTTTTTGCGAAATACAGAGGCCCTTTCGGCGGGTCCCTGATGTCAGGTGGAGGAATCATTATTTTGCGCGTAATAAGGAGGCATTTCCTTGCGTGCGGCCGTGGACCCAGCTGTCGGCCTCTCCACGTACAGTCCACTTCAGATGCATGTCGGTCGTTGACCACGTTGACCAGGCCGCGCCGAGAGCACCAGGGCGGTGGACGACGGCGAGGCCTAGGAAGGGAATGACACGGAGGCAGGGAAGACTCGGCAGTTGTTTCCCACGCGGAGGGGAGTACGACTGTACGAGGGTTTACTGGTTCATCTGCCGTCGCCGGAGAATAACAGCAGGTGTGGGTGAGTAGAGGGATGGCTAGGCCAGCGATGGGAGTACAGTGGGGCGGTGAGGCCTGCGCGGCAGCAGAGCCGGCCATGGGGAGGAGGGAGCAGGCAGTCCCGCCGGCGCTTGTTTGAGCTGCTGGAGCAGGAAGAGCAGAGATTGAAGAAGCACGACGGCTGTTGGATGGCCATCCAACAGTCACTGCTTGTGCGTCAACCTTTTTTTTAGGAAAGCCTCAAATCTGTGGAAAACAACATACAGCCCATCTGCCATTATTTCTAATAATTTACAGCCCATTTGCTAATTATTAAGGTTTTTAGAGCCCATATTCTTTTTGTTAGCATTACAGCCCATATTGTGGCCACGGTTAAAAAATTATACGGAATTTTGCATATTTCGGTGCAGTCCGAACTGTTTTTAATCCTGAAATTCGACTCACATTCAAACTGATTTTAAAAATATAATGTATATCAATATAAAATCCCACAAATTCTCCACGCATAAAAATTAATGTAATTTAAAATCTCGAAATGAAAAAAAAGATATTTGAAACTAATTGCCGGTTTGATGTGTTTAAAAAATGTACAGCCCATTTCTCATTACTGATGGGCCATTTTCTCGGCCAACGGAATGAAAGCTCTCCTTGCCTTGAAAGATTTGCAGCCCAACAGGCCTGACAAAGTGACTTGGCAAATCACAAAAAAAATTGGGCTGTGGCCGTGGACCCAGCTGTCAGCCTCTCCACGTACAGTACTCTTCCGATGGAAGTCGTTCCTTGACCACGTTGACCACGCCGCGTGGAGAGCACCACGGCGGTGGACGACGGCGAGGCCTAGGAAGGGGACGACGCGGAGCCGGGGAAGATGCGGCAGTGGAAGCCCGCGCGGAGAGGAGTACGAGGGTTCACTGGTTCGGCTGCGGTGTGAGGCTGCCGTCGCCGCAGGGTCTGGCCAGCGGTGGGAATAGTAGGGGGCGGTGAGGCCTCCGCGGCGGCACAGCCGGCCACGGGAGGCAGGAGCATGCGGCACGACCGGCGCTGCTTTGGGCGGCTGGAGCAAGAAGACTAGAGGTTGAAGAAGCACTACGGCCGTTGGATGGACATCGTATGGTCACTGGAGCTAGAATCGTTCATATTGACTAAGTTGACAAAGCGCTTCGTCCCCGTCAACTTAGTAGGCCCACAAGTCAGCCTCCCACCAAGGTGGGTCCCAGCTAGCCGGGGGAGTATTCATTTTTTCTGCGTAATAAGGAGGCACTTCCGGTGGGTCCGAGCTGACAGCAGGGGGAACGTTTTTTCGCGAAATACGGTGGCCCGTCAGGTGGGTCCCAGCAGTGAGGGGGCAAACATTTTTTTCGCAAAATACGGTGGCCCGTCCAGTGGGTCCCTGCGGTCAGTTGGAGGAATCATTATTTTCCGCGTAATAAGGAGGCACTTACTTGCTGCAACCGTGGACCTAGCTGAGACTCTCCACGTACAGTATACTTCTGATGGAAGTCGTTCCTTGACCACGTTGACCTCGCCGCGTTCCGTTGCATGCATGCGTCCATGGGCGTGGTGCATCCCCACTGTCAGCCTCTCACGTACAGTCATCTTCCGATGAATCTCGGTTGTTGACCACGTTGACCACACCGTGCCAAGCGCACCCAGACTGGAACGACCCGGAGATGGGGAAGACGGGGCAGTGGATTCGTAGATGGAGAGGAATGGGAAACTTCACTGGTTCGGGTGCGCGGCAGCACAGCCGCGGTGCCGCCCATGGGAGACAGGAGCAAGAACAGAGGTTGAAGAAGGAGCACGGCTGTTGGATTAACATCCAACGGTCCAGCTGCTAGAATCATTTGTTGATTAAGTTGACAAAGCCGTGCGTACACGTCCGCTTAGTAGGCCCACAAGTCAGTCACCAAATCTGACGGGTCCCAGCTGTCAATGGGATGAATAATTTTTTTCGCAAAACAAGGAGGCACTTCCTTCCGTGCGAAGATACAACCGGTGGGTCCCAGCTGTCAGGTGGAGGAAACATTTTTTCAGCTTAATAAGGAGGCACTTTCCTTGCGTGCGACCATGGACCTCGTGGGTCCCAGCCGTCAGGCTCTCCACGTACAGTCCTCTTCCGATGACTCTCGTTTGTTGACCACGCCGCACCGAACGCAGCGAGGCGATGGACGACGGCGAGGCCCCGGATGAGAACAACTCGGAGATGGGAAAACGCGGTAGTGGAGTCGCAGATTGAGAGGAGGAGAAGGGTTATAACTGGTTCTGTTGCGGCGTGGGGCTATAGTCTGTGGAGAATAACAGGAGGTGTCAAGGGGTGGAGGGATAGCCTGACCAGCGGTGGGGTAGCGCTTCGTAGCGATGCATGCTAAGCAGAGCCGCTAGCCGCCGGAGGCCGGACCAGGCGGTCCCGGCGACGCTGGAGGAAGAAGACAAGAGATTGAAGGTGCATGCCGGCCGTTGGATATAAATCCAATGGCTGTGGATGACACAATCATTTGTTGACCAAGTTGACAACGCCCTGCGTAGGCTTCGACCTATTGGCCCACATGTCAGCCTGCAAAAATGTGGCATATATTTAACCCATGTTTTCTAGAATGTACAGTCCATTTGCTGGGCTGGGTGAACAAATAATTTCACGTCAATCAAGCCCATTTATATTTTCTAAGAAAACCCAGCCCATTTGCACTTCCTTGAAATACACGTATTAGGTGGGCTCGTTATATATATAATGTTATGTTAGAAGGAGCAATTAATATCAAAGAATAAACCGGAGAGGCACATTATATATATATAATTAAGAAATTAGCGAGTTATTGCTCAAAATAAAAATGAGCGCGTTATTATTAAATTGGTCCTTAAAATCTTCGCAAGCTTTTGTATGCAATCACCAGGATTTTCCTTGCCTGTGAGTCAAAAACAACCAGGATTTTCCTTGCCAACTTCCGTTAAACATTTACTTTTATAAGTTAATAACACGTGGGATGTTTTTATAATGTATATATAAGTCTCTATAAAATATACGATAATAGTAATAATATAAATATATATAATGTGGTTAGAAGGGAAAACATAAATTGGACACAACATTACTTTTATAAGATACCTGCGTTTTATACCCCACAGTAGGCATACTAACAAGTTCACACACAAATACAATAGAAAAGGTAAACATTTATATCAAACTCAGGTTTACAGGGCACGTTCATATTCATAGCCAACATTCACTATCAACAACTTAAAAGATTCATATATACACAAGCTCAGCATATCTATGCATCCAAATAATTGATAGATCACACGACAATATTCATATATAATTCACAAAAAGATTCAGATATACACATGTTCAGTATGTTTATGCATCCAAATGATTGAGATCACAGCCAATATGATCCATGGACGAACTTTAATTACCTAGGGTACAGACTGGTAAATGGTGTTCAATCGGAGGTACTTCTTGCTAAAATTATTTCTTGTACGAGTAAACTTTCGAGTACATAAGATGCAACACAGACAATCTGAACTTTGCTTGTAGGTTTATCCTCAAATAGTGGCCTCGTGCCAAGGGAGGTTTGAGCAACTTGGCCACTACTTTCATCCAACTAGTTTACTGGCTCATCTTTGGTCCTGTATCTCGCCAAAATTCTACATTGCAGACAAGAAAGGAGGCGGTTGAGAAAATGAACCACCCAAATTTTTTGTGCAGTTCAACTGAAATGGAGCATCCTTGGCGTGCAGACTGATTAAGTGCCAGATGAATATACGCGTCAACCAACTTGTCTGGAATCTTTAGACTCCATGCCATATAGTTCGCTACCATATGTGCCGATAACCAAAAGGCACAAGTTGGGACCAAAGACTGGACTGCGTTTTTCTGGGCTATGCACCAAGCAATATTTTTGGCATTCACTCTCCTAATACTTGGAGTTTGACAATTGGTTGACGCCGGTTGATACTCGAATGAATATAGGCACTTCTTGTCAACATCGATGCTTGTCTCAGTGAACTTTGGAGTACATAGCAGCAGCATAAGTACCTGTCCATCTGATCATTTTGTGCAGTTCTACTGAAATCACCCGATGTAATGATTCCCCTGTGAGTTCAGGCTCCAAATTACTCCTTTATGAAATCGGCAAACAGTAGCACAATACCAAATTACCAATACATATGACAGGCACAATAATCAGGATAAAGACCAGTACCAACCTGTGTGAGGTAGCATATCAATTACTATTTCCTTTGACTGGAAGCCGAGATAAGCCAAGCGACTGACAGCAAAGGAAGAAAGCAAGCGGAGATTAGCGACTGACAGGAAAGGACGGAAGCTGTCGAGGCAATGAAGCACCCAAAGTTTTTGTGCAGTTCCACCAAAATCGAGCATCCCTGTTGGCACATATATTGAGAGAGTGAGATTACTGTAATAGTGGGACTAGTTGATGAAACATACACTAACAAATAGAAGCACCCTCATTATCTTAATGGGTAAAGTTAGCAACATAGTAGTCTTGCTTAAAGAGCGGTATTAGTTTATTTAATCAGTGCCAATTAGCTCAACTCAACACTCAAAGCATTGCCATTTATCATAGGTTGCAAAACTTTAACGTGCAAAGATAAAGGAGTTTCTCATGACAGTAGCACGATACAAATAGAGATGACAGCAAACTAATATGGATGAAGGCCTTAGGCCCGTACCAACATGAGAAAAAAAGCTTATTCATGTAGTCCCATAAGAGATGATAAAGCACTCACTGGAATCACACAATAGTATATATTTTTGTGCACTTCAAATGTATGGTTGAAATCACTCTTGTTTACCAGTGCTGAGATTATATCGAAAGATTATCAAGAACTTCCAGCAGAGTTAAAGCACTGGCTGGGATACAGTTCATTGTATTGTCTTGCGTAGTTCCACTAAAATGTATGATTGGCACAACATGATCCCTGTTTGCACAAGTAGGAACAAGGTGAAACCTTCATTAGCTCAGTGAGAAAGGATAGGAAGACATTAGCATATTACTCAAACAGTAGCATCAAATTCATGATGGACAATACGCAAAACATTGCCTCATTGAACCAATGGCAATAAATTGACATGCAAAACAATAGCACTATTATGTCATGACACTAATAATATTCCCTCCCTGCTCCACCACATGATTCACCTCCATAGACAAACATACACACGTACATGATTCAGCATAGGGTCCTACTAAAGATTTTTTTTAACTCCAACAGGAAAATTAGGCAGTAATAAATTAGTGGTACTTAAGTACTCCTAATTAATTAAGTGAGACAACAGAAGTGGAAGGCCTCCCTGGAGGATCGTCTCACATGTAAGGTAGTCGTTGCCGGAGCCCTTGAATGGCCTCGACTGAGGCCTCTGGCTTCAGCAAGATCGCCTTGGCACTGTTTATTCTTCTTCTTCTTCCTCTTCGTGCTCTGTTTCTCTTTCTCCTCACCAGTTGGTGAAACCAAGTACATGATTGGCCTTCTAATTCAGAATTGGTTTTATCAGTGAGGGAGTACAAGTGTACTAGTAAAAAACAACATTATTTTCTCATGGCAGTCGGAAAATAGAGATGAACACATGCATTAAATATCATTCTTACCTAAAGGAAGGTTATGGCGCCAATATGGATGATGAGGATTGGAACACAGATCTCCCTTTGTGCAGTTCCACCAAAATGATCCAACTGTTCCATTCTGACATTCCAGTTAAACAGCACAAAAGTCACTTCTGAACGGAGGGTGCACCAGCAGTCCAGCACCATGTACGTAAACAGGGGCATAAAGTCGTGATTCATAGTTTGTTGCCCCGAGAAACAAACATCCAAGAAACATATCTGGGTTGGTTCCATTTTTGTTCACTCTAGCCACCTACTCCTATGTGTGGATAGCAAATCTAGTCCTGGTCATACCATTGTGTACAACGTTACCCATATATTTCCCTTTTCGACCAAGAGACCGGTTGGATGGCCAGTCTGTACTACTTTCACTCCCTTTCCTTCCTATTTGTACCAAGTCCGATGTACTCCCTCCGTTCGGAATTACTTGTCGCAGAAATGGATGTATCTAGATGTATTTTAGTTCTAGATACATCCATTTCCGAGACAAATAATTATGAACGGAGGGAGTACATACTAAATTCCCCCACCCCCACTTTATTTCTTGTTTGAACCAAGTACTCCCTCCGTCCGGAATTACTTGCCATCAAAATGGATGTGTCTAGAACTAAAATACATCTAGATACATCCATTTCAATGACAAGTATTTTCGGACGGAGGGAGTACAAGATTCGACTCCATGAAGTAGCTTTACCTCTAACAATAGAAGAAAAAAAATATGTGACATTGGACCATCCGATCGAGAGGGGCTGAGAGGTAGAAAGTGATGCACATGCAGCGACGTAGTGAGCTGGGGAAGTAGAGCTAAGGCGGTTTCGAACGAAGATATACCTGAAGGTCGTCGGGATGTGGATAGGTGGGCGGCGGGAGGCCGGATCCGCCCACAGGCAACGACGAAGGGATCGGAGGACCTCCCGCGCCGACGCTCGGCCAGAGATAACGGTGCGGCCGGCAGTGGGTCTCCTCCCTCGCTGTCAACGACGGCCTAAATGCTGCCCCTCCTCCCCTTCACCGGCGGAGGGGGATACGTCTGGATCTGTAACCAACGGTGAGGATAGAAAGCCAGTGTTTTTTTAAGGGAGAAAGATAGTGTTACTACCCCTATCTTGTTTAGATCTGGAGAGGATGAGAGTGTGTGAATAGAGCAACCCTAGCAAGCAAGCGTGGAGGCTCCGGCCTATATATACGTAGTGGGGTAGTCTTCCTTTTTCACTCCATCAAAACAGTCGTTTAAAATTGTGTACTACTACATGCCAGGTCGCGGTTTTTTTAGTTGTTGATTGTTTTAAGATAGCTACCCGCTTGTTCCAAGTGGTGTTACGGTGTGCCAGGTCGCACTTTGTATCGTTCAAGTCTGGTACTACAAGTCCCTCCATTAAATGAACAACCAACCCCTCGTAAAAATTGTGAACAAGCCCACGGCTAAAATTAGCGGAAACGTGGGTTGCCCCAACATGCATTATTATTTATATTTTCTACTCCCTCGGTTCCTAAATACAAGTCTTTTTTATAAGCCACACCTAAGACAAGAATTTTTTTATTAGCAGTGAACCCCACATGTCATAGACACAAAAACAGTGGCAAGATTCCCTTAGGCAAGCCAAAGTGTGTCTAACAATTTGAGAAACTCAGATTAGGCAAGTGTGGCAAGTGTGGGAAAAATAATGTGGCAACATAAGACAAACATAGTCACAATCCAAACAGCCCCGTAATTTTTTGTGACATGCATGAAAATTTGGTTAGATAAAGTTATAGTCAAAATTTGGCAAGGTGCATCAAATCAACACATGCAAGTATCAAAAGGAAAGTCACGGCATGCATGCATGCGTTGTACTCCCTCCATTTCCAAATATAAGTATTTTTAGAGATTGCAACAAGTGACCACATACGAAGCAGAATATGTCTACTCCTACATACGAAGTAGCCCATTTTAAATGTGTAAAAAGACTTATCTCGAGTGCAGTGCTTTGATGTGTCGCGTCAACTCGTACAAGACCGAGAAATTTGATTACTACAACGCCCTCTCCCTCGCGGACTGAGCTCCGGTGCTTTAACTGCACCTGCCTTTGGCTGCATGACAGGAGGGCCAACCACCTGTTGGGCCCACCTGTCATAGACGCAAAGGCAGGAGCAGTAAGTAGAAGCTTTCGCTACACGCTATCCCTCCCGCACGAGGTGGACGGACATGCAGCAGTGGATTCGATACTGTAGAAGTAGGAGTAACATCATTGTTCGTCTTCTCGAAGAGGCGAAGAGCCAAGCGCAACCCGAACGTGGCAGTTGTGAACGCTCGCGTGGTGCGGTTCCTTGGAGTACTAGCCAGGCTCTTGCATGAGACAAAATTGTTATTGTTTAACAATTAAACTCCATTATCCATTGGTTGATACTCATTCTGCATAGGTCCACGCGCTTAGCACCGTTTCCTCCTAGGGTCACCAATGTTTATTTGCTAATTAATAGCATTGCATGCAATGAACTAGCCATTGCAAGTCATTAAAAGCATGCACACCTCTCATCTCTTATTGGTTGATATGTCAAGAAAAAAGAAAGAAGGTAGAAGTTAATGCACCGCGCCTAAGTGTTTTGGGACTATTTGGTTTTTGTAAGATGACTTACACACCTAGACGGAGGGAGTAGTATAGCCCTGTAAACCGGAAAGGAGTGTTTGCCTTTCTAGAGATTTCAACAAGTGACTAGACTACACCGTGTGCAGTACTCCCTCCCTTCCGGTTTATAGGGCTCAAATCTCAAATCTCATGAACCAAGGCATTTTGCGATTGGAGGAATGTGTCTCATACTTTACAAAACTACCCTAATTAAACTCATGCATTAATTACGTAGTTCTCTCGTTTTCCTCTCCGCCTTGGTCGCGGTGCACAATATTGAGCACTCCTATATGACTAGCTGCTCTATCTACATGCGGGACATTTCAAAGCATCCGGGCCCGCGTGCCATCCACCAAATCACAGTGAGGTGCTACAGTCGAGACTCACCTGTCACCCCGGTGTGGCCGTCATGACCCGTCATATCACAAAACCCACACCTTTACCAGCAGTGGTAAGGTGGCCTCCAAGTTGGATTGGACGAAGCAACCATCATTTCACTGGAACGCTCGTTCAAGCCCTTTCTTCCCTTTCTTGAAGAAAACCTCACTCTAGGCTACTCACTTCTGCCATTTTTCTTCTGTACCGACGAAGGAAAGGTGGGCAAATCAGTTATGCTGCTATATTTTCATTCCAAGAATCTTCTTTTTGTGAAGCACCGACCGATTCTCACATCCTATTCTTTTCCCGTTTTCATTGCGATTGTGGTTTCCTTTCGATTGCTTTTTGTTTGTCAGTTCATTGATGGATCCTGGAGCACTAGGCAAAGAGTTGCCGGCGGACAACCCACTGGAGACAGTGATCTCCAGGAAGCGAGCACCGACCAACGAGTTGACCATGTTGGCGGCCAACCCATGGAGACGAAGAACTCCAAGAAACAAGCACTGGCCAAAGAGTTGAGGACGTTGGCGGACGAACTCCTCAAAGAAAGTTGGAATAATAGCAAGGGCCCCACCGTGTCTACCCCAGGAACTCTGATTGCCACCTATGTGAGGCTCAAGACCGAGTTTGAGGAGATAGTCACCGTTGAGAGGCAGTATTCCCCTGGCAAGGTGATGGCCCCCATCGAGGACGAGGAGATGGCCCCCGGAGGGATGAGATCCCCCGGTGAGCTGCACAAGGTAAAAAAATAATGGCTTATTACCATAGTTGTGGTTTTTGATTATTTGCAATGTGCTTGCTAATATGTTAGGGTTGTGCAGGTGCCGGTGGACGTCCTTGATGACTCCGATGTCGTGGCCCGTCCTGTTGGCATCGCCCCAGAGATCGATTCCGATGCCGCTGTCCATCCTGTGGACATCGCCCCAGAGATCGATTCCGATGTCGCGGTCAGTCCTATGGACATCGCCCAGAAATCGATTCCCATGCCGCTGTCCGTGCTGTGGTCATTGCCCGAGAGATCGATGACAAGAAATAGTTGGTCGCGCTAATCCTTCAGGGTAGTTTGCATTGCCCTGTGTTTAATTACCAGAACGATGCGTGTTATCAAACCATCTTAGGGCTAGTGCACTGTCTTGTGTGGGCGGATCTTGCTACTTTTTTTTGATAGTGAATCATGCGATGAATCATGCGAACCCTCTCCGAGTGATGGAAACAGATGTATCCTCACCAGCTTTTGATGTAATATATGGCATGCTTAGATGTAAGTTTGAACTATTTATCATATCAGCAGGGCTTGTTTGATGATTCTTGGTGTTAGTAGGCTAGCTACTGTGCGAGCTATAGTACTTGCAAAACACTCACCGAAGAGAAACGTTGGGGCTGATGAGCTCGTGGTACGCTTATACTTATCCCTCGTCGATCGACCAATAGCCCTAGCTCCTAAAATTGTAGGCTTAGCGATCAATCTGACAATAGTCGACATACATTCATGCCTCATTTGGTTCATAGGGTAGGAAAATCGTAGCAAAAGTACAGAGAACGTGCAACACAAAATCATAGTAGTGCAGAGACATACTCCCTCCGTTCCAAAATAGATGACCTAGGCGGGCTAGTTTGGCCTAGTGGGTTTCAGTGATATGACGTGGTACAGTGCCGTCCAGTCTTCGCGTGTGGTAGCAGTATTGCGGGTACAGTAAGTTTTCTTGAAGAAGCGGAATTCAACGAAGTCATGATGGTTCCTTCGTCCGAACAACTTACAGTGGGAAAGGTTGGGCCTGCGATACGACCGGGGTAGACCAGGATAATTTTGTGCATGGCAGGTGGACGAGGATGGTCGACGTCCCACATGTCGGCGAATGAAAGTATTCTTTCCGATATAGAGGACGAGCAACGAGTATTCATTGTTTATTTTTGATGAAAGCTATTGTCTCCACTGTTACAACGGAGGAGTATGAAACACGGCAGCCCAATGAACTTGGCATGTGCACCACTCCCTCCTTCCTCATGTAATGCCCAGGTTATAGCTTTTTCTCACTTTCTCTCTATCTATTTCCTCTCAAATGTTTTTTAACTTTCTTTTTTTAAGACACAATTGTTTTTTATGCCTTTTTTAGAATTATTATTTTTATACCTAGGAGCACGTGTAGAGACGGGCTCTTGCAGAGCCCACTCCTTGACTTTGTCAATGCCTCTCTCTCCTCCACATAAGGAGTACTACTTGCTATGCATGCATGCGGCGGGCAGCTGCCGTCTTGAGGGGCCAGGGCGGTGAGAGCGGGCTCCGGAAGCGGTCCGGACTCCAGCATGGCCCACCTCACATTATCACCATATATTTCTTGGAGTCCGTGCGAGGCGGGCGGGCGATCTCTTCTCCCTCCCCCGTTTCTCTCTTCTCAGCCAATGCCCGCCGAGCGATTAGATTTCAGCTATCGATGGCTTATTCAATTACGGTCCCACATGTCAGTGAAATTGCAAGACAACGCGTGTCCCCTCTGGTGAGCGGCGTGCGAGCCGGACTGTCGGGGTTGCGACGCGTACGAGTCGTAAGTGTGCCGCCTTTTCCTTTAGAACTTGCAAAGCATAACATTTTCGCGCGATCGATGGATAGAAATCCAGAACAAAATGATGAGGGCGGTGCTTTCCCGCTCGTTAGGCGGGCTAGTTCGAGTGATATGACGTGCTACAGTGCCGTCCACTTGCTCCATTTTTATGTAAGCAAGAGTTTACACTCTTACGCGGGAGGAGTGCGAAACACCGCGGATCTGATTTTGATCGAGGGATAACTGTTCCCTGCCAAATAATGGAGGATTGTTAGCGATTATAGCATGATAGTTAGGGCATCTCCAGCGCTGGCCCACAAATTTACACCGGCATCTGTCCGAGGACACTGATGGATGCCATCCGATGCTGCCCGCATACCTTTCGACAACTATATGAACTAACCGGACGAAATTCGTGCAAACAAAGCAAATTTCAAATTAACCGGATGAAATCCATTACATTTCGAAAACTTTTCCTACAAACTGGACGAAATTCATTACATATTTCGCACAAACTGTACTAAAACCTACTGTAAACCTAATCTAAACGATCGCCGGCGCCCGACCACCATGTCCGGCCATGAACCCGAGAAAGCCGGCCATTGCCTTTGCCTCCTCCTCATCCGCCTCGATAACCTCCTCCTCCAGAGCGGCGGCGACCTACCGTGTACTACTCTTCCTCGCTGCCGGCTG